>NW_019416928.1:0-378372 GCF_000390285.2 Anoplophora glabripennis
GCCTGGTAGCAATTGGCGTCTATGTTATTCTACTTATATTAAGTTCCTTTTCATCCCGTATTAATTTGACCCAGGCAGTATGAATAATATCGGACTTTATATTTTTCGGGATGGGGTGTTTTCATCCCTCTGACGGCCTGACAGTGGTGCTTTATGAGCAAAACGATTTTTATTGATTTTTCTTGTGCTTTATAAACCAATGCTATTTGACTTGTACTTTATTATTCTGTATTAGCTACATGTCAATGGCATCATAATAATTTTTAAAGATAGGGTGTCTTGGCGCTATACTTTCTTACGTTTATGTTAAATGCGGTGTTATGCCATAAAAATTCTTTCTGACGTTATAGACTTTCAAAGTTTAAAATTGCGACTCACATTCAATGTTCCTGCGGACGCTCGCACCACGGACAATTCCCATGCCCCCACTTTGCTAACTACGACGCCTATGTGGACTCGGCTGTTTCCGTAGAATTGAGCTGCCAATTTTGGCTGCTGTTTTCACACCGGCCACAGTTTATAGCTTTTCACTAAATAGAGAAACGAATTAAGAGAAAGAATACAAAATGAAATTAATGTTATGGGAGGTAATCCACAATTATTGGATAAAATTCATTTTAGTTTCCTAAGAAGAATTAATGCCTGCGTTCAAGGAAGTCACTTTGAGTATTTACTGTAAAATTATTTTAATGTGATTACAAATATCAATTTAGGTTTATTTAAAATGTTAATGTTGACTTTCTTATATTATTAATTGATATTGTTTATTTAAAATAGTAGTGTTGATTTTTTATTTTATTGATTGATAATGCTAAGACTAAAAATGTGTAGTTCAATTTATTTTTTTAATGTTAAGTTTATTCATTACTATTCCCTGCTTTGAGGCTGCAGTTATAAAATATTTTTTAGTAATCGGAATTTTTGCCTATATTTAATGTATAAGAAAATGCCAATTTCACTCGAAATCTATAAACGATATCAAAATTTTGTAAGAGTCAAAAAACCTTCTAAAACAGTGTTTATTTTTTAAAATATAAATTCTGTCGTCACTGGCGTACATACAAAAAAGTTACGGGGTAGCCAGTGGCGCACAGGCACTAGAAAGAGAACATCCTGTATTCTCACCAAATTCTTTATTTACGTTGCCCTTATATAAAAAAATGTGTACTAAATTTGAAGTTTCTAAATAGTCTTATTTTCATCCAAGGAACCTGTGGTCAAGCGTTGTCCATCCTTTTCAGGGATACCCTGTATACATGGTATATTTAAATGAAGAGGTACAAATGATACCAGAGATTCCTTATGAGAAAATAAGTTGGTTTAACCTATATCCCAAGTCGCATAATAAAAAGATGTGGGTGTCAAAGTGAAAAATAAAAAATGGTTTCTCCTTAATAATTTTTAAAGTTTTAGCTAGACATGTTTCAAATTTTCTAGAGAGATATCTTCAGGGTTGAAAAAATTATATATTAATCATTTTTGTCAGCCCTCGTATAAAGCTTTTAGTAACAAAATATGAAATATTGATCTTTTCTGAACAAAAAGGGTATACTTAATGAAAATGGCAACAGTTAACCCTTGGGGAGATATTTTTGATTTTATAAATTAGTATTTCGGATCATGGTCTGATCAAAACCACCACCAAGTTTGTAAATCGAGATTTCAGCATGATTTTTGTTTAAATGAATGGGCAGGAATTGTTGGAGATTGTACGAGAATGTATAATGTATACATTCAAAATTTCATTAAAGTTTTATAAGGAAGAGGTAAAAGTAATTACCAAATGGTATTTTCTTTTGTACTATGGCTTCTATTCATGATAAAATAATAGCCAATCAGTTCATGATCACGAAATCGTAGCTAAAGATGATATAAAAGTAATTTTTTTTTGTATTAATGGATTTAATCACGTTGATCCATACTTTACATACAGGGTGTTTCAAAAGTGTGGATACGCCTGAATACCTCGTCATGATGGCAATATATCAGCAAAATAACTTCTATGGAAGTTGTTGCGGTTATTGAGTGCACTTGGTGTCCTTGAAGGTTAATTCAAGGTCATCTGAAAGTCAAGTTTCGTTTTTTAAATAAGAACCCACATTTTTGACTCCGGATTCTGAAAGAGCTTAAAATTTTACAGATACAGTCTGAACAATGGCTCTGGAAGTTTTAAGATTGTTATATATCTCGAGAGGATAGTAAGATGTCAGGAAATTGACCTCTATATAAGCTGTTGAGTTTATCGGGGGTCACCACTTGGTGACCTAAGATTTGACCTAGAGGGTCATTTTCAAGGTCAGTTGAAGGTCAACTTTCGGTTTCCAAATGGGAATAGGACCACGACTTTCAAATTCAAGATCATTGATCTGCTATCTCACTATCTTCACAAGGTATTCAGATGTATTCATATTTTTGGGACATCCTGTATATTAATATTTAGTGCAGATTATTATTATTCAAAAATGGAGTCAATTTTTCTAGTAGAAAATTAACTATATTTAACTCAGGTTGAAATCATCAATCAAATTTGATCAGGTCCTACTTTTGACCAATAAATTGACCATTTTATTGTAAAAAGATGCCACAAATATAAAGAATTGTGACGATTTTTTTTGATAATTTATTCACTCCAAACATAGATCTAATTAGACCTGTGGGTCCAAAGTTGATAAATGTAAAATAGTTTCAGTAAAGAAAAATGCAAAAAAGTTTCTGTTTGTCTGTACGTACCTGCTCCCCCTTTTCCTTTTCCCCCCTTTTTTGGCGGCTAAAAACATATACTGAATTATGAAGTTGAAAAATCCTTTCCACATAACATACCATGGTAAAATATGAGTATACTTGAGACTTTCACTTGTATAAAATTATAAAATTGTCATAAATGACAAGCGAACATATGAATTTCCTTGTATTAATCAATGCAATTTGTAACAATAGTAACGGAAGTAAATATTTTCAGATTTCTATGGCGACGAATTATGTAAAATAGTAATTCTAAAATTGTTCAACTATTATACAACCAGTAATACAACGAATTGTAATACTAGTTGCAATACATTACCTGCTAAGCTAAATGCTACCTACTTATGTAGCGTATCCTTATATCTTTAGACTTACTTTATTTAATGATTTTGAAAATAAAGAAAATATTTAAAGTAAAAAATTACATAATGTTGGTATATTTTATACTATTCTAAATCTACAGCGTATGTTATATTTGTCCTTATACATAAAAAGCCAGTAGCTACAATAAGATATTATTAATTCATTATGTTCTTTTTCATGATTAAAATATATGTTTTCTTTCTATATTCTTTAGTTTTCAGAAGGTTATCAAAGTCTGTTCCAAATATTATTTTAATTTTAGATAGAAAATACCCACGCTCTCGGAAGTTATTATTAATTATCATAAGATTTATATTTTTTATGAACTCTCAGAAGTTGATAAATTTACCTTGACAAACTAAATTAATGTAGCTTTTATAGGCACACTTCCTTCATGTGCATGAAACACTAGTATGTCTAGAATACGATCTAATCTATTGTATACTTAGAAAATTGCACTTTTATTAGCCGTAATTATAAAACCGACGTTGTTTATTATTTGTTTCCATTGTTTACTAGATCTTTCCGTTACATAATAGCCATTCAAAATAATCCATGTTATGCAGCTCGTGCAAAATTAATAATGTTAAATGTTGCGAATTGGAAAAAAGCGTATCTTTTCAATTGTTTCCGTTTGCCAAGGTCTCGATGGGACATTTCCAATATATAATTATTTAAACAGCCTCATAGGAAATAAATCTTCTGCATTGTAAATGAGAGAATGTCATTATGAATTTTTCTGTTTGGTATAATTTATTCTCATGTAACGCAACGACGTTGGGTAAGGTTAGGTAGGTGTATATACAGCTATTTTCGAACTGGCACATCAAAATTGCTTATCGGATGAGAATTGTGAATAAGTCAGTTTTTACTTTATTATAAAGGTATTAAGGAGGTATATCGGGTTTACTCAAATGCACAGATGTACTTGAAATTTATATAGCGTATTAGCCAGTGCTCTCTCTGTCCGTCTTATTTTTTTGACATTTTTTTAAAATCTAGATTATGAGATATTGTTGTTGAAAGTTGTTTATTTTAACATAGGTTTATATGGCGAAGATGGACGGTGCGGCTCTTTTTTGCCCATAACTGAGAAAAAAATGTAGAAATTGCGAAACAAAACTTTTCCCTAGATAGTACACAGTATTATCTTATTTTTGATGTAAAACTAATGTAAGTTTTGAATATAGTACAGCTGTATTAATTAGAAACAGAAACCAATAATTGCATTTCTGTCTGACTTGAGGATTAATGTGGCAACGTCGCAATCAGCTGACAGCAAGGAGGCAATACATTTGAAAGACTTGATAAAAACGAAATTGATTTCAAACATATACATCTTTCCTAAATCCCATGTACATTGTTATCAACAATAAATTATCCACAACAGATGATTTTATATGTTTTTAAAAAACTAGATTAATTAAAAAAGACTAGGAAGCTGTGATATATTTATTGGAATAAAAAATACAGTTGATAAATCCTTTTATTATATTTAATGGTTTATAAAAACATCGTAATCATTACCCAGCAATATTTAGGGTTACATAAAGTTTTCTTTACTTGATTAATATAATTAGTATTACTTGAGATAAAAGCATTTGTACGGAATAACAAAGGAATATAAATATTTCTCAGCAAATTTTATATCTAAAAAATAGGTTATAGTTGCAAAACTTTTGTAACATTACTAAAATAGAGATTAAAAACACGAACAGTTAGTAATAATGTAATTTCTAACACAGAACCTTCAAAATTGCATCCAACATTTTCTTTGACATGGACGAGAGATGAGCGCGAGTGTCATTTCATTTCTTTAGAACTAAATTAACATAATTCTCGTTGTTTTACCAGTTTACATGATTTACGGATTTTAAATAAAGGATACAAATCTTCGCGAAGATAATACGATATATTTGCTATACAGTGTAGGAAAGTACCGATGGTCTATCAGAAGTTACGTGAGAGCGATAAAGTAAGCCATAGAAATCCATGTGATAGACAAGGATGGCTATAATGAAGGCGTCTAATAGTCAACGCCCATTTCGCCCTTCCACAAATAAGAAGTGGATCTTATTTGTGGAAGGGCGAAACGGGCGGTGACTATGAGACGCCTTCATTATAGCCATCCTTCTCTATCGCATGGATTTCTATGGCTTACTTTATCGCTCTCACGTAACTTCAGATAGACCATCGGTACTTTCCTACCCTGTATATAATAATTATATTGTACATAGTTTACACACAATACATTTTTGAACGCGTACGCATCTTTACCCGAATTTGACGCGCAATATCTCCAATGTCCGAGGTCTGTAGTAGATTCACAGTGTGTACAATTGATAGTCAATTATTAGCGCTGTTGCCACATCTACATAGTCTTTATGCGTTCATTAAATATAATTTAAAACTACTTAAATATGATATTTTTATGTTGTTAATTAGTCAATATGTATGCTATGTGCACATGAGTAGATTTCTTTGCTATATAGATAATGTTTATTGCAAATAATTTCAATAGAATTTATGTTTTTCAAATTGGCAGCGGGTTTTAGTCCCATAAGAAAAGTATAGGAAACCTACTGCGCTCCTCACTTCCCTCGGACCCCGATATATCTCTTAAGTTCATTCAAATAAATTCGTATTAAGTTGTATTCGTGCACTATCAGTGTTACCAGTTGTTTTTAAATAAACATACATTGCGCGAAGTTGCAATGGAAAATAGTAAAACAGATTGTTTTTGGTATAACTTAGGACGTGTTATTTTAGTTACCATATTTTTTTATGACTGTGGTCGAAGTTTATGTATAAACATTTTTTTTAAACAAACATTTAGTGACGTCATTTTATTTTCCTATTCTTCTCAGCAAACCCTTTCATTTGATACCCATATCATGGGGGTGCATAAAAAATAACTGGTCCGCCTTCTTTGGCAGTCCACCATATTGGATTTAGAATGACGTCACTTAGCTAACCATGCATTGCCATCCAAAATAAACATGTATGCAAAATTTCAGCCCAATCGGTTGGGGATAAGTGTTTTAAAATTCAGTTGCAAGATTTGACCCATATTAACAAGGCAAGTTAAATAAAAGCTTGTAAAAAAGCATTCTATTGTTTCTAAAAAAAATGATTTAATAAATATTAACTAAAATACATTACCTACTAATTGTAAATATTTATTTCAAGTCAGCTGTCACACAACGAAACTATTGAAAAATAATTTAGTGAAAAAATATATCTTTTTTTAAGACAACAACGTGTTATCTTAAAGTCATCATATTTTTTATGCCAATGAGGACGAATTAACTAATTGTAAATGAAACTAATTTGTTTTAAAATAATTATTTTTGTTTAAAAAACGAACATAAAAAATAAATAAAAATACTAATCTGATTTATATCAAATTTTATTTTAAATCGTTTCAAGTTTTTATAAACAATTGTGTTACTATATTTTTAAGCAGTGTATGTATTTAATTTGTGAATCTCAGTGATAATCTATGACATTAACTAGTTTAGCTGTACTATACTACTGCCCACTACGTACAGTAGATTTAGGATAATTAATGTATTTAAAGAAATATGGTATATTTCCACTTTTCTTTGTTATTCAACCACTTCAGCAGCGAATGAATCAATTTTAGACGTATTAAATTAATACCAAAATAAAATTAAACCGTGAACAGTTTAAATTTAAGCAGAATCCCATCATGTTTCGAACCCTGCCAAACGACAACGAAGGAAGGTTCAGTTGAAGTGCCAGATCTCCGCGTTTGGGAGGCGGCTACTGCAAATTGACTTAACACCTGGCGTGATATGACGGGATGGTAAACGGTTTTGTTACATTTTTATTTTAGTTTTCGACTTTATCGATTTACGAGAGGGTGTTCGTAAAATGTGTATGACTCCATAAAGTTATTTATTTCAGTGTTTCAGTGTGTTCAGTACATTCGATTTTTAATTTTCAAGTTTTTGTATGATATGTACTATGAAAAAGCAGAGATTATGGGAGCTCTGGACGCCAATACGTTAATGTTGGACGGGAACAAATTCGAAGAATGCGAAATTTGGAACCAGAAATTTTAAACGCCTTGGAAGAGGATTCTAATACCAGTGGTTGAATATTACCCATAAAATTTCAAGTATGTCATATGCTGTAAATATCAGGTGAATAAATAGATCATTTACTTATTTTTGTGTATTTCATTTATCATTATTGATTCCTGTTTCAGTTTTCTGTTAGATTACTTATTAAGTACTGTTCCATAGTTTATATTATTTAGCTTTTTAATATCCGTTCCTTTTAAGTTATGAGATTTGACAACAATGCATAGCCCAGTTCTCAATTGTGCATGCGCTGATACCAACCAGCGCTGTTGTGTAGGTCAAATTACCAAACAAATGTCGACAAAAAACTATTGATAGGTCAAAGGTAGTCTCTGTATAAATATTTCCCTACTCAAAGTTACCCGTATGTTACTTCAATGCATAAATCTTATTGATAATACAACAAAACCGTGTAACAAAATTTGTTTAATAATACAATGTTTTAGTTATTAATATTAAAGTAACCTAATAAAAAATTAGAAAATGTAACACAGATGTAAATGTTAATGTGATCAGCTTTGGATGGAACAAGTTAACATTAGTGAGCCGGACATAGTCTATTACATAGTTTGTAAATACTATGTAAATTAGTAAATTATATCAGAAATTAACGTTACAAAGTACTTCGCAATGCCTCTTTAATGGTAATACTATGTTTTCATGTTTAGTGTTATATACAGTTATGTCTTCTGCGGGTAGGTAAATGAGCATTTATAGAATCTGCGCAATATTTATCTTTTGAGTTGATTAGAAGTAAGTACATCGACGGAAAGGAATCTAGATTTGAATTTAAACAGATGCAGTTCTCTGAATTCTATAACTGCGAGAATAAACAAAAAATGTAAATTTAATAAAACTCGCGATAAATATTTATACAAACGATTCCCATGCGGCTAAATCAATCGAATTAGTTAAGCAAAGTTTTGCTACGTCGACACTGGAAAATTTCATGAAATCATAAAATGTTGGAAACGGATAGGTGTACTAATATAAAGCTAATTGAAGGTAAATCATGCTAATGCCTTGGTTATAGATCTCATGGAATGAGAAAATACCGAAGCAATTTGAATTAGCGATTAGTGTCCGGTCTCAAATTAAATTAGATTTTTTATGGATTCTTAGGGCCGGTACTTTCAGTCTAGATTAGATAAATATAAACCTCGGTTAAACTTTAACCCTTCGTTTCGGTTACATTCAAACACTGTCAACCATTAACCAGGAGTTAAAGTGGGCGTGTCCGTAGTTAAATTTAATCGGAGCATCTATCCGCGATTACCGCCTGATTAACGTGGTTTTGATACTTTTGACAGAACTGACGTTTTTAAATATAATGGATTTGAATGAATTAGAGGAGCTATTCGATGATAACGATGAAGAAATGATAAACTACGTGAATAATTTGCGTACATATGAAGTAAAAACACGCATTAACCATTTTGAAAAGTGTACAGAAGAACAATTTTTTAATAGATTTCGGTTTTCCAAAAACACTGTCAGGACAATCTTGCTTCCAGCAATAGAACCTATGTTGAAACGTGGCATTATATTGCAGTATGTATTGTTACAATATTATATCTTCACCTTTTATGTTTTATTTCAATTGTAGGTATCATGAAATCGATGCTATGGACCAGCTTTTACTTACTCTGAGATACTATGCTACTGGCAGCTTCTATATAACTGTAGGGGATTTTGTAGGAGTTTACAAGACAACTGCAGGTAGAATAATCAGAAGAGTTACAGAAGCACTGGTATCTTTACGCCCTAATTATATAAAATTTCCACGAAATGAGGACGAAATGAGAATAAAGAAGCAAGGTTTTTATCAATTGGCACGTTTTCCTCGAGTAGTAGGTGCAATTGATTGTACCCATATAAGAATACAATCTCCAGGTAATTTCGATATAAATTATACATATCCTAAGTTATATTTTAATAGTACTTTTATTTTATTTCAGGGGGAGATAATGCAGAGTTTTTTCGGAACAGAAAGAACTTCTTCTCCATTAATGTACAGGTAGTATCTGATAGCAATAACATGATAATGGACATAGTGGCAAGATGGCCAGGGTCAAGTCATGATAGTAATATCTTTCAAAATTCCATTATACGAAGAAGATTTGAAAATGGTGATTTTGGTAATGCTGTATTGTTAGGGGATAGTGGGTATCCACTACGTGACTATCTTATGACACCATTAGCAGAAGTTCATACACGAGCTGAACAAAAATATAATTCCTCACATATATCAACACGAACAGTTGTTGAGAGAACTTTTGGCATATGGAAGAGAAGATTTCCCATTTTAAGTTTAGGCATACGATGTTCTATTCCTCTAGCACAACAAATAATTATAGCTACGAGTATTTTACACAATATTGCAACACAAAACAGAGAAATACAAATACATGCTCCACATGAGGAAATTGAAGAAATTTTTGAAGAACCTCCTGCTCAACCACCACGAAGAAATTTTAATATAATTCAACAGCAATACTTAAATTATTTTGCAACACTACCTTAAGTTATTTATATTTGCTATTTTTCTTGTTAATTAAACCATTAGATGTATAATAAATATGTGTTTCTGTTTTTGTTTTATAAGTATTACTTTGTGGTTATCCAATCACTGTTATACATATTGTCTATGAAATAAGACGTCAATTTGAAAAATTTATTGACCAAAAATTAAATATGTATCTTATACCAGATTCGGTTTAAAAACGGCTAATAATAACGTGATGTAACCCTTAACATTACTATATTATAATTTACTTATCACAAAAGTAACACGTGATTTGTGTATAATTTATTATTAATGAGAATTAAGATAGCCCCAAACTTTGTTTAAGTTTCATATTCAGTTCGGATTTCAATATTTCTATTTTTATTTTTTGTTCTTCTTCTTGCAATCTGAATAGGGTCCTTAAGTAAAGTTTGTTCTCCTTTTTTTCTTGTTATCCATTTTATAGCTCAACACACACCGCAAAAGTAATTAAAAAATCGTAGATTTGACAAGGAATGTATGACACATGACATGCATCATAACATAAAATTTAAAATTTGTGTACGACGTACGTCTTTCCTACTATCCTAATTCAAACCCAGTTTACCTAACCTAGTGTTTGAAAAAACCGTAAAGTACCCAATATCCTTTAAACTTCAGTTAGTTTACTAGGATTAATTTATAGATCGATTAGTTAACGGTGTATTTAATCTAGACTGAAAGTACCGGCCCTTAGACGCGCTAATGGGGTGGCACATTTATTAAATACTTTTATTTATTTTAAATGTTAATAAAAGTTCCACTTGCGATCAATCAAAAACTCAAGGACTCTGTATCCTAGTATTGCGCAAAGCGTTTTTTTATTGGCATTCTGCTAGAAGAAATTTCTATTGTAGTATGTTTTATCGGCGAGTAAAGAATATATAAGTCTGCATTCTAAGTGGATGATGGATTTTATTAGATACATACGCAATAATTAGCTATTACTTTGTGTACTCAAGACCTAGGAATTCAGATAAAATTCTGAGATGAAGATTGTGTTTACTACAGAATCTAACGAATATGTATTCTCGATTAGCTCAAAACCTTTAGCGGTTTCTATACAGGGGCAATGACCTTCCACATAAAAATATGATTCAATTCAATGTATTTAGTGTAAAAAGTATAGTTTTATTATATAGGTACTAGTCATATGGGTCAATTCCTAAACTGCCCTCGAAGTTCAAAGCTGAGATTCACATTCTTATAGCTTGATCAAATTCTTTCACAAATACATACAGGGTGTAGGGGACCGCCTAGCCGGGTGTCTTGGCCGGCGGATTTCGATCTGCCGAGTCAAGCATCACGGACGTGGGCTGGAATTTGGATGGGTGACCTAAGGCAGGCTCGGGGACGTGGCTGGGGCAGCCTACCAAGAGACTTGGGTCGTCCAACATTTGCCGCACGCGTGTGGTCCCCGATAAATGGTAATGAGAGAAGAGCAAGAAATCTCTGCAACTCAAGACCATGCTATCATACATAAACTGTACGAGACTTTGCCACCAAGCCATCCGTGTAATAAATAAGATGGTTTGAGGAAAAGTATTCGAGTAATGAAGGAGGGTGTACAAGGAGCCTAATAAGGCCTAAGTGCCCTGGTGGAAGACAATTCCACCACCCCTCCGACATACATACATATATACATACATACAGGGTATCTGGTAAGTATATAGCCTACTCTCGGGAATGTACAGGGGAGGTCAAAATAACCCTAGTTTGTCATAAAAAAAATTCCTAAAGTGCCCCTTAACGGAGATACAAAGCCCCAAAGGGGTACTCAGCGATTTTCGATTCCGATTCTAACTTTTGAACCGACTTGTATAATTTAATGAAATTTTAATATTTTATGTAGACCACAAAGGCTCATAAAGCCATATTATAGTAGATGTTTTATACTGTCAGAGAAGTCAGGAACGGACTTGCCACCACACTCGTTGGGCCAAAATTTTGACAGGTGTCATTTTATAGAGCTGAAAACTGAATTTTGAAATACTTTGTTCATTCCTCTTTAAAAAAGGTACTCTACGTTTGTTTCCATAAAATTTGCCGTTTTCGAAAAAAATCAGTTTTTGTATATCACGTCATTGAAATAATAAATCAGAATTCTGCAATAAAGCACTAGTTGTTTTTATGTCGTTATTGACAACACTTGTAAACATTTTCTGATTGATTTGAGTACCGAAGACTAAATAATCGAGCATTATTCCTATAACGAATATGCTGACATGCATCTAATTTATGAACAAGCACTCGGCAATTGTGTTGAGACAAGAAGAATTTATTCTGATACATTTCCAAATCAACATTTATCGTAACGAACAATTTCTGAAAGGATTGATCGTAGCTTACGAGAAAGAGGTAAAGAGTCAAGTGAAATAAAAAAATGCGAAAAGTAGCTAATCTTTTGCTATACATTTTACGAAGTTTTTTGCCGCATCGTGGTAGTGAAGCGCCCCCAAGAAGAGGAAGGAACCTTCCGTTAGAGGAGTAATTTCTGGATGAGATTGCTGAAAATCCCTCCAATAGTGTAAGAAAGCTGTCGGTCCAAGTTCATGCGACAAAGTGGACCGTTCATGAAATCCTTCCAGAACAACTGCTACATCCTTATCACGTCCAAATACATGAATTGTCTCCCGCTGATTATCCTGCAAGAGTCAATTACGCAAATTGGTTTTTGCAACGATTTAGGCACCAACAAAGGCTCATTGTTAACGTATGGGCGGAGATTATTGGGATTCATCTTATTGGATCGTTGATCGTTCTTGTTTGAAGACATTAAATGGTGCCATGTATGTATGTATGTATGCCGGGGGCACTTGGGCCCCTTATACACCCCCCTTTCATTACTCGAGTACTTTTCTTCAAACCATCCTACACGGGTGGCTTGGTGGTAGAGTCTCGTACAATTTTTTTATATATGATATATTTGAGTTACAGAGATTTATTGCTCTATTCTCATTACCATTTTATCGGGGACTACACGCAGGTGTTGAGCGACCCAGGTTTCTGATAGGCTGCCACAGCCACGTCCCGAGCCTGTCTTAGGTCACCCATCCAAGTTCCAGCCTGCATCCGTGATGCTTACCCAGGCCGATCGAAATGCATCGGCCAAGACACCCGGCTAGGCGGTCCATATGGTGCCATGTATTTGCAATTCTTGTAACAAAGCTTAAATGATTTATTAGAAAATGTGCCCTTAGAAATTAGAAATCGGATGTAGTTTATGCATGACGTGCATTTTAGCAATTTAGTTCAGTCAGCACTCATCAAATACTTATGGTTATCAATAGATAGGTCGAGATGAGCCTATTTTATGGCTGCCGAAGTCGCCCGACATGACTCCATTGGATTTCTTTTTATGAGCCACTGGCAAAACTAAAAATTATGTTTTTCATTGCGAAACGTATCTTTAGCCGTTTGGCAACAACTAATAAATTTGATTTTTTTAAACCTATCTTGTACACCTTATATTTCTTTAACGAAGCATTTCTCGAATGTAGTGTATATAGCACTCATATTATTTTTTGAATCTCTATCGGTCCCGCATCGGAAACTGGGCCACCCTGTATATATTCCTATCTTTTGAAATCAGGATGTCCCACTACTTCTATTTTTTCAATTTTGTTCTGTTTGGTATATATCTATTTATAAATGTTAATATGACACAAATTAGCAGTAAGAAAATAAACTCTAGCAATAAGAAAATAAACACTTAGATTTCTTGCACCTTTTATCTGAAGAGGTAATTAAAAATTTTTTAAATTTATTTATAACGTAGATGATGCTTCTCAGGTCTTTCGAATACTTGTATGAGTAATTCTGTTATTTTATAAAAGATTAAAATATTACTAAACGTACAAGTTTTTTTTGAGCAGATTATAAGTAGGTAAATAACATGTTTTAAACAACTTGAATTTCATTTTTTTTTTAATTCTAAACAATAATTGATGGCTATTTGGCGCCATTCTGGAAAAATTAGTTTTTTTTACATATTTTATAAACGCTAGAATATATTAATTATTGAATTACGTTTTTATTTACTTAAATCTTCTGTGGCGAGCTGCGGGAAAGTTAAGCTTGAAAATTTAATTTATTTTTTTTTGTGCGCCTGAAATAAAAATAACGCGATATTATCATCGTAACGCAGTAGTGAATATTATATTATTGTTGTTGTCGTGTCAGTCGTGACACCTCTATCAGAGACATTGTTAAACGCTTGAGAATTCGTGCTCAATATAGCAGTTAAAAGTAATCTCATTATTGTTTTATGCAGGATGGAAGCCTCCATCAAGGCCTCGTAAAAAATAATGCCAACTGATCCGTCGAGCGTTCACAATTAGGTTTCTTCCATTACCTTTTTTCCGGCAATCTAATTGGTTTGCGATATTCTTGTTAGTCTGCATTTCCTTGTCACAAGTTTGCATTTACACTGAGGGAAATGTCTTTTGACCATAAGTAGAAATTGTTTAATCCTAACAAAATATCTGCAACAAATAGGCTCCAAAAAGGTTACGCTGTCATAATAAAAAACATTTTGCTAAAGGAGCCTTCTAGCTGTTAAAAAGTTAAAAAGTTATTGTGGTGTAGTACAATTTTTTATCTTAGTAAAAGTTCTCGCGGTTGCCAGATTGTCTAGCAAATATATTTTTTATTTCAAATAAGTCACTTTTTTGCCATAACTATGTGTAGTTAGTTAGATTCAATTATTAACCTTGTCGTTAAACTTTCTCATCCTATTTTAAAAGTTCCAGTAAAAATCAAAATATCTGTAGTCTCACCATCCCTCACTTTTTATTCTGTAAGCCAAAGTTGATACTAGACATCGGAAATTTTAGGGCGGCTGCAATGTGGTACAGCGTTAGCTGTAGGTCGGGTTCTCTTTTATGTAATTTTATTCAAACAAAAAGTTACACAATCGTTGCCTTCTTATAACTGCACTCTTTACATTATAAGTAAAGCTCGGTGTTTTCGTCGGATAGTCATAGGCGTGTTCGTCATAAACAAATAAATAAACAGGTAGGTATAAATAAAAATAAATAAATTTGGGCACTTTATAAGCGAAAGAGCGGTTTTTACCCCTTGGCGCATTCGACGTTATTAGAACATTAAAAATACGTATACACGAAGCAAACGCTTAGCCAATAACTGCCATTATTACCGGTTTCGTACGGTGCGCTGTAGCGAAAGGCCGATGTGACGGCTATGATTGTCCGACCGTGTCCCGAGCTCTAATTATAAGATTATAAAGGGTCGGAAAGTCCCCATGCTTCATTGGCCACTACGTGAGAGCGATAAAGTAAATCATAGAAATCTGTGCGATAGAAAAGGATGGCTATAATGAAGGCGCCTCATAGTCACCGCCCGTTTCGCCCTTCCAGAAATAAGATCCACTTCCACTTGTAATTCAGCGACCGGTGGTCATCTTTGTTTTCGTCGTTTGGCTTTTTTTTAATAGATGTCACTACTTATACAATTTCGACTTCGGTATTCCGATATGATAATACCAACCGTAAACAGAGGGCAGTACAACGCGTAACAAAGAAAACTTTTTACAGTAGCTAGTAGATACCTCCGTTTGTAAATCTAGGGACCTTGTTTCCCCTACTGAGAAGTTATTCATTTAGTTGTTATTTAAGTATACTTTTTAAAATGACTTAAAAATCCCAAGAAATAAAGCAAAATTGCCTATTTCCCCAATTCCAAAAAAATCTGTAGATCTGGCATCACTCTTTCTAGGACTGCGCCTCACCTTATACAAATTAATAGAAGGACAGTTAATTATTTCTTTTAGTGTATGTTCGTTTCTTGAACTATTAACTTGATTGACAACTGGGAGATGATCGCATTTTTTATTATTTTATTAAATGAAATGATTCAAGTTGGTGGCATTTCTTTACTTCAATTAATTTCCTGTCTAATATGTCATAGGATATCATATTTATTCTGCAATACTTATGTTTTATTACTTGGGCTATCTGATGTCATTTAACAAAATTGCTGCTCTGCACACCTTAACCTAGTTTTCATAGGTTAGACTGTTTTCATTAGTTGCGCAATAACGAATAAATAAGATTGTGGAGCGAATACGATTTTCGGCTTAAAATTATTAATTAATGCTAAAGAGAGAAAATATTAATCTCTTGAGTAAAATGGAAATACTTCAGCGTTTTGATAAACTGAATAAATGATGGTGTAATACAGGTGGTACAGTCGGTTTTAATGAACAAACTATGTTTGAACGTCAAAATTAAGGCCGAATGATAAGAATGGCCTAACCTAAAGTTTAGTAAGAGCCATAAATGAAAGCATATTTTGATTTATTAATGCGGTGGAAATAGAATAATACTTTGACTTGTATACGAAATCTAATGTTTTTAATTGCAGCACTATTAATAGACATAATTTAAATGAATTTGTAAATGTTACTTAAAGGGGAATTTGCTGCAACATAATTTTTTTCAGATATTAGAAAATTCGATACCATTTTCAGAATCTACCGATCATTTCATAATTTTCATAGAAGTTGGCGAAGGATTAGTTCTCCTGTAAAAATTTAATTTTTCTGACAATCTACAATAGTAAATCGAGTACCGATAATTAAAAGAATGCATTGGTTTAAGCCCAGGAGATTTTTTTTTCATAATTTTCAAGGCGAAATGGAAATTTTAATTTTTTTAACTCCTAAGCTTTAGAAGTTCAGCAAATGATACTAAATTTATTTCTTTGAATATTGTCAGAAACTGATAACATTTTAATCCTGTTTCCTAAGTGTCAAAAATATATTTTATCTTGAACGTAAAAGATTTTTTTTTTTTCAGGTATAAAAAATTCATTCCTATACAACTTTTACTTATTAATTTATTTAGATCAATTGTTATAATGTTACGACAACTTACTTACGTTTGAAAATATGTTTATTTCAATTAATAGAACAAATTTTACTCAATCAATTTTTTGTACCCACAATACATATGAACCGCCTAAAGTGATCCACTAGTGGAATAAAATGACTTTATTTCAGTAGAATAATGAAAAAATAAAACCTATAATAAATCAAATTTAATTTATTTACTTATTAACATTCACATTTACATTTATAGTAATATTTCGTTTTTTGTTTTATCATATTTAAGTTCCTTTCCGTTAATAACAACCCTTGTACATTGTTGCCATCATTTTCGGAACGCGTAACATCTGCCGAACTTTTTTATATTACATATATTATAATATTTTCCTTGGACTTTCCTTGGAATATCAAGTTTGTTAGATATAGACTCGTCAACATAACTTTCTGCTACAGATGAGCTCTTCCATGCACCATGCCGTTTGATGGTTGTAAGATCAGCACCTTTATTGGACAATAAAGTTGTTGAAGTGCGCCTCATACAATGGCCAGTATATGCTTCTTGATTTGCGATATTCAGGAATGAAGCAACTATTTACTACATACTACTTTCGCCAATGTGTGATTCCAAAAGACTGAAATGTACATATATTTTTGATGAACGTATCTTAAAAATAATATGTCTTTTGTTGGGCGCAGAGAGCAGTATTCACGCGAAATCGTTCTATAATTGTAAATTTTCTTGATGCCCGTCTTGGTGTCAGGTATTGAATCAAAGTCCTGCAAGTCACTAATTTTCAAATTTGTCAATTTGTCAGCATCGATAGGCACCAGAAATCCCTATTATTAGTGCAACCTAAAATAATTCAAAGTTCACTATATACCTAACAACATGTAAAAGGTAGAGATATTACCTTAATCATTAAATATTCTTTATCGGAAGCCCCAGTCAAAAATTCTTCAATATGTGCTCTTTCCAATACAGCAGCTTTTTTTGCTTTGTATAATCTCAATTCACTCTTCAAATAAGATGTAAGCTTGTTATACAGGGTGTTAAAAAATAAAATATTTCAGGAGGTAATAGTATGAACCAAAATAAGCAGAAAAGTCTTAATAAATATGGGTCCGCAAAGTAACGGTTGCGGAGATATGGACCACTATTCGTTTTTCAAACATTTTATTTTATTAGAAATAAACCAACAAAGGAAGCTTTTAACAAACAAAAAACAAAGTTACAGAAGATGTTCAAAGTGCCCTCCGTCCATTTCCAAGCAGGCACGACATCTTCGTCTCAACGATATTCGAACTCCTTCGAAAACACCCTCCATGGTTTGGATTTCTTGACACTTTTGATTAATCCGTAGCTGCAGCTCTTCCAGGCTATTTACAGGAGTACCATACACTAATGTCTTCAAATATCCCCAAACAAATAAATATAGAGGGTTCAGATCAGACGATCTTGGAGGCCATAAAACAGGTCCGGCCCTTCATACCCATCTTTGTGGAAAAGTTTGGTGTAAATGCTCTCTAACGGCCATGGAAAAGGAGCTGGAGCACCATCATGCTGGAACCACATTTGTTGCCTCTGATTCGAAGGAATGTCTTCCAAAAACTCATACAGTGTGTTCTGTAGAAAGTTGAGGTAAGCAGCGCCTGTTAATCGGTTTGGTAAAACAACAGGACCTAGAAACCTGTCACCTACAATACCCATCCAAATGTTTAATGAAAAACGTGCCTGATGTCCAGATTCTATTAGAGTATGAGGATTTTCGTCGGCCCAAATATGCGTATTGTGAAAATTAAACACTCCATTTCTTGTGAACTCGGCCTCATCAGTAAAAAGAATGTTTGCAAGAAAACGAGGGTCTTCAGCATCATGACGTAGAAACCAGCGGCAAAAAAAACAAACGTACTTGATGATCATTTATTGGATTTAAGGCCTTTACTCGTTGCATATGGTATGGATAAAGCAGTTGTTTGCGAAGGATTCTCCAAATAAGATGACCACTAATTCCTACCTCAGCTGCTATTCTCCGCACACTCGTACCTGGATTCTGCTCTACCAGTGCTAGAATTTCTTCTTCTGCTCTAGGAGTGGATACCGACCTTGGTCTTCCGGATAAATGGCACTGTTTGCTCAAGGAACCGGTATCACGCAATCTTTGGTGAATTCTTCCAAACATGCGTTGTGAAGGAAAATGGCGATTTGGATAAGCGTCAACATAAAGACGTCGCGCTTCGGTGGCGTTCCCATTAGCACGACCATACATGAAATGCATGTCTGTTAATTCTGCGTTAGAGTAACCAGCCATAGCGAAAGAAAACTTGTGCACTGAGAACAACTGTCAAATACGTACTGTTTATTTCACTAAACATCAACCAACTATTATAAGAAAATACACAACGTTTTTGCAAAATAAAAAAAGGGGCTAAAAAACATAAAACATCCATATCTCCGCAACCGTTACTTTGTGGACCCATGTTTATTGAGACTTTTCTGCTTATTTTGGTTCATACTATTACGTCCTTAAATATTTTACACTCTCTTTTTAACACCCTGTATTTTCCAATATTAATATTTTTGCAGACCTTTATAGTAGACTTCAACATCGAATACTTTGACCACATAGATGAAATTGCATATTTTTTCTTCAAATTTAAAAAATACAATAGCATGATTTCTTCATTCATTGTCATTACTCTCCTTTTTCACTACAGTCGTAGTCGGCGAACACTTCTTCGTAATGTTCCCTGGATTTCGCTGGCAATAAATGGAAAATTGCTTTTTGAGCATCTTCAAAAACAGCCACAGGAACACAATTATTTTCTTGCATTTTTACCATTGCCTTTTATCCACTTAAGAATATTAAACTCTCGAACTCCGTTCTCGCGTTTAAACATTCTTGCGTGGATAAAATGCTACTTAAAACACTTATACAATAAATAACTATAATATGGTTATACATATTTTAACACAATTTTTTTTCGTAATTTTTTTTTTTTTTTGGTTAGTGGGATACATACTTGTATTTATACTATAACGGTCTAATCAATTTTATGTAAATATTAAATGTTTTACTTCTTTTTTCGCCAATTTTAACAATGTTTCCACACATAGTTGCGAAGTCGTTTTGCACTCTAGCGTGTTTTTTATTCGGTGGAGTTCACAAGAAAACTCTTCACTCTTGAATACAAACATTATACTTCCCAACATAGAATAAAAAATAACTATTTTTTTACATCAATTGTATGTTGTACCATCGTAACATAACGCTATATTTTACAGTGTTTCTTTTGCAATACAATGGATATAAATAAAATCCATGAACGACCGTTAATTATACACCATCGCATTGTATTTTAGTAAAGAGATTTTCTACACACAATTAATTAATTATGCTACTGGTGTCTGCTGATGCAGAAAATATCGTTTATCCCACGAACACGGAAAATACAAGTAATACCTTATGACACATAAGATCTAGATGTACAAGTTAGCCTAGCACCAAAAAATATCGTTTTACAAGAAAGTTAATTAGGATACAATAATCTGACATGATGCTGTTTGCTTGTTCAAGTACTTGTAAAACGACATGCAACTATTGTTTTTCTTATGAACTTCATAATGGATTCATTTTAATTTACCACATTTTTATGATTACAACCAGGTATGTGTCATATTTATATTCTATAATCAAACTCTGACAATTATCGACAAATCAACCTGATGCTCATTTGCCTCAAGATTTTTGTCCTTAATTCATAATCTGTTGTCATGATCACAACTCGGTTTTATTCCAGACAGATTTGCTACCAATAAACTGGTGTCAAGTGTAAATCAGTGGTCCCTCGAGTTTGATCGTGGAATCCTGTCGACCGGCGTTTGTTACTTCTCCAAAGCCTTCGACAGTATCTCCAGATAGAGCTTGATCACCTGCGACTTCGCGGATGACTGAACTCGTGGATTCAAAGCTATTTGAGCAATAGAACGTTTTATGTCGCGTTAGATCAAACTTTTCTTCTTTTACCAGCTACGATTTGGTGTAACACAAGGATCTATTCTTGGTCCACTTCTGTTTTTATTACCTAATGACTATTCCTCATATTTTTTATATGGAAAATATAAAAAGTATGGAAGCAGCACCAAATCATTCAAACTAATCCTGCAGAAGTTGATTGTTGGTGCAGTACTTCGTTAATTCTATTAAACACAAATAAATGTACCGGCCTTCACGAGGGTAACACATATTCCCACCACCCTTCTGCTATTGATGGAACCCGAGATAAAGTAGTAAGGTAACAGAATGATTTGGGAGTGACAATTACTGCTGTACTCTTCGTATATGAGTGTGTACACTCAAAGGGTGAGTGTGTATATGAGTGTTTGAGCGAGTGTGTGAGTGAAAGTATGCGAGTATGTATATGTGCGCGGATTCGTAAGAACAGAGCGTTTCAGTAACATGCAGTAATAAGACAATTGTGGTAAACCTTTAGTGCTCCGTCATTATAGCTTTAAGTTTGAAATTCCTTGGAATAAAAAAAGATCTGGAATGACTATATCTTCCCTAAACTACATCTTTGTAAGCTGTTACTCCCATCGCCATCTTAACATATAAATTTTACAATATAAAATATAAATTCCACGAGTAGTCTTCTGTGAAGTTCTTCAATGTCAGTAATTTTCCAATTACCAATACTGTGAATTATTTTTTTAATTAACAATTAATTGATTCATCGAGTGATAGGTGACTAGGCGTGGATAATTATCCAGTTGGTCCATTTTTAGGTCTGATCGTCAAGCTTATGTGCACTAACTATTGTTATTATGTTCGTCTATTAGTTTCAGGATGTGATTCTTAACCGATTATAGATATTGTATATTCCTAAAAATCATTTTTTGTTTTAGAGGACTTTTATTAATATGATTTATTCAAAAATTACCGATTCAATTGTTCTGGTTATGTTAGTACTAATGGCAATCTCAAAAGGTTTATCGTTAGTCAAACCCCAAACGTAAAAATGTAGACTAACATTGTAAACCTTCAGTACGAGAAGAAAATCATTAAATAGTAGTAAATATGTTAAACGTTTGTTACAGAAATTGTTTTAATCTTGGTCAGTCTCTCAGCTTTGTAATAATTGAGTAAATCAATTCACAGACATAGGGGCTACCATATACAAAAGAGTTTTCCTACACTGCAAAAAATTGAGAGAATTTCTAGCAAAATTTCCATATTTCTAAATTTTACATTTAATTTACTGAAAAAAATTGTCCCTTTAAAGAAATGAAGTAAATATTCTTTATCTGCTCCCACTATAGTAAATTTACTATTAATACATTGTTTTTAAGGAAGTAAGTGAATTTTACCGTAGAAGTGGAAGTTGTTATAGACAACGGGAGGTAAGTGAGGTAACTTACCTCCCTAGGGAAAAAAGCGATTTCGAGTTATAAATGAATATTTTGTGAACAAATAAATAGAAATATTCGATAAAAATTACATTTCATTAATTATTATGAATGCATATAGTAATTGTCCAGTTATTACATTTAGTAACAATTATTCCCCTCGCGTTTACTAATTGTCACATTTTTCTCAAAATAATAGATATACTAAATTATCGGACAAGGATGATAAAATTAAGTATATTTGAAGAAGAATAAAAAAGAAATTACAATTGTATGTAGGGAATATTTGCAAATAAAATTTGATTTTTTTTAATATCCGCAAAAAATTTTTAGTATTCTCGTAACATTTCTGTACTTTAACTGGAATTTTCCTCAAAATGTGATATGATCATAAATCGGGCATATGAAATATATTTTTTCTTGTTTGTGTATCAAGATACCGGCAAGCAGCTTATTGACTTCTGTTCATGTTCATCCCAGTTCCTGTGTACAATTAGTTGTATTTTGCCTAAGATAAGTAAATTGCTCTTTAAACTTATTAAATGTGATATATATAGATGTTATCTCATAAATATTAGGTGTTAAACTAATTAAAAATAACCTTTGTGCAAGTGTTTCAGTATATAGGTTTGCCTATTTATTATTCAGCCATTAAATTAATTAATTTTAACAACTTATAAGTTAGTACGATATAAAATAAATGGTTCGAGTTAGATTTTGTGCGTTTTTGAATTTAATGCACTATTATGTCGTGTCAAGTTCATTTCAGTTTAACGAAACTCTCTCATATTTTTTCCATCAAATATTTACTTGCTCACCGCTGACACTAGCTAGGTTAATATATTTCGTTCTAGTTTCAAATAATAGCAGCAACTATTTTCTGGTTAAAAATATATAATGTTATTTCTCAGAATTTCATGTTCCTGGAAGTATTCAAGAGTCACTCTGTTTCAAGAGAAAGTTATAAACTTTATTAAAAGAATTAAACAAGCTACTTAAAGTAATACATATTTTTTATTAGAGTACTTTAGTGTATTGTGTATTATCTTGGTTGTACACCGTTAACAATAGTGAAATCAAGAGTAATATATTTATATTTTTTAATGATATAATTTTTAATTTTTTTTTAAACATTGTGTGAACACTATTTTTTCGGTAGTCTCCTCTAAGCTGCTCGGGTGCACTAATTTTTCGAAAATGGCGCAGCCGTTTTTGTATTCTGAGCACAATGGTCTTATTTTAAATTTTATTTTATAAAAGAGTTGCATCTAAAAATGGCAAAAATCCAAATTTCGCAAAAAAGTCAAATTTAGAGGATTAAAAAAAAATTTTGAAATGTAAAAATCCTTTCTTGTTTGTGTGTTATTAAAATGCTGTAAAATGTAATTTTCAAGAGTATTAAAAAAATGATTTCGAACACAGGCACAGGACCCCACCCCCATTTGCACATTTTTACATACGTTTTGAACATTTTTGCTCCCATATACTTTTGTACCGCGGTCAGCGACAAAATTAGAGGGAACATCGTTCCTTCATAAAAATATTGAACTATTAATAAATGTCTTTATTTTTCAAAAGTTTACAAAATTTCCTTCAATACAATCATAATGTTTTTAAAATATTCTTTTTGAAAAATTCTCCAGTATCTATGACAACTAATGTCGTCTGTTACAGATTTGCAATATTATTTATGCGAGGTCTGTTCAGAAAATAACCGAACTTTATGTTTTTCAACTTTATTATTCATTTTATACGTTATTGCTTCTTGTTTCCTTCAAGGTACTCCATAGTCCTTTCTCCTATTCACACATTTTTCCCAACGGTGTTTTCATTTCGCGAAGCAGTGCTGGATAGCTTCATTTGAAATGGCATTAAAATCTGTGACGTTTTTGTTTTGTGATACAGCTGGAACCAGAAGAGACGATTTATTGAAATTTGGTAGTTATGAGTAAACTTCACTTCTGACCTATATAATATTTCGTTATATCGGCATGGGCGTGGATAAAATTACGTAACAGTGTATTTAAGGAGAAAAGAATGGAAGTTTTGAGTGCATAATATTAAAATGCAATTAAAATATGAATGTCCGCCATATGGAATACGTCATTTTGAATTTTGTCATTCTGCCTTCAGATTCGTAATCAGAGACCCAAAAACCCCCACTACACATAAATTCATGCATTTTAAAGATATTTTATTTTTTTTGTCCGCCATATTGAATCCGCCATTTTAAATTCCGTGATTTAGAGTCCAGATTCGTAATCATAGACCCAAAAATCCCCATTACAAAAAAATTCATGCATTTTGAAGACATTTCAATTTTCTTGTCCGCCATATTGGATTCGCCATTTTGAATTTCGTGATTCTGAGACCAGATTCGTGATCAGCGACCCAAAAAATTCTTCATATGGAAGATTTATAGGAATTGAATGTCTTTCGCATCTCTAAGCTCTTTAAAGATTCCTAAGGTGGCCATATTCCTGGCTGAGAAATAGTGAAATTTCTGGCGTTTTTAGGTACTGAAATCTTTAAAAGTAAAACGTGTAGAACAAAAGTAAACACAAAAATAAAATCCTTGATGTTTTGTTTATTCATTGTTACCATTTAAATTTACTCAAATAAAATAATAACTAAAAAAAGCGTTTGTAAAACATGCGTTTGCTGTTATTCTAACCCCACACTTTAGGAATTATTTTCACGTATTATAAGTAAAAGTAAACAATTTTATATGTAGGACTAAGCAAGTAAATGTTATAAGAATATTTACATGTGGAATTATATATAAAAAAGTTAGTATTTTCGTAGATTTCAGTACCTAAAACCTTGATGGTATGATCGTTTTTTGCACCTGTTTATTCGTTTTACTGCGGCGTCTTTGAAAATACTCGGGTGGAATGACATAACATTCCTATTATTTGATAAGCTTTAGATTATTCAGTTATTAAATGCTTGAAATTATTTGTCTTTGCGGAAAACACTATTGAAAGAATATGGGGCCCTTAAGCGAGGTTTCCCCGGCATTTAAGGGGGTGGAGGGGGAAAGGTTGGTGAGGGGGTTTGTCCGTTTAGCGTGGAAACGATTCAGTATTCAGAAATTTTTTCAGATTTTTTCAGCCAAAAATAAATTAGGCCAAAAACCGGCCTTAGGGGCCCTCCTCTTTTAATAGTTTTATTTTGACATCTTAAATAATCACTTAAACATGTTGCACTCAAATAACAATCACGAAAACTAAACGAGATCAACAATTCAAGAACATGTGGTTATAGAGGAAGTTATGCGCAGCGCAATGCTGTCAACCGTATATCACTAAATATCCCTATTACCGCGTAATTCAAAATGTTCGGTTATTTTCTGACCAGACCTCGTATTTGAATAAACGATTTGTGAAGCAGGAATGTGTAGTGAACTAAAAATTTCTCCGTTTTTTTCGTACATTCTTTCTGTTGGAGTAACGAACATATAAAAATTTTACTTTACAATAGTAGGTATAGTAACTGTACTTAATAGAATTCTGCTATTCTGCAGCTTTCCCTTGAAATATAATACTGGATATTCAATAAAATGTTCAGTTCAGTATAATTTCTCTTAAAATTGTCGTTTTATTATGTAAATGTTATGAAATTTTTAAATTACTAAGAAAGCTTATTGTATTTGGGAAAACTTTCTGTTTGAACATACTGTTTTATATTCTAGGTAACATTTTCGAATTTCCTGAAAACATGTAACAGTATTTTTTACCAAAATTACCAGTTTCAATAACTTCCTCGTATTCGTTTATTTTTTTAAAATAAATTTCTCTTCAGATTGCATACTTTAAATCGGAATAAATATAATTTTTAATTTAAAAAATGGTTAATTTTAAATACTTTTCATTTAAATTTTTTTTGTATCACATCGTTTTCGTAATTCGTTTATTTCCGTTGATTTTGTAAACACCACCGCGCAAATATATTTTTAAAGATGAGGCGAACTCTTCTTAGATTTTATTAATCATTCCAACAAAGACACCACTCCTACATTATTTGTTTTTATGACATAAACGCAAGCAGAGGCGTCACGTACATTTCGTTCTTAATGCCTCTTAAAAAATCGTCAGTTGCGGAATTCCACAAAGTGACCTCTTTCGCTTTTATTACAGTAGCTGCACTAAAATCGCGCATATTTATGTTGACTGTCGAGATTTGAGAAGAGACATAAAGAGACCGATATGTCTTACTCATTGTAAATTGCAAAATTTCGTGGTTTATAGCTCTCTGTGAAATTCAAAACGCGTAAGTTACGGATGAATAAGTTTGATACCTACTTGGTACTACTTTTTTTCGCAGTTTGCAAGTCGGTCAAGAATTTGTTCTAAATGTTCTTATTAGTTTTTTAAAACGCATTACTACCAATGTCAAAGAATTGTCAATCGTAGAAAAGTGGTTCAACAATTTCCTGGCTGGTTGCCACGTCATCGGCTTAGACATCTTGACATTTCGAAAATGACTGACAAATTGGGAATTAAGTTATTCAACGGTTAATTTGTTTTTCCACCGCTAATGTGATTTTTAAATAATATTTCTTTTGAGGCTCTTTAGGACGATATTGCTTATAACTTTTAAACGGGAAGTAATATAGAAAATTTCTCTACTAAAAGTTTATTAGAAAAAAGAGAGCTTTTTAACAGGAAAAAAATTTGGGTATGTTTCTGGAAAAGATATAATTGATGACGGCATTAGTCGTTTCTGTACAATCCCAAAGATAATACTTTCTTCTGAAAATGGAGCTTACCTCATCCCTTTTAACACCACGTGTCCCAAATTTTATTTAAATTTTTTGTATCCTAACAGTAGGCCTATACTCTCGAGTTTGAGACACCCTGTACATATATTTTAAACAACGGTACAGTTTATTGTGTAAAATAATGCGTAATTATTGTTATGTTTGCGCAATTATTGCGAATAAAATAAACTATTTTATAAAAACATGCAATGATTTTTTAAGAAAAAACTTGTTGAGTGCCGCTGACTTGATTGTAGCATTAACGCATAATGTAGACCAACTAGCGTTGTCGGTGTTAGACGGAACTCTCAAACTTACAGGCAAATATCTTCAGACTTTGGCAAATATCTTCAGATCCAGTTTCTAGTTATTAAAAGTTTCAAATAAGATTTTACTGGGTATTTTGGTATGTCAATTACTTTTACAAGTATATTTTGCAAACGAAACAATGTTTAATTCGTGACAAATCGCCCAATCTAGTAATGGTGGTTTCGTCCTACTTTCTTTAATTATTGAAGGGCAAAGTCCTTTATGCAATGCAAAGATCTTGAATCGTACCCAGCATTTACCAGATACCAGAATTGACGCTCGAACACCTCTCAGGTTGGCTTCGCAGAGGTCCCGCAGGGTACTTCGCATTGGATTTCGGCTTTTTGCCTTTTATAATTTTGCTGATCTTTGGATTTTGCTCAACTCGTGCAGGTATCTGAGCTGTTGTTCGGTGTGGTGGTGTATCTTTATATTGTGCTTCCTCAGTTCAAATTTGACAACGTTTGGAAAACATATCTTCAGTTTTAAAAATTCAGAACTGGGGTGATTTTTTCGTATTTGCCGCGCCTCATCAGCGGTCCCTCTATCAATAGCACTGATGGTTGTAGTATAACAACCCCGATTGAAAAAAATAAACGTAGTTGTGGACAAAAATATGTGATCGTCATGAGGAATACCTACGTTGTATACAACTATTTTTGACCGAAAGGCGCTGGCTACTAACTTTAAAGAGGGGAAATATGGTTTAAATTTATAAAACAAAAGCAGAGTAGATAAACCTAACCTTATTATTTACATACAACAATCTTCAAATTAAACATGTGACAAGTAGAACAAAAACATTAACAACCATTTAACATAAAATGAGAGTGCCAGGCTCACCTAGAGCTCCCGTGGGGAAAGAGCATGGCAGAGAAACCCACGATCGTTGCTCTAACTACCCAAATATAAATACAAAACAACCGCTAACCAAAGGCATAAATTAAGATCCTTTGCTACTGATAAATAACACCCGACTCATTTAATGTCTCACTAAATATCACCTCACTCGAATTTGACATACACACTTCCAAGTGAAACTGAAGAGGTTTGGTGTTAGTTAGCTGGCAGGGCCGGAAGGTACTGGAGTCTCATACGGGAGGCAATCCAGCTATGAGTTGAGATTTCGGAAGATCTATTTTAGCAATTCTTTTTTTGTATTTAATTATTCTTTTTTTTTCAGATTCGTTCTTCAAGGGCGAACATGTTAGTAAATTCAACAAGGCTCTTATATGCGTATGACATAAAGTGAGCACAAGAAATGCTTTATTATTTATTTTTCGAACAATGTAATCATGATAAAACAAGTTAAATGTGAAACAAAGGAGTTGTTATTGCAATATCTGGGCAGTCACGACAATATATACATATTTTAACATGTAATAAATAATGAGCAATCGCTAATAATAATTGTAACAATTTTACCTTAGAAAAATATATGCCCTTGAACATAAAGCAATGGAGGCTAAATGTACAGAGAAGAATTGTTATCATTAAACATCTATAATCATCACAATCATAAGATTACATAGAACAATTAACAGCAAAGTATTTAAAGAATAATTACCTGCTAATTAATACGGGTTAAACACTTTGATTTTTCACTATGTTTCCTCACTGCCCGCCGATCGTCTTACTCCCATCTCCACACTGTTCTCACTTCAACTATTTCGGCTTCCTTCCAGAATTCCCCACCTAAGCGTTTGTTTTTGCGCTTCCTTCTACCAACTGTCAATATTACGTTTTCCATTATTATACAACACCCACGTAACAGGTGACGTCGAAGTTGATACGATAAGTATGGTTTTGCACATGGTGTCGTCTGCTGCGGCTCTTGTCGTTAGGATTTGTTGGGAGCTCCATGGACGGAATTCTTCAAAACTGAGGCGAAAATTTCGATTTTCGATGAGGTGCAGGGATAGTAATCTAGAGACCCCATAGTATCGGCAACTGCATGGGTAGGTTGTATCCTCGCAGGAGTTCTGTAGATTGTTTCGTAACTCGGATTCAAAAGTGGAGTGAAATTTTAAATCGCGAATATCACAATTTTTTTGTCAAGTTGTGAATTTAATAATTTTAATTTATTGTTTCATAAATAACTTGTTTTATGCGCATTGACTGAAATTATTACCAGAAATTTTAATATCGCTTAATTTTAATATTTTTTATTTATCTCCCTGGGATTTGACCTGCATTATGAAATTGAAAAATTGATGCCTTATTCTAAATAATTTTTTTGACACGTGCCTTGTCAAACTTGCGATTCGTTGATGTGCATGAACTAATGATTACATGTGGGTAGCGGGTAGATAATATCTTGTTTTATAAGAGCTGATCACTTCAAAAACCTTTTATCATGCAACCTTTTTTTTCACCTACACCTCCAACACTCGTCTGTATGATCGTCATAATGAGATAAGCAAATAGCAAAGTGTCGCAGCACTTAAAAAGGATATTTACAAATTTAACACTAAAGTTCAACCACCTACATAGAAAAAAAGTCAGAAGCTTGTAAAAGTTAATTACCGACTCTTATGAATCATTCAGATGAATGCAAATATTCATAGATGCCACTCCCGCGCGATGAGATGTGCACATCGATAGTATAATTATCAATATTCGCGTTCGTGTTTGACCTATTTTAATTAATAAATCTGCACCTCCCACAACCTTGTGAAACGCCAATTATTGCAGAATAATCGATCGAGATATATACGGAGCAGCGTTGTCGTCATTTTTTTTGTCGTCCGAGAGACAGATAATTCGGCAAAATTCGGTGCGGTCGGTGAACTGGTCTACTTTTTATAATAAATCGTTAATATTGAGCGTGAAATCGCCAAATGAGCTACACGAAAAGTGCTATTATTAATAAGCTTCTTGGTTTTTGCCTTGCTTCTTAAGGTAAAATCCACTTAGCTCCCTTAACTTTGTAAGTTGGTAAATAGATGTTACCTAAGTGTTAATTTCACTACGAATTACAAGAAAAAAGCAGTTTGTGTAATTAGAATGAAATTAAACAATGTCGAAAAGATGCACGAAATAAATGTAGCTAAATTTCAGTTGTAACTTATTGATGGTTTAAATCTTGAAAAACAAGCCACAAACAAATTTTCAGTGTTGATTTTGTACAAAATAAATTTCAGTCTCTATAAACTGACCAATTTTTTATTAAGAAACTTGTGCAAAACCGAACTTATCTTATCAACTTCGATGTCACCTGTTACATGGGTGTTGTATAACAATGAAAAAGTAATATTAACGGTAGGTAGAAGGAAGCACAAAAAACAAGCACTTAGGTAGGAAATTCTGGAAGGAAGCCTAAAGAGTTGAAGATAGGCAGTTGAAGTGAAAACAGTGTGTAGATAGGTAGCAAGACGATCGGCGGGCAGTGTGTCAAAGTAGTGAAAACTTAATTGTTTAAAGTGTTATTAGTTAGCAGGTAATATTCTTTAAGTACTTTGTTGTTAATTGTTCTAATCTTATGATTGTGATGGTTATAGATGTTTCATGATAATAATTCTTTGTATGTTTAGCTTCATTTGCTTTATGTTCAAGGGCACATATTTTTCCAAGGTAAAATTGTTATAATTATACTTAAAGTTTGCCCATTATTTTATTTCATGTTAAAACTATATGTATTGTCCTTATTGCCAGACATTACAATAACGACTTCTTTGTTTCACATCTAACTTGTTTTTGCCACGATTACGTTATACGTAAAATGTAGATGTTTCATGATGATAATTCTGTGTATGTTTAGCCTTCGTTGTTTTACGCTTAGGGGCGTATATTTTTCTAATATAAAATTGTTACAATTATTAATATAGATTGCTCATTATTTATTACATGTTAAAATATGTATATTGTCGTGACTGCCCAGATATTGCATTAACGACCTCTTTGTTTCACATTTAACTTGTTTTATCATGATTACGTTGTTCTTTGATTTCTTGTGCTCACTTTATGTCATACGTCTATACGAGCCTTGTTGAGTTTACTAACATTTTCGCCCGTGCGGAACGAATCTGGATTAATCTCGATTGCCTCCCGTATGGGACTCCAGTGTTATGAAGGATCTTCCGAAATCTCAACTATAGCTGGATTGCCTCCCGTATGGGACTCCAGTACCTTCCGGCTCTGCCGGCTAACTAACACCAACCTCTTCAGTTTTACTTGGAAGTGTGTATGACTAATATGAGGTAACAGATGACATTTAGTGACACATTAAATGAGACAAGACTTATTTATCACCAGCAAAGGATCTTAATTTATGCCTTTGGTTAGCGGTTGTTTTGTATTTATATTTGGGTGGTAAGAGCAACGATCGTGGGTTTCTCTGCCATGCTCTTTCCCCGCAGGAAATCTAAGTGAGCCTGGCACTCTCATTCTATGTTAAATGGTTGTTAATGTTTTTGTTGTTCTTTCTATTTGTCACGTTTAATTTGAATTGTATATAAATAAAGGTTAAGTGTATTTACTCTGCTTTTGTTTTATATAATTAACCATACATCCCCTCTACAAAGTTAGTAGCCAGCGCCTTCCGGTCAATAAAAAAACTAAATACACACAACGTAGGTAGTCCTTATGACGATCACATATTTTTGGCCACAACTACGTTTACTTATTTTTTGTCGAACCTGGGGTTGTTATACTACAAACTAATTAATAAGTGTTTCGTCCTCATTCTCCATAGATGCACATGCGAATTCTTTTTATTAGAGCAAATCCTATGTTAAATGATACCTTCTTCCTGCTGAAGTTCATCAGTTCATAAGAACTTCTATCTATAAGATGTTTAATATTTAAAATGAGTTTGTTAACTTTGTTGCAAATATGTATATGCTCTTGACCTTTTTACTGGCTTTTAACTTGCTTATCGAAACTTTTTCGAGTCATAAATTAAAAGTGATTTAGAATTTAGTGTCAGTTTTTTAGCAGGTTAAATGTAACTGTAATGCATTGGGTCAGATTCTATATTGTAATTGGTTTTAAAACCGAATTAAAATTAAATTATGCAAAGGAAAATCCTAAACTATTAAAAAATTAATTCCAGAAAGTTAAATACTGTCATAAATTTTATAATTGCGCTATTTCAAAAGCAAATTTGTTAAATTATTAAAAAAAATTAACAAATAGGTGTTTACTTGGCTATTTACAAATAAGGTACTTATACGTTTAGTCAACAATGTATTAAGTTAAAATTGTTATAATATCCTTATCCACACGTGCCCAATAAAAGTCAGCATTGCACTGATTTTCATAGGAAATATACAGGGTGTTAATGAACTCATGTCAAAAATTTAAACGGGTGAAGAAGGAGCAGAAACTGTGTTATCTGATGTTACAAACTTGTGTCGGAAGTTTAAGGTCATAGAGAAAAAAGCTAATTAAAAATGTGTTTAAAACTGTTTTGGAACTGCTGGAATAAATGTATTTTATCGCGGCGAGTACTTAAAAAAAATTCTCTAACGTTTTTTACGAGTTTGTAGGTTTCTTATGAAGACAGACTGTAGTCAGTTTGTAAATTCATTGTTGTAGTGATTATTGTGCTGTTTTTCGAGAGTACATTTAGTAGCCGGACCTATTTCCAAGTTTTCTTTTGAAAATGGCGCATTTATTTAGCAATCGCGAATATAATGATATGCTCATAATTTATGGCGAAGCAAACGAAAATACCCACAGAGCTTGTCAAGTGTACCGTGCAAAACATCCTGAACCACGTGCCCCCGCACCGCGAACATTTGTTGCTATAGTCCAAAAAGTTTGGGACACCGGTGAAGTCTTACAAGAACGCGACGGTGGCCTAGGGCAACCACTAAGAATCTTAAATGTCCCCCAAAATATTTGACATGAGTTCAATAACACCTTGTATAATTTTTAATTGCAGCACATTTAAAATTAATGTCCACAATAGATTAAAATGTACAAAGAATGAATTAAATCAATTAAATATGAAGTGACTAATACATATTTTGTTTTGTATAAGTATGATAATACATGATGATTTTCAAAGCAATAATTTTTTATCGGCAAACCGCAACACTCGTCTCGAAAATAATGCTAACAATTCAACTTTGAGTGTATAGGCTAGAATTATATAAATAACAGGATGATGATAACGCCTTCGACATCCATTATCGAATAGGAATATAGGAATGACAAATGCTTATTTGATTTTTTTCTTTCTACTTCACATAAAACGTCGGAGTTTAAGGGTTCTGTGTAACAACGGCAACAGTGCATAGCTTATCTACCGTTCATAGTAGTCATATTATGTTACGCGTAAATATCGCAGTGAAGTCAGCGATCCTCAAAAAGTTTTCTGTTAAAAAGTTAATCGCCACATTGGTCCATCCACAGCGTTGTTTTATGCTATTGTATACATTTTTTCTTCAGTAATAGTTCTGGAGATATGCTAATTTGTGAGAAAAAGACATCCCTCTGATGACCGAAAGATAACCTATATCTGCCATAATATTCAGTAGTCTCAGACTGTATTAAGGATAGCATACAGTCCAAACCGTATCTGCCTAGGACATACAGTGGGATATCTGGAGGATATCCTGCTTTGTAACATAAGATATCCCTCGGATATTCGAAATATATGGTCGCCGTAAGTTATAGAATTCCCTTTCATTTCCTTAGCTCCACTAGATTCAACTAGGAACCTTTGACCTGCCTTTGTTGTTCTCGGGTTAGGCTCTTGGGAGCGGACTGGCTATTAGCTTGCTGATGCTGCTTGATGTTCATTTCAGTTCTTACTGGGTGTACGAACCTGCTACGGAGGAAACCACTCCCCAGGTAATAGTGATCCCCTTCTCGTAATAGTTTCTACAACTAGTTGCATCTGATGCTTCCCAGCTTTTCGCCTGTCGGCATCTTCAGTGGTGACTCTGCAATTGCTTCGCCGCTTCACAGCGGCCATAGACACAGTAAAGACCGAAATGAACATATCATTAGATTAGACAAGATATCCTTCGAACTTTCTATGGCTAGACATAGCCAGAACCATACATCCCTGGGTATGGTAGTATATCCCAACTAAATATCCTAAGGATATCTTTAGAAAAAGTTTGTCCTATTTGAATGTACAGTATTTTTTGTTTGGCTGATAGAAGTTTAACCGCTATTACAGTACAAACAATTCTACAGTTCATTTAAAGGAAAAATACAAAAATTATAAATTACTATTAATTACTCGCGCAATTAGGCACCGACTATAAATTTCGCTTTGTGAGGGTATCGTAAAGTTTTATGGTTCAAATAAATTAAATCGCTATCTGAGATTCAAATATTATCTAATGATATTAAAAGGTTATATTGCCCAGTAGTACTAATTAGAAGATGCTCCTTTAATTATTCACAATTTCAGTGTTGCAATTTAAAGTGTGTATTTACCCTGTTTGGTAAAGTTGACGTTGCACGATTTATTTGCAAACAGATGATTGTTGAATTTTTTATGGCAATATTTGGAATATATGAGCCTAATCCATGAAGAATGTCATTTATTCATGAAAAAATTCATTTGTATTAATGATTATAAATTGTTGTCTAAAATACACGGCGATAGATATAGGGCGAATTTGAAGTGTGTACATCTATTTTAGTCAGCAATACCTATAGTTTACCGTGTAGAATATACAGGGTGTTTGGAAAAGTTGGTACAAAATTTAAGGGGGTGAAAGTGGAACCAAAAATAGTAAAAAAGTTCCTATAAACATTGGTCCTGCGGAGCACCGTTACTGAGATATGGCCCTCCAAAGGGGTCTTATCATTTGGATATTTTTTAAAATAACTATCTTTCTGATTAAGATATTGGAATGAAAATTGTAGGTAATAATCATACCATAAGCGTCTTTCACTGTCATAAGTTTCATCAAAATCGGTTATAAATAAGGATAGTTTTGTAACTACTCTTACCAGAAATTTTTCGAATTTTTTTTGTTCCTTTGAATCATCAAGCAAATAATATTATTTTTTAATGAATTGGACATTTTTGAAGAAAAAATGTCCCTACTTTTTTTCAAATTCTGCGTAGTTTAGTCAGAAATAATTATTTTTTAAATAATGTACGGCTCAAAACAGTAAATTTTTTTTAACATTTTCACAAAGTAGACGTCTTTTATAGTGAGTTTCTTTGTAACGATACTAATGATTGTCATCAGAAAATACTGTTTTAATGTATCTATCATTTCACTATTCGTATAAATCGCTATATGCCATCTGGTTACACCATAGTTCTTTAAAAATATTAATAAAACTTAAACACTGTCCATGAAAATAACAAATCATAGAGCTAACTATATTTACCAAGGCTAACATGATTAGTTTTCGAAATATTAAAAAAAACCGAAATTTTGGAAATCCGTTTTTGTTGAATTTCAGTCTTGTGGTGATATTGAAAAAAGAAGAACATTTTCTCATGACAACTTTTTGCCCTCTATCGAATGACATAATCAATTTTTATATGTAACGTTTCGTGTCTCCAGGACCATTATCAACTTCAATTTTTTAAATACGACTCTGGAAATTTTATTACATTATTATTATAAAAAAAAAATAGATAAATTTGGAACGAATACATTGGAGACGAATTTTTCGAGACAAGACGTCTGAATCTGATTCGGGCTCAGGCAGTACGGTGTTGGGGGTCATGAAGGCTTGCAAAAAGTGTAATAAAATTTCCAGGGTCGTATTAAAAAAAATAAGTTGATGATGGTCCTGAAGAGATGAAACGTTACATATAAAAATTTATTGTGCCATTCGATAGAGGGCAAAAAGTTGCCATGAGAAAGTGTTGTTCTTTTTTAAATATCACCTCAAACAAGGCTGAAATGAAACAAAATCGGAAATCCAAAATTTCGGTTTTTTTTTCAAATATTTCGAAAACTAATCGTGTTAGCCTTGATTTTTTAGAGGCATAATGTTGGTTCCCTGATTATACATTTTTGCCCCCATTTAAGCTACGTATTTCTTACCGTTTCAAAGGTCCCTGTAGTGAGATTAGTGAGAAGCGAATTTGTTAACAGCCTGTATAATTTCGTTTATTAAAAATTAAGAGTTTTTAAAAACGGATTAGTTAAACACACTTATACATTATAATTTAATTTAATATTATAATTTTAAAATTTTAATTCACAAACTTAACATTTTAATTTACTAATTGCTCCACCTGTCTCAGAAATACAAAAACAGGCTCTTTTAACTACAGAAATTCTAATGTATTGAAAATTTTGCGGTTTTTGCTTAAATTTTTTAGCCGAATTTATAATAATCCTTTTTCAGATCAACATTCTCGATCGATTCAGACTTAACATTCCCATTCAGAAACCCCCAAACAATGAAATCTAGTGGATTAAAATCTGGGGAGCGTGGTGGCCATTGAATAGTTGCGTCTCTTCACGTCCAATCCACAGGTTTAATTCGGGTCATCCAAATTTTAGTCTTCGTTGACGTGACGCTTTTTGTTTTTATGGTCTCCTCTAATTGGAAATATACAAATGCGATTGAATTTTTCAAAACATTAGGTTTTCTCAAATTATAATGGCCAGTTTATGCATTGGTATGTGCAGCAATTGGTATAAGTGTGTTTAACTAATTTGTTTCTCAAATACCTGTTTTAATTTTTCTTAGTAAACGAACTTACGTAGGTAAAAAAACATTTGTTTGCGTCATAGATCTAGTTTACAAAGTTCATGGTTTGCGGGAAATGGTGAATCTGGCCAGTCCTATGTTCAGAGACGGAAGTATACTTCTTGTGGTTCACCAAATCTTCTAAATTTCAAACTGATACGTGAAAAATTGACAAAATTATTATAAATAAGTTAGTAGGATGACCTGTTTTTTTGTTACACTCTGTATGTCATAGTACCCTTCACCAGGAGAAGAAATTTAACTGGACTCTCTGAACCTATAATAGGGGAGAGGGGCATTACATTTTCCAGGGAAGTAAAATATCTAGGAGTGATACTGGATAATAAGCTTACCTGGAATGCGCACTTGGAAAAAGTGGTGAGTAAGGCGAAGCAGACATTGTGTGTATGCCGCCGCCTTATTGGGAAAACCTGGGGACTGAAACCAAAGATGTCACACTTGTTGTATACGTCGATAGTAAGACCCAGGATTCTTTACGGCGCTGTGGTATGGTGGCAGAAAACACAACAGACCACAGCGAAGGAAAAACTGAATAGAATTCAGAGATTGGCCTGTTTAGGTATAACGGGGGCGATGGCATCGACCCCGACAGCTGCACTAGAAGTCATGCTAAATCTGCCACCGCTGCATATAGTGGTGGAGAGAGAAGCGCGGCTAGCAGCATATCGACTCAGGAATAATAATGACTGGAGGGGTGGTTCCCACTCCAGGATCAAAGATACATCTATGTCGGAACCAATTCTTGGGATGGTATCCGACAAGATGGTTCCAAAGTTTCACTTCCACAAGCCATTTGAGACTCGAATAGAGGATCAAAGCGAGTGGGAGGAAAGGTTTAATACCCTGGAAAGGTGGAGCCTAGTATGGTTTACAGATGGCTCCAAAATGACCAGAGGGACGGGTGCAGGAATATATGGACTCAGACCCAGATGGAGTGCAAGCTACAGTCTGGGGGAGTTCCCTACTGTATTCCAAGCAGAAATCTTCGCGATAATGGCGTGTCTGGCAGAGAATGTACGTAGAGGTTATAGACGTAAACTCGTATATATATTCTCTGATAGTCAAGCTGCAATTAAAGCTTTAGCCGCACACAAGGTAAGTTCAAAACTGGTGTGGGACTGTTTACAGATGCTGACTGAACTGGCCACCAACAATACAGTCAGACTGTGTTGGGTGCCAGGGCACAAAGGCATTTGTGGAAATGAGAAAGCGGATGAACTTGCGAGGAAGGGATCCGAGACAGTGTTCATTGGCCCGAAGCCCTTCTGTGGCGCATCTCCCAGTGTGGTCAAGCGGGCTCTGGGCAAATGGACAGAGACAGAACATAGGAAATACTGGACTTCAAGGCCAGGACATAGCCATTCCAAGGAGCTTATGGAGTATCCTTCGAATGGAAGAGCGAATGAGTTACTGAGCTTGAATAGAATCCGGCTCAGGAGAGTGACAGGACTCATAACGGGACACTGTCACTTTAGGAAACATCTACATAGACTAAAGCTTGTAGACAGTCCGGTCTGCCGAGGATGTGAATCGGCGGATGAAACTTCTCTGCATATCCTGGGCGAGTGCCCGGGATTTGCACGTAGCAGAATGGCGCTCCTTGGGAGACCCTATTTGGAACCCAAGGAGCTGAGAGAAGTGTCAGCAAGGAAGCTTTTGGACTTTGTAAAAAGGGCAAACCTACTTGCTGAATAGGACTAGTAGTGGGACGCACAATAGGCCTAATTAGGCCGCAGTGCTATGGGACTTTTAAAGGACCAACCACTAGATGAAGAAGAAGAAGAAGACATTCAAAACAAATTTCGTCAAAATCGCTCCATAAATAAAAATGTTATGAGGGTGGCCCGCTTTCAAATGGGTCACTCTGTATATCTGAAATACAACACTCAATTGTTCTTTTATATATTTTTCCTTTTTCCTAGATAGAAAGACATAAAAGATAAGGGGGAGTATACTGTTTTACGTGGATGACCTTGTACATACGTTCTGTAATCAATTTTGAGAAAGTTCTTTCGAGAATTGTAGTACGTAGATATCTACTAAATTGCTATGAGAACATATTCTTAACTTATTAAACATTGAACAATCTATGACTTGAAATTCGTTCCCCTGACCGAGGTACCTTAAAAATTTTGCAATTTGCCCAGTTACTTTTGAGAACGGATGTTGGGAAATACCTCAACTCATGTTAACATACTGAAATCTAAATAAAAAATCCAATTTTCTTAATACCAAATTGATGAAGCTGTGCCTGTGTACATTAATCGATGCGTATACCTGCGGTAAATGCTTTATAATTGATTTTTCTAAAGCACAAAATAAATTAACAAACCACACACAAGTCAATCAGCGTGTACCCTGAATGTAAGCGACTAGACAATTAAATAATATTTATTATTTAACGATATGTGCCTGTTAACATAATAATAAATGTCTTATATCGTTTACGTAGAATTAACAAACTGTCGAAAGACTAAACGATATTGTGCACATGCTAAGGAAGTTATAAGTTAATCCAATTATGGTATAATTACATAAGTATAAACAGGATACAAGCGTTAATTACTTTGTTGGTTCTTATAGTTTAACTAACTAAAGTTATATGGAATATTAGACTAGCTATTAAACAATTTAATTTCATGACAATTTCAATAGTTATTTATTATTATTATTATAAAATTTGGGATTTTTTTGCTAGCACCAGCAAGTAAAAAGAACATTGGGAACTCGCGACTCCGAACTGTATCAATGTTTGCGAAAAAGTGAGTAAAAATGTTGATATATTTGATAGAAATATGTAGGGTAAAGATGCCTATTATGAGACAGTTCGGAATATGAGACATCGGGCTTTCTCGCAAATTAAGCCATTTTTTGAAAAGAGCGCCACTGTTCTATATTACCGGCAGTTCACTTTCTATCGTATGTTAATAGAGGCCGCGTCGCGCGGGAAAACAGTTGTCGTAAAGGTATGTAGAAAACAGAAAATTATTAACAAGACAGTGTTGTTTATCATTAACATAAAGCTAACATGACGTAGTATCTATTTATCATGCCGTTGAGTCAATTTTTTGCATGCTTTTACCAACTAACCTAAAACTGAATAAAATTTCTTAAGACCCTAGTATGAGACACCTGAGAGCTCCTACAAACTCAACCGTTCCCGATCAAAGTATCATTCTACGAGCCCTATTCCTGGTTGCTTTCATGACGGGGTTTCTTCTCCTACAACTCCTTGTTGTTCTCTTGGCAAGTCAACAAGAAAAGAAGTTTCCACTACAATTGTGTCACCACATCAAATAAAACCAGTTCCTGCACTCCCGGAGCTGCAAAGATAAGTCTAGTCGTGCAGGATCAGCTAGCTTGATTACATCTTCTCCGTACAAACTACAAATAGAAGAAGCTTTAAAGAGAAAAAAAAAGAAAGGGAGGCAAAAAAAGGAAAAACAAAGAAAGCCAAGGAAAAGTGCTGTAAAATGAAAAGGAACTGGGAAAAGGCCTGTGAAAAGGAAAGTTTTTACTGAATCCTCAACAAGCAGTGAAGATGATGACACTGTTTTGCACACCACGGATTTTTCTTCAGAAGACCAGTAATACGATGCAGTGTCCATATTGCGCCGGTTTGTATTCCGAAGATACGCGAGGTGAAAAGTGGGAGAAATGCCAGGTCTGTTTGAAATGGGCACATCTAGAATGTGGAGAAATAAAATCAAAATAGTTTATTTGTGTGTGTGTTTGTTGTTAAGGTTGAAAACCTAAACTTTTTTTTATTTTGTTCACAGAATTACCTATTTCTTGTTTTAAGAGAAAATGTTACTTTGTTTAAAGAAAAATATGTTTTTTGTTTTTGTTCTGTTTATTCAATCAAAATATGTTTGAGCAAACAATAGGTTATTTTCAGCTTTTTTCCCTAATTTGAGATAGTCTCATATTGAAAACCCATACTGTCTCAAATTGGGAACCCCTTTTTCGATTAGGCAAATATTACTTTTCTGATAAAATCTAACTTAAAAACTAAAATACAAATTTGAGGCGTTCTCGCGTTTTTTTGAAGGATCTAGATTAAATTCTCTACAGAAAAACGTTAATTTTCCAAGAAAAATGTTAAAATTGAAAAAACATGATTTTTTAAAAAAGGTGTCACATAATAGGCATCTTTACCCTATCGATCATAGAAAGCAAACTAACAAAGTATCAGTATCGATGGCCATTTGGTTTAATTGTCAGGTTTGTTATAATTGTCTTGTTGAGAAATTTAGTGTTAAAATATTTAAAGTGATGAAGAATGACGATGAAATGTCGATAACCGCAGAAAGTGTAGTATTGCAATTTTTCCTCAAAAATCTGCAAGACAAGATAAACCGCATATAGTGAGAAAAAGTGGTGAACTGAAGAGAAAATTAAGAAAACATCTGGAAATGTGTTACTGGCTTATTTTGAACACAAGGTCTTGAAAGTGAAACCTTCAGCATTATGGTTAATTTGCCCTATGTTAAAAAGTACATTGAATATTAAACAAAATAATATAAAAATAAAATAAAATGAGAAGTGGGAAAATGGATTGGATATTGTTTAAAGAAATCTAACATTTTGTGACCACCATTCCTGGACAAAAAAACAGCAAAACAACGAATTACAATTTTGATCGATGTTTTAAGGGGGCGCACATCGATAAGTTGCCTCTTCAATGGATCTCTTACAAAAAAACGTGGATGACAAAGCGGACATAATGACGACATGGCTTCACAAGTTTGATGCCAAGAAGAAGAAGCAAAGCAGAAAAGTGTTCTGTTTTTGGATAATGCACATCTCGTTCGAAAATTACACATGTTAAACTTATTTTTTTCTGCCGGATACAACCTCACACTTCCAACCCTTGGATCAAGGTATAATTGAAATTTTTTTCAAAATACAGGGCGTTAATGAACTTATGTTAAAAATTTAAAGGGGTGAAAAAAGATCAAAAACTAAGTTAACTGATGTCACAAACTTGTATCGGAAGTTTAAGGTCATAATTAACAATGTGTTTAAAACTGTTTTGGAACTGCCGCAATACATGTATTTTATCGCGGCGAGTTATAAAAAACACGAGTTTGTAGGTTTCTTATGAAGTCGGACTGTATTCGAAAGTCAGTTTGTAATACATTGTCGTAGTGATTGCTGTGCTGTTTTTCGAGAGTACATTTAATAGCCGTATTTCCAAGTTTTCTTTTGAAAATGGCGCATTTATTTAGTAATCGCGAATATTATGATATGTTCATAATCTATTGCAAAGCAAATGAAAATGCTCACAGAGCTTGTCAAGTGTACCGTGCAAGATATCCTCAACGATGTGCCTCCACACCGCGAACATTTGTTGCTGTAGCGCAAAGAGTTTTGGACATCGGTGAAGTACAACCGCGTCGAGGTGGCGACTGTGGCCTAGGGCGACCACTAAAGAATCTTAAATGTCGAGGAGATAATTTTAGGTCTCGTCGCAGAAGATCCGCATCGTAGCACCAGAAATATCGCACAGCAAGTAAATATATCGCATCCTGTTGTGTGGCGGACATTACGAGAAGCTCAGTTGTAGCCTTGTTTGTAAGTACATAAACAAGAGTTGTACCCATTTCATATTCAACGTGTTCAAGCGCTTACTCCTGAGAATTTACAGCGCAAATACTTGTTACAGATGAAGCATGTTTCAGTCGAAATGGTGTACGTAAAGTCCACAACACTCACCACTGGTCTATCGCAAATCCACACGAAATACGTCAGTGTCTTTTCAGCAACAGTTTTCAGTGAACATGTGGGCCGGTATCGTTAATGACACTTTAATACCTTTAATACCTTTTGAATTGCCTAGAAGACGCTTAGACGGTGCTTCATATCTAGATTTTTTTTTGCAAAAGCGCTTGCCGCAGTTATTGGAAAACGTGCCATTAAATGTTCTGCAAAATGTGTGGTTACTGTTCAACGGAACCCCACTCACTTTTTTCGGAGAGTGCACGACTTTCTAAACATTATTTTTCCTTTTAGACTTTTTTTTTGGGGATATATGAAAAGTGTTGTGTATTCCATCGACCAACTGCGACATTGTATTGCCGAAGCTTATAATACGATTTGAGAGTGGCAATGTTGGAACGCGTGCGAGCGAATTGGATACGTCGCGCTGAAGCTCGTGTGCAAGCAAATGGTGGGTACATCGAACATCTTCTATGAAAATCAGCATTTCTCAAAAGATGGCTTCTTGCAATGTTGACGTAAGTCTGATTTTAAAATTAAATTTTACTCAGCACAAATCCCTGTATTTCACATTTTGACATAACGAACATTAACACCCTGCAGGGGCTACTTTATTACCAGGCTTTTAATATATGCGGATAGTGGTAGGCTTCTTCAAGAAATAGAGAAAAACATTACCATAACCAATGCTTTAATATGGATATCGGTTGCCTGGCAAAGCTTATCACCAATAACCATAAAAAGTGCTTTTCTAAAGGCGGATTTATGTGCGATATCGGTATGGATGATTTTGAAGATGAAGACAATATTCCACTCACACAAGTGTTTCCTGTCATAAAAGATCCATTTATACATTTGAAACAATTAGCAATGATTAATAGTGGCAACAGAAAGTTCAGAATTGACCATCAGCGACTGTATTGAAGACATCAGAGAAACAAGTGACACTACTCCCGATTCTGAAACTGAAAATGAGGAAGCTGCAAGTATTTCATTGTCAAATATTTCAAACCTGTTAGAAGCCTGCAAATGTTTAAGAGGTTTAGAAATTTTTTTGTTAATGCAAACAGTTTTGACAAAGCTACTGATATTTCCAAGTTATTCTGTGAATCTGAATTGTATCAAAATAAATTTAAATATATGAAACAATCTTTGAAAAACGATTATTTTGAAAAATCGTGGCCTCTTGAAAACGAAATAGCGAATAACTCTGAGGAAAATTATTTTTCTGAAGAAACGCCGGAACACATCGATTTTTGAGCGAAGGAGGACATCTTTTCACATAAATTTCTTGTTACAGACTCTGCCCCCTTAGGGAGGGGGAACCCCCAAAAATTTTAATAAGAAAGGAGAGTTAAGTGACACATCGTTTGAAAGGTATTCTAATTCTTTACACAACCGTGCTTTATTTTTTGAATATGACCGATTAGTTTCGGAGATGCTTTTCCTGAGAGTTATTCGTTGTTTCGTTTGTAACAAAAGCCGGGACGCGTAGTAATTTATTTGTTGGTTCTCGGAACGGATGGGCCAAAAAGTAAAATATTTCAGTCAACACTAATTTATCGGAAAGTTAATGGTTTTCAAGTAGGTTTAACGTCGCCAGGACCGTCCTTCGGGGAAGAAATTTGGCAATATGTTTTAACAAGTTCACTTAAACTGTCGGGGCTATGTGTTGAGCAGGTATAAAGAGAAAAATCGATATTTCAAATAACACGCGAAATGCATTCCAAGAAACGTAGGAATTCCAAGAATAAGTTATTAGAATGTTGTGAGGAAAGAAAGTAATAGATCAAATAGCTGGTCTTTAGGTGGATTTTCCAAGCTATAAGAATATATTAAATGATATGGACTAATCCGTCCCGTATCGTTAAACGGAGTCACTAGAGGAAGGCTAGGGTTATTTGTAAGTTTAGTCTCAAAATTATTTAGATAAATGTAAAATCAGTCAATTACATAATTATTAACATGGCATAGTTATGTCAAAGCGTCCAGATATCCAGGTTCCCGCCAGTAAGATAAGAACAGGGCCCAAGAAATGGGCGTGTCGAATTCAGGAGAGATCTACGAAAAAAATCAGTTTTTCCTTAGGCTCCACATTGAGCAGTCGACTTAGTTTTAGAGTCTCGGGTTAATTTAATAATGGATAAAGTAATTCCAAATTTTGGCAGGGATCGCGCATTTCCTGAATCTCGGTACGCTGTCGCGTGTCAATAAATAAATTAATAATGTTGTTCGAGCCCGTTGTGTCGTTATTTTGTTTGTTTGTTCTGCTTTTATTGTTATTAAAACCCTTTCTGGAAGTTTTGGTGTTTCTTTCTTGTTCTTCCAACTTAAGTGTCACCCTATACAACTAACCACTGGATTACCTTGTACATGAGCGACATATGGTAAATGGCTGGTATTCATTCTCTGAACGTACAACATTTCTAAGTTCCCACGTATTAATTAAAGTGTAATGAAAATTATAAACTCCCTTTCGAGAATTAAATAGTAAACTCTTTTGAAATCCAAACTCGTTATGATACTGGTCATAACGATATAGATAATATCTATATCTATATCTATAGATAGATAAATAAAGAAATCCCTCAGGTTTTCAAGAGCCCACCCTGTGTGTGTTTGAGTAATTTTGTGCATTATAAATTTAAACTACAATGTAATTGTAATTCTTATTTACAAATAAACCATATTAAACGTACATCAATACTTATAATTTTGATGTATTCTCTTCTAAACAACCACCTCTCTTTAGTGACCAACTTTTGATTCCTAAGGTGATCGGTATTAGAAGGTTCCACTGTTTATAGTACTTCCCATGTCCTATAATAACGAGAAACAACTTATAATAAATCTAAGAAGTTGCCAACTCAGACAATCACATCGGAGTGATCGATTTTAAGTTTTTTGACCCTGTCCGTTTCATTGCATTCCCCCCAACGTATTCATCAGCTAATTTAAAATTACAAAATCTGTGAACTCGCATAATAAGATTGCGTAATAAATATTAAGCCGAAAATCTTATTATTAGTATTACAAATTTTATTAAACGCAGAGGCAGCTGCAAAATGAAAGTAAGCCAATTAAATCAATAGATTTATCATCGACTTCAGTAGGCAGGGAATGAAGATCAATTTTATTAACCTGGGCTACTTTTGATAAATTAAAATAACCAGCCAAATTAAATTATCAAATGTGGCGTAGTTTTCGTATTGCTTATTAATTTTTAATTGTGCGTTACAATAACTGTTGAATCTAACGTTTGCAATTGGTTCTGTTTTGTCGAAGGTCACTTACTAATGTTGCTAGCGAGTGAAGTCCATTTGTTTATTACACCACGTCTGGATTATAATGATTCACAAAATATTTTGATGTCTAAATTTAAAACGTATTATAGATATCCATCAATCTATTATTACCTACTAATTTATTTCCCTTCAGACGAGATTATGTTTTATGCGGCTTTATTAGCTATGCTGACTGATAATCTATATAGATCATAATTTGGCGATCTCCAAATCTTTATGGCATGTCAAGAAGATTGCCATATCACAAATTTGTTTTGCGTCCATCTTATGATCTTTTACTATTTAAAGACTTCTTAGCGGTATAAATCAGTCAGTTTTTCCAATACAGGTGCACTGACAGCAGTATAAACAAAACGATTAAATATACTTAATACACGACAACATTATTAAATTCAAGTATGTGTAATGTTTACGTTTGCGGCAAACGATTTTTAGGCTTTTATTTCATATATACCACAGAAACAATCGCAGAGGTTTGTCAGGATATCCTGGTGCTATAAAAAAAGTAGACCATTTCATCCCGGAAAGGTATTATAAATAATAAAAAAAACACTTTTAATCATACCTTGTTTGCATAATTGATGCATTTGGATCTTTTTATTCAGTGTTGTGAAGTATACCTCATGTAATGATTTTGTAAGTAGTAATCAATCACAGAAGTATTACTTTATCGGAAGCAGAGACTTGTAACTTAGGAAAAGGGGGAACCTTCGCCATATCACCACAAACAGTTCCTAATAGAGAGATAATTGCCACCAAAGAAATTAAGACGCTGCAACATTCTGACAGCCGCTCCTACGTCATAAGATTCATAAGTCTAATGTCCCGCTTCCCCCGATGGTGCAATCGGGTCGCTAACTTATATAGTGATGAAACACTTAGCGGCTTTGATACGACCACATATATTTACGTCAGCTTAATACATATGAAATTCAAGATATTTCGTGGATATTCTACAAACACTCACCATAAGTAGCTCAGACATCTTGGTTAGCTTTGATATGAAATTCTTGTGCACTAAGGTACCAGCAAAAGATATTGGAACTACCTACTACGACCTTTGTTCCCATCACAGGAGCAAGCCTTATTTGAGCTGTGTCAGACTTCTTGGTACTTCTTATGGAAAGGAAATTACTATGAAGGAATTTATGAGGTGTTTTAGGGAGTTCACTAGTCCTGTAATGGTATACTTGTTCATGGAAAATTTTTAAAAGGCATCATTGGAAACAGCTGAAGTCGAATCATCACATTGGTACCGATATACCTATGGATGCTACGTTCATTATTTGACCACATGGTAAGGACGGCTTGTTAAACGATTTGAACGGCCGTCATTCAAGTATTCGATTCACTATGGAGGAAGAAACGGGGGACAATTGGCTTTCCTGGATGTCGCGGTAACTAGAAATCAGCGGCAGCTGGCTCATGGTGTCTATAGCTTGTATATGACTACAAGCGAATTCGAACCATCTCCCGGCACAAAAAAGGACTGTAATCAAAACATTAGTCAACAGAGCTAAGGCTTTATGAGACCGGATCATTTAGACTCTGAACTGAAACACCCTACAGACGTTTTACATGCAAATGGTAATAAAGGATAGGATATCATCAACCGTAGACGTTCCGGAACCGGATGAAGAGCAACAAATAGCATATTTGCTTTACTTTTATAATATATCAGATCATATTGCCAAAGTATTACAGAAAAAAGGGATAAGGACAAGATTCTTCTCCACACGAAAACTCTAAGAGTAGTTAAAGCTAATAAAAGACCGGTTTGACCTTTTGCTCAGAGCTGGCTCTCCTAAAAAACTTTGTAACTGTGTATATCATTCTGTTTAAGAAGAATTTTAACAAATCAACTAAAGTATGGTATAATTTGTGTAGAAAGAATTTCACTAAAACCAATAACTTCAAATGAAGAAAATGTAATAAATATGCCTATTTTAATGTTCATCCAGAATCCTCAACTCGTGCCGCAGAGTATGATTTAGGCATTTCACGAACCTCTATTCACAGGATGCTAAGAACAAATTTAAGCTACTTTCTGCTCTTCATCTGGGTGAAGCCGTGCAACGTGTACAATTTTGTAAAACGATGTTAGTGCGATACCAAGTCAGACGAGTCAAAATTTATGAGAGAAGGTATTTTTAATAGACATAATACTCATTTGTGGTCATCTGAAAATCCTCATGTTATCCGGGAAAGAAACTTTCAAAATAAATTTAGCGTATTTAAATGTTTTTTGTTTAATTAAAGATAACCAAATTTCTTACCATATCTACGAAGAAAATTTAAATGCCGACAGATATCTCAATATTTTTCGAACGGTTGTAGCCGATTTACTAGATGATATACCTTTAGACCAACTAAGGAAGTGTTGGTATCAATTAGATGGGGCTCCACCTCACTGTCACAATCAAATCGATCAACAGCTGACTGAAATGTTTGAAGATAGATGGATGAGACGCCTAGGACCGTGGAATTGGCCAGTGAGGTCTCCCGACCTGACTCCATTAGATTTTTATTTTTGGGGAGTAATAAAGCAAAAAGTTTATTCTACACCCGTTGCTTCAAAAGAGGATTTGATTGCTCGAATACGACATACATAATTAAAATTGTGTATTACTATGTATGAAGTTGATTTTTTAGAATTCTTCTTAACTTTATTCTGCTCATTGGTGGAAAATTGGAATATGTCTCATTAAAAACTGTAAATGTTCTGCTTAGAATCCCATTGCAACGCCTGTGAATAAATAATAATAAATAACTGGTGACAGTTTAATTCTTTGTTTTAAAGTTAAAAATGTAGTAGATAACTTAAAAACTACAAGAGATATGTATAGGCAAAGAGAATAAAATTGTGTATCAGAATATATAAAAACATACAGGGTATTCCATTAAAAAAAACCGACTTATGAAGGTTTGAAGTTAACTAAACTCGGCTTTCTAGCACCCTGTATGCAATTAAGCCACTTTGAAAGTATGGATGGGAAGCTTAAGGGTCTATCCCCCCTATAAATATTGTTGCTTTATCTTTCTTACTATAATATACACATGGTTTGAAGCTAGTCACTGTTTCTCTCCATTTTTTTTGAAAAAAAAAAAAAAAATAAATAAATAGGTATCTCGAAAACGGTTAATTTTAGGAATAGGGAAACTTTAAAAAAAGTCCACCTAAAATAAGACGTAGAATCCAAAATTGCAATAATATATAGGGTGTTCCATTTAAAATAAGCAAGTTGACGGCTACTTTCGGTATAACCGGAAGTGGTATGTGGACGCCATTATTTTAGTTGAGAAGAGCATGCTCGAAAACCCTGTATCCCAAATTTTCAAAATTTAAATCGAAGTCTCTGAAATAATTCTAATGGGCCATCACCGTGAGACACCCTGTATAATTTTCGTATTATTTTGAGGCGCTTAACACGATGCCTTTAGTAAAATTTATCCACGACCTCGATATTTCTAAAAAAATCTACTAATTGGGGGAAAACTGGGCCAAATATTGGTCAAAATTGTTTTTTCCTAAGTTTTGGCCAAATATCTTTTTAAGGGTAAATTTTACTAATGATATCGTGTTCAGCGTCTCAAAATACTACGAAAATTATATATTTATTTGATTAATGAGTTGTAAAATTTGTTCAACTGAAATAAATAAATTTTCAAAAAAAAAGTAGTTATATTACTGAAACAATTTACCCAAATAAATTAACAAGTATATAACAGCTGTACGAAAAATATGGATTTGTTCTAAAACATAATTAAAATATCAGCATTTTATGACAGTTTCCAAAAAAAATAAATTTACATTAGCTACATTTCTGGATGTTAGACTAGGATGCAAGAACTGACATATCTTCCATCCTCATTATCAATTTATGTTCATTAATCTTTTTGTAGGTTATAGAACTAACAATTTTAATAATAAAGGTTATATTTACTTATTTTAACATATCCTTTTTCGTTCGCTGTTTTTATTCAAAGGCATGCAGTGACGACTTACTTATTTAACGTTACCTCGATGTTCAAAATGCAACATACTTGTTATCTATCATCAATTTCCTTTACGGTATTATTAAGATGTAATTTCATTTCGTCGGAAATGTTTCCATTGTCTCGCATCACGGGCACAAGTGTTTTATTAATTATTTTTTTACATAACATTATTACATATTTCGACCGATTGAATATGGCAGGTGTAATCGCATAATAACGTGACAAGGTTATATAAAGTGCAAACGGTTTATTCATCTCCATTGTCTAAAGGATGTAGCATAACAATCATACTTATTCATTCATTAAGGTGGCATGTAATGTTCCAGTGCCTGTAAGTTATAATTATATATTTTTTGCCTTATTCGTCTTAATTAATGGTTCTGCGTTTTTTTTTGCTTTCTGTTTGGGAATTTTACGCTTGTTATGACGAATGACGCTCCTGTCATAAAAACTGTCGATCTTAAATTGATTAGGATTTCCCATTTTTTCATTGCATAAATTGCCATTAAAATATCTTATTTCCTGTTTCGGACCAACATCCTCTGCCTTTCTACGATTTTCAACAGTCATTTGTTTTCGAGTAATGACGTCATCGACATTTTTTTTAAATAGCAACCCCCTATTTTTTTTCTTGATTCTGAAAGATCGTTTCATTGTCGATCCGACAGTATTAAAATGTTGCCATCTTACATAGGAAAGTTTTCGAGTAAATGACGATTAAATGTTAGAAAACCCAAAACAATTAAAATAAAGCAAAAACGTTATTAAATTTAGTTTTTCGAAATGCCTGAAGTTTTTTATGGATCGCGTAGGTGTAAATCTTTACAAAGTTTCACTGTCATACCGACTTTTTAAGTATTGTAAGCGATATAAAAATTATTGTTGAATTTAAAGTATTATGGCACATTTAACTGTCACACAAAGAATTGAAATTTTAATTCTTATCGGATGCGGGGATAAGACTAGAACGCAGCAGGAAATTTGCGATTTATTTAATGAAAAACATCCAGATCGCCGTATCAGCCAATCAACAGTCAGTAAGATAGAACCTAAATTTAGAGAAACTGGCAATGTTGTAGATATTCCAAAACCTGGACGTCCAAGCGTTAGTGAAGATCACAAATAGAACATTTTGTTATGTATGTTAGATATTCCTCATAATACTTCACGATTGGTTGCATTAAACAATGAAGTTATTCAGACCACAGTGCTACGTATCCTGAGGCAGGAAAAATATCATCCCTACACAATTCAACTTGTGCAGGAACTCAATGAAGACGATCCCGACCGCCTCTTACACTTTTGTGAAATTATGATGGATTTATGTCAAGTAAATAGAGATTTACACCGGCAAATACTTTTTTCAGACGACGCCACGTTTTGTCTCAATGGTACAGTGAACCGTCAAACTTGCAGGTATTGGAGTCGGGAAAATACTCATTGGATGGCAGAGACACATACGCAACATCCACAGAAATTAAATGTGTGGGCTGGAATAGTTGACAACAGAATAGTAGGGCCTTTCTTCTTTGAAGGAACCCTTACAGGAGAAAGATATTTAGAGTGTTTACAAAATGGCCTTGTTCCAGCGCTTGTAGTAATTTTTCCTAACGATAATGACCCTGATATTCCTGATGACATCATATGGTTTCAGCAATACGGTGCACCTCCGCACAATGCGCGCCCTGTTCGAGATTTTCTGACAATTGTTTTCCTAGGAGGTGGATCGGCAGACGAGGACCGATAGAATGGCCCGCGAGATCCCCAGATCTTACACCCCTGGACTATTTCTTATGGGGCTACATAAAGTCCAAAGTGTACGTCAATAGGCCACATAATTTAGAAGAACTCCAAAATTGTATTATAGATGAAATATACAGAGTTACCCCAGAAATAATTCATGCACATTATGAAATTCATAATGTGCAAGAAGAATTTCTACACAGATTTGCGTATTGTCAAGAAGTAGGTGGGTGGCAATTCGAACACTTAGGTAGAAAACTGAATGAATTGTATTTGCTTGACATAGGAATTGTTATTTTTTTAATAAATAAAATTTACGTTTTCTAACATTCAATCGTCATTTACTCGAAAACTTTCGTATGTAAGATGGCAACATTGTAATACTGTCGGATCGACAATGAAACGATCTTTCAGAATCAAGAAAAAAAATAGGGGGTTGCCATTAAAAAAATGTCGATGACGTCATTACTCGAAAACAAATGACGGTTGAAAATCGCCTTTTATGCTAAAATATGTATTTTTTAAATTAAAAATCGACCTGTTCGAGGATTTTTCCCAAAAAAAAATTTGTTTCGTTTTTACTGAATTTATTCCATACTTTAGGCGCGTACTGTATATTTATCTGCTTGATTTGCTTGTCATGAAGTTAGTTCAATAATTATTTATAAGTCGTTTATAATTCCGCAGATGAATTTGTACATTGCATTTGCGACTAAATATAATTTTTTTCCGAAAACTTTCATATAATTTTGACATTTTAATTACACAGTGTGATTCAGAACCTATGTCGGAAAAAGAAGGATGTGATTCTTCTTTCTCATTCTATAAAAAAAGTTCTTATTAACATTAGTCGGCAAACGCGCCGTTTTCAAGATATAGGGTGTCAAAAAAATATTTTTTTTTTCAGTTTAAATTAATTAGGTAATAAGTGTAATAAGTACCTATGATATTGATTCTTTACTACAATTGTCAAAAATAAAGTCCAACAATGAAATTAATCGGACAACTAGATGGAAAACAATTGTTTCTGTTAACAACAAAACACATTGCCTCTTTCTTTCATGTTTTCCACCAGAAAACCGCCATTTATCTTGAAAACGGTTCGCGTTAGAGCTTTTAATGAAGGGTACCTTTTTTGTGTAGAAAACATTGGCGGTTTAAAAAATGCATTCAAAATGCCAATTCGCCCAGAGTCGAAAAATTATGGGCAAAAGAACCTCACTCAGTCCTATAACCCCCGCCACTGTCATATAATAACATTCTTCATTTATTCAAAAATCTACTAAAAAACTAAACTTTTGAATTATCCAAACATACTGGTGGTTCCTATCTAAATTTGTTTTAAATTGTTTTTTTTTTAATGAGAAGACATGTAGGATATAAAATATATTGTGGGTAAGAATAAACAGATGAATCATGCATACCTACCTGGTCTAGGTAATTAGTTAAAAATAATTTAAATTATATATAAAAAAATGTTTTCTTATGTGAGATTATAACAAATAATAATTATGATATTTTGAGTACCACCATCTGTTTTTCTCATACTAAGACCAGAACAAATTTTAATGGTAAAACCCAACAAAGGACGAACATTAAATAATATACCAGAACTAATTTTGTTTTCATAAATAAAGAAATTAGCACTAAAAAAAGAAAATCTACATAATCTACATAATATAATAGAGTTACATACCTTTTCAAAATCAGTCCGAAAAAATAGAAAAAATATATGCAATAATTATCATTTAATTTAATTAAGTCAAAATATGTGTAATTCCGCTATTTGTTTTTTATCTGTTTATTTTGAAAGTTTTAATGCATCCTACTGTCGTGGAATCAAATACGTCTGGATTTCATCTAGCAACAAGGCCACGTTGGGCGCCAGGATGTGGATTTTGCTCGGTTCCGCTAGCTCACGGTGGAGATGACATATTGGCCTTTCCTCTTAGCATCATGAGGGGGTCGTAGACGCTCATAATGGGATTGGAGGGATTGTATTGTCCTGGTCCTTTTTCACCCTCGGTGCTAGGTCGTCAGACTGCTGCTCGCTGGTGTAAGAGTTCCCTGGCATATCACGTGATTCCCTCTTGACGTAATTGACTCTAATTTGTATTGTTGATGCGACCTAAAAGGCCTTCGAAACACAGACACTTGCTTTTTTCTAATTTGGGCACTGGAAATTTTTATGGCTCGGGTTTTTTGTTCACTCTGTATAGCACTTTGCGGGTCTGTCACTCTAATGTCTGGAAGTCACTGTCTTTAACATAGTAAAGTTTATGCATTTTTGTACAGGTTCCGTGGAGTACCTGTACGAAAGCTTGTAGAAAACTTAAATAGGCCCATTCAGTAAAAATTTTTTATTGCATATTTCAAAAGTTTACCCTTTAATTAGTTAGTATGCCAAAAATCAATTTTTTGTTTCAACGAGACATGTGTGAAATAAATTAATGAAAACAGAGCGCGGAAAAACGTTGAGCAACCATTGCCTGACGTCACAATACCGGTACGGGCGACTAGCAGAGCACTCCGCTCGCTCTCATCCCATTCTGTGTTAATACATACGGTGTGTGGTTCGCTTGGCAGTTTCGTTAATCATTGTTTTTATGTCTAAATGGGTCGAAACCGAGGATTGTACAGATATTGAATAGTTCCAGGCTGCAAAAGTACCTCAGGATCGACTCCGAATAAAATATTTATTTCATTACCGAAAAATGAAAAGTTTGTGTGATGTTATCCACGGTTTACCCAGCCACGGTATGCAACTCAATACCACCTTCGTTTTTCTTTGGTTGCACGTCTAGGGGGTTGTAAAATATTATTATTTGAACATTTAGAGCACAATTTTCAACTTTATGCCGGAAAAAATTCTACCCTATCTAAATGTTCGTGTTCACAAAAAATTCGAAATACGTCGGCGAGAGGGACCTATAAGCAACTCAGAACCACCCTCGTTTTTCTTTGGTTGCCCGTCTAAGGGGTTATAAATATTATTATTTAAACATTTAGAGCAGAATTTTCAAATTTATGTCGAAAAAAAAAATTCTACCCCATCTAAACGTTCCCGTCCACAAAAATTTCGAAATACGTTGCGAGAGGCACCTATAAGCAATTTATTTAAATAATAATATTTTACAACCTCCTAGACGGGCAACCACAGAAAAACGAGGGTGGTTCTGAGTTGCTCGCACATACACGTCGTCGCATACATTCACAAGTACCGAGTCTAGTACGTTGGGTACATTTGTATAAAACAGGAGAGCAACAGAAAATGTAGAAAAATGAACCATTTACGACATTGAGAAATATCCGAAAATGTATTTAGATATTCCAAGACATTCTATGTTTATAATAAATATGTTGTGTGAAAAATGCATTTCAACAAGACTTGGTGTATATATCTTATACACTCTCTATTTATACTCTTAAAAATATAGGTATATAATATAGGTAACCAAATATCTACACATCTCTCCGACTGCTCGAGACTTGATCGCCGAGTGTCCGGTATCGTGACGTCATTAGCTGTTCTCTCGCAGTGTTGACCTTTTTAAGGGTCTTACAAATTCAGAATTAAATATATCACTTATTATTAATCCTATTGACCTAATTTTTTAAAGATATATTTAGGTGGTTAAATACTATCAGAAAATGAAAGAAAGAGTTTAAAATTATATATCACTGAATGGGCCTATTGCATGGATTTTTGGTATACAAAAAATGATAACTCAGGTTGAGGTTTAGATTATGTGATTTATTTATGCTTGTTTGACAGTACAGGAATGCAACGGTTTCGAATACGAATTCTTTTGTTTGTCGAGTACACACTCTGGTCAGGTACTATGCCCTGGTTAAATAACTGTAGGTACTGGACTAGGGTACGCGTTCGTTCGTCTGCGGTGTGGATTCCGGTAATCTGCCTGTTGCGTGATCCCGTTTAGTGGCACTTCATTTCTGCGTTCCTGCTTGGTATGGCTGTTTGGGTGAAGTTAGAAGTATGGCATTAGACAATGTTAATATTAACTTGGAGGTCTTTCAGGTGGTTGAATTTGAATTCAATACTTTTCGCGGTTTTTTTCGAAAGTTAGTCGAAATTTTCTTCATCCTCGTTTCCCAACAGCAACCTCAGGAGAATGTTTGGCACGGGCCGTTGTCATCGTTCGATGGAACGGAGAACTCCCGGCGTGGAATTCCTCGTCATGGCGACTCGACCAACGCCAACGGTCGAATTTTGGAAACATAGGCGATTTCGTATACTACGACACTACATATAATTTTTTTTTCAAAAGATATTGTACTTGTTATTCCATCCATTTTATGTTATAGGTTTTTATAAAATAAAAATATTATTTTCGTTTCGTTTTTAAATTACGTATTGTTTTGTCTATAATTATCTTTACAGTTTAAGAAAATTATCGTGAACCGTGGAAATCATTTCTTAAATTATAGCGGGGAATAGAGTTTAATCATAATAACAAAACAATCGTTGCATACAACCTTGATGCAATTTTTATTCATCCGTAACACACGCGTCTCCTAGAGCACAGAATTCCCTTACATTTTTTCGTTAATTTGCCTTGTTATCACGTAAGTGCAAAAGTGACTCCACATTACATCATCAGAATCTCTTAACTAAATATCAAATTGATAAATTTATATTTCGTGCACAATAAATTTGAGCGATTTTGGGACGGCTTTTTCAGGAATATTTTTAGACTTATCTTTTATTTATCGTTTAATAAATCTTAATATTTTTAACATATTTATAACATTGTATGCGGACGTCACTGCATCAGTTTCGAAATATCTTCAGTTTGGAGTTATTGAAACCACTGCTCCTTTCCTACATGGAAAGAGGAGATATTGTTATAATGAGCGATAAGTAGCAACAAAATTATAATAATATCCGCGTTTACAGTCATGATTAGAGATCAGGCTGTAAATCGTTTGCTGATCATCGACATTATTATTGTAATGACTCAGTGACGCGCCTACTGGTTTGTTTGTCCCACTAGTTTTAGAGAACAATGCTATTTTACATATTTATACTAACCACTAAAAAGCTGCGCACTCTGGTTCTTAGAAACTATGTGGTAAGTTAATCATATAAATAAAGAACAAGTTTTATTGGCATGGGTCCAGTAGGAAATCTCTAAGACAACAAAATTTAACCTGTAGTTGTGGGTTAAAGCGGTTAAATAATTCAAAATGCAAATACAGCATCACACAACTACAGAATCAATTTCTAGGAAGCGGACAGTGAATCCAGTATACTTTTAATGCAGTAAAGACGTTTAAAATATGCACCGCTTCCTATAAATGATGACACGTAACGAATCTCATATTTGAATGGCGCAATGACCAATCAGATTGCACGGAGCCGTTACCAAATGTCGCGCCAGGATTCTATTCCTAGACAATCCTGGCGAAACCGAGACGGGTGGTAACCCTGGTTGGATCACAATCATTGATTTTATAAGCTACGCTTTCGCACTATTATCAACAGGTTTTCGCAAAATAGCATAGTGATTCATTGATAGTGGTACACACCTTAAGAAAAGATTACTGACGTCATATTATGAAGTTGAACTGAATATTATATCTTACTCGAATGTTGCTCTTTTTCGTTCTACAAGGCGGGTTTGATATTTTTTGAGAGTGTAGGATTTATTATAGTAACAAGATATTGAGAGCAACTATCTACGTATGCGAAAGCACAAGAAAATTTGGATCGCACTGGCCAGGTTCCGAACTCGGGTTATAAAACTGCGTGTGGTTGGATCTGTTGGCACGTTTTTAAAGGGGCTGAAAATGATAACAGAACTGAAGTTGTTTTGGGGTGCGAGTTTCTAGGATTTCGTAATTTTCGCCATTTTTCGAAAGTATAGTGAAAATTTTGGCGCTTTTTGGCGCTTTTGGCGGCTTCTCTGCGATGCTGGTCGCCATTATATGATACAAATAGTGACTCTTGGCGGCTATCAAAAAATCATCTAACCAGCTTGGCGGGAGATTTTGGATGATGTCATTTGTTGGTGACCTCCTGCACGATCGGCGAGTTGCACTGGATCGCGTGCGCGTCAGCATTGTCTGGTATGTTTCGTTTCGGCGGTAATTGTGCCTCTGCGGGAGAAAAATCTGCAACTTTTCGAAACATGAACGAAAATACACTTTCCCGTCCTGCGTCTTTCGATCTATGTACAGTCGTATCTCAAAATCATAGATAGCGATTTCATCTTTAATCCGGCTCACCATTTTTAGCAGTCAACACAAAGAGTACGAGCCGTTTGTAAATTCTTCGCATAAAATTGTTGTGCCGCATTCTCCCACAGCAGTCGATACTGCACAGTTTTAGGAATTCTTCTGCTGCAGCAAATTCTAGACTTTCATTGGTGTTTGGTGCGTGACGTCAATTGGGTTTCGTTTGGCGTGCACCGGATATTCTTTTGCTGTAGCAAATTCTAGACTTTTATTGCTCTTTGGTGTATGACGTCAATTGGGTTGCGTTCATTCGAATCCGGGCAATTCTGTCGGCTCAGGCAAATAAGCGTACGCGCGAGAAAAGTCTGACGTTAATATAATTGTGTTTGTAATTAATTTATTAGAGATTTTGGGTTTGCCTTCTTAAAATGGCTTAATTCGAGCTCTACAGCGTGTTCTCGTAATGGTAAGCACCCTCATCTAACAAGGCAGGAATATCAGATGATAAAAAACGTGTATGAAGGGCTTATAGCGCGAAACCAAAAAAAGAGTGTAAGTGGTGGAATCTGGTGCTGTAATTGTAATGGATAATGCACCCTATCATAGTGGACGAGTAGAGAAGTTGTCAACATCATCATGTAGCAAGGTGGAAATTATAGACTGGTTAATATCGAAAAAGATCGAATTCGACGAAACTGCGCTTAATTCCGAATTACTGGAAATCACGGAGAGAAAAAGGCCAAAACATTAAGTATGTAGTGGATGAAATGGCTGCAGTTCATGGGATTACAGTACTTGGCTTGCCAACCTACCACTGTGAACTAAATCCCATTGAGTTAATCTGGGCCCATATAAAAAATGGAGTACCACGAAAGAAGGCGACATTTAAATTGCATGATGTAAAGTTACTCTTGCACGAAGAGATTAATCTGGTTACAGCATAAACATGGAGTAAATGCATTATGCATGTCCACAAAGAGGAACAACGCATGTGGGATCTCGACACCACAGTTGATGTATTGGTTGATCCACTGATAATACCCCTTGGAGGTGACAGCAGCTCTAGTGATGAAGACGACAGTTCTAGTGATAACAGTGATAGTAATAGAGCTAGTGACCAGTAATGTATATGTGCATATTAATCATAATGTAGTACGTATAATAAGTGTAGTGTATTGTACAATAAGTGTTAATGTCTGACCATTATAGTGAAGTGATAGTAGGCAGTGTACTGTGTATATATTATAAGTTCAGTGTATTATTATAAGTGATAAAGTTGGTGGGCCATTGCCGTCCAAAAGAACGGCACTCAACAATTGTGGAGAGTATGACAGACGAGTCTATAAGATTTTTAAAGTAAATATTCACCGTGAACTTATTTTTTATAATTTTCTATTCTTTGACCCCTTCTCAAGTAGTACGGCTATGGAATCACTGCCCATTTTTATGATACACAGGTATAGTAGGTTGTCTGCGATAATTTATCTAGGTCTATGGATTTTTATTGTTTGGGCAGGAACTCTTTTTAAAAAATTGATGATTTTTTTCGAAACATGAGTGAATTTCGAACTAAAATTTTGAAAACCCGCCGTCTCTGTCTATAGAAATTTGTAAGTGACACTAATGATATAGAACAAGAATTTACATTTTGCGTTCTTTTTGCATTTAGTAATTACTGTATTTACATACCCTTGTTTAGACTGACATATTTACAGTAGTTAACATAAGATAAAATCCTTATCGCGAAAGGTACACCCATCGGATACTTAAAAAACAAATAATAGTTATTATCAAACATCTGCGATAAAGATCTCTTTGCTGTTTGATTTCTTCATTGCGAGATTGCGCGCGGGTCTAAAAAGTTTCGAAAAATAGCGAGTTATGTACTTATCCTCCAAAAGGTTTGCGGGAAGAAGATTGTGAATACTTAATTTGGAAATTTAAATAAGTGTATAGTTAAAATTACAATGGGTAAGTTTATAATTAAATTGATCTTATTAAATGATTGCAGGTTACACACTCGTATCTTGGTTGATGATTATTCAACGAATCCTAATTTAAATTTTAGATGTAAGAATTTTCTACGTCTCTACTACCGTAAATGATTAATAACGTTCTTTTGTGTATATACTGAAATCAATATTTAAGTATATATGCCTTTGATTGGTTGAATAATAAACAGCTTGCGGTAGAGTACTTAGTATACCTATGTGTTGACATCAATTACAAAGAATAATTGTAGCAAATAAAACAGGAAAGAAATGAATTTATATATAAAAAATTCATGCATTAGAAATAATCTAAGTTGTTTTCGGAGAATGTATTACTGAAATGTTTTGAAAAGTATCAAAAACAGTAAAACTATATTCATTATAACCTTTTTTCATATGCTTAAGATGACACTAAATGTAAATAATAATGTTAGTATTTATTGCCAATTATGCTAAATTAATAGCACTGCTCAAAAAATAGGCTTTAAAACCAGGAAACTGATAATTTTATCTGCTGAAGAAATTAACAAATTTTTATAAAATGTTCCAGGTAGTTTACAGTTACTTATAAAGGAAACAAAAGTCGAGAAATGTTAAATGTGGGCACATACGAAAATCATTTATAATTATTATTCCTAATTCAGAAACAAAGACACAACGAGCTTTTTATACAAAATATAAGTATATGAATTTACGACCGTGGGGGCAAAATTTGAAATGTTTACCATTTCTCCAAAATTATCAAAGAAAGAGATGTACGAAACAGTGTGTTGAAATTAATACAGACAATATACCGAAAAAATTGCGGAACGTCTAAGATTACACAGTCATACATAAAAAAGTGCAAACCCAAGAGAACCACATATAATTTTCGTAGTATTTTGAGGCGCTGAATGAAGCGATATAATTAGTAAAATTTACCCATGACCTCGACATTTCTCTGAAAATCCACTATTTGGGTGAAAACTAAACTAAATATGGGTCAAAACTGATATTTTCTTAAATTATGTCCAAATCGTAAGTAAAATTTACCCATGAATTCGATATTTCTCGGAAAATCCACTAGTTGGGTGAAAACTGGCCAAAATACTACGAAATAGTTATCTATTTACACCATAAAGGAGGTAAGTATTATTTACCATCCGAGGATAATTTTGCGCCTGAGCGGAGCGAGGGCTGGCAATAGAGTTTGAGACTGGTAAATTATACCTAACTGCTGCGTGGTGTATAATATTTTATCTGTTCTCACAATTCGGAATCTTTCAAAGTCGCCTTGGTTGTTTGGATTTTGTCTTTTCTAAGGTGTTTATAAACAAAGCAAGTCAAACGTTTTTATAAGAGAACAAGTCAAAGATTTTCTCGTTCAGGCACCCGATAACACATTTGCTAATGAAGGTAGTGCAGGAGCATGCCGTTTTGATGAGTTATGCAAACTTACTTTGGACAACGTCAATTTCAAAAATTTCGATGATATTATTATAGTTACAATTTCAGATTCTAAAAACGGTATGTCACATACGTTTATAATTACTTCTCGTCTGGGTTCTGTTTCACACCTAGAAATTCTCAAGAAATATATCAAGATTAGATTGGAAATTAAAACTGAAATTTCATGCTTTTTTATGCGCTATCAAGCAGGTATATGTTACAACCAACCAGTCGGCAAGAATACCCTTTCTATGATTCCTAATAAGATTGCACAGTTTTTGAAACTAGAACATCCTGAAACATATACAGGTCATTCATTCCGAAGAACATCAACAACGTTACTGTCTAATACAGGAGTATTAGCAATCAAAAGATATGGTGGGTGGAAGTCAGCCACAATTGCAGAACGTTATGTTGCTGACAGTTTAAGTAACAAAAATGAAATAGCCAACAGGATTTTTTACAATGACACTTCAACTCCAGGTTCTAGTAGTACGTCGCATCATGCTGTTTTAATGGAAAAGTCAAATAATATTGTGCCTCCGGTGACTGAAATGGAAAGGTCAAATCACTTTAAGAAAAATGTGACACAGTAAACACGAGGGGAATAATTCTTATAAGCAACATGCTGAATATGGTGCAACAAAATTATATATGTTCTTTAAATCCTAGAAGTTTATAGCAGTTATTAATATTATGTGGCGTTCTTCATCACACCCAATAAAAACGGTTCAGCATTCAGCGTCATCGACTGACTAACAACGTTTTTTTATTTATTGATAGATTGAACTGAACAAGTATATAACACATTAAAAACTCACAAAACCATAAAAATGACATTGCAAGCCCAATTTGTAAATTATATTTATTGCAAGGAATTATTAAGTATACTACTTCTTAATAATACCGTACAAATACGAATCTCCAATCTCTTCGTATAGGAATAGCTTCTTTTTCAAAAATTCAAAACGGAATTGAAATATTTTTGAACTGTTGATATGTCTATACGAGGTCTGTTCAGAAAATAACCGAACTCTTTGAATTACGCGCCGATATGGAGATATTTAGTGATATGCGGTTGGCAACATTGCGTTGAGCATAACCTCCTCTGTTCTTGGATTATTGTTATCTCACTTAGTTTTCGTGATATTGTTATTTGAGTTCAACGTGTTTTAGTGTCAGTGACGATTTTTGAAATGTGCGATTTTCTGAAACAACCATGCAACGCAAAATTATGCTTGAAACTGGGGAACACTTTCACAGAAACGTTTCAACTTTTGAAACATGCTTACGGAGATGATGCTGTGGGTAGTATGCAATGTTGCGAATGGTTTTCACGATTTAAAAGTGATCGTCAGTCAACTGCGTAGATGATCCTCGACCAGGAAGACTGTCGATTTCAACTAGGACTCCCACGTTCAGAAAGACAAAGATCTGGTGCGTATAAATCGTCAATTTTGACTAAAAAATTTGTTTTTCGTTTGATGACTGAACAACAGAAAGAAAATCGTATGAACGTTTGTCGGCAACTCCTTGAACAATACAACGACGATAAAACGTTCATTCAATGGATCATAACGAGAGACGGAAGCTGGATCTACAGCTATGACATTGAACAAACGCTCAGTCATCACAATGGATTAAAATGATGCTCATTGTTTTTTCAAACAGTGAACCGTGTGTACTATCAAGGCGTTTTACTGCGGTTACCTGAAAAAATCCTCAAAAAGACCTCTTGCACCATGACAGTGCGCACGTACACTCATCTTCGCCGATTCATAAGTTTTGTGCCAAACATCAGATTATTGTTCTCCCTCATCCTTCTTACTCGCCTGACTTGGCTTCTTGCGATTTTTTCTTATTTTCGAAATTAAAATCAGTGCTGAAAGGATCCAGTCTTCGGGCTCTTGATAACATCAAAAGCAAATTTGTCACAGATTCTGTGTGGAAACACCACTGGGACAAGTGTTTGAATAGGGGAGGGGAGTACTTTGAAGGAGACAGTGATCAATAATGTATAAAATTAATAATAAAGTATTAAATTCGGTTATTTTCTGTATATACATTAATCATACATTTCGCTTTATGGGAACACTCTCTACCAGTCATTGAGTCATTGAAATTTGGTGGGTTGTCACTGTTATCAGAGTATTACATTACGATAAACTGATATTTTATAACACTAAACTGATTCTGTTCATTAACACTAGTATAAATTATTTTTTAAATAATTATATCGTTAAAAGTGTAGATCTACCTTTTGGAGATCACAGATGAAAGGAATTTGCAAACGCCGCTATCTACATATCGTTTTAGCACTATATAATTTAAATTAGATAATGTAATTAATGTTTATTAGTTAAACCTTTCAAGAATGTTACCCTTTCATTTGTGTGCTCAACATCAATTATTGCAGACAATTAGTTTATTGGAAAAGGATTGCATACAACGATTTTTATAAATTGCTTATTAGTTAAAATAATTATTAGTAAAACGAAAATAAATATTTGAGCTTTTCTTAGCTTTTCTTCAATTTCCAGAACATTAATATTCTAAAGAAGTAACTAAGGACTGGAGAATCATAGGTAAATCATAAAATTGCCGGATACAAGATTATAACTTAGTTTCAGAGTAGATATGCTATTATAGCCCAGTTGGCAGAGGTTCGGCCTGTGTCAAACCTTGATAACCCGGAAATAACTACACAGGCCTACTTTAAATGATGAGTACAATAACAGGTTAATTTGCTAACAAAGTATTTTATCAGGAAAAAAGTTATTAACAATTTAATCATGGAAAAATTTTTTTTTAGTAGTTTTCTTTAAATAACTCAGCGGGATGACTTTGTACGAAAAAATGATTAGGACATGATTTTGTTCGTAATAATAATAGCTACAAAATGGCGGTGGTCCGATTACGAAATTTGCAATAACAAAGCCGCAAAACGGTATAAAACGTCATTTTTTTAAAGTTGCTGTAAAAATGTCAATTATAAACAAAAAGTGATAAAACTTTCGAAAACTATAGTTCAATATATATACAATAATGACGCTAAAGCCGAAAATCAGGAGAGCAAAACTTTTTGCTCTATTTGGGTTTTATACATTCATCGGCATCTGAAACTTGAAACTTTGCCAAATTTGTTCGAAGCTTTGCTGACACTTGAAATTTGGTACACACATAGTGTAAATATGCAGAAACCAAAAGCAATTTGCAAAATTCAAGTATCTTCATTTTTGCAGTTTTGGTAAGGTTTTATAAGTCACCCTAGTTTTATACGTCACCGTTTTTTTAATTTTTGGACGTATATTTATGTATATTTATAAAATATTCCATTACGGTATATTAGCCAGATTATACATGAAAATCATGTCCTAAGCATTTTTTCGTACAAAGTCATCCCGCTGAGTTATTTAAAGAAAACTCCTAAAAAATTTTTTTTCACGATTAAATTGTTAACAACTTTTTTCCTGATAAAATACTTTGTTAGCAAATTAACCTGTCATTGTACTCATCATTTAAAGTAGGCCTGTGTAGTTATTTCCGAGTTATCAAGGAAATGTCACCAACAGTAACTTTTCGGCCTCTGTCGACTGGACTATTTAGTCTCCATGCCAATGTAAACACGATTTAGAAGGCTTATCTTTTGTGTACAAATTCAAAGATATACATCATTAGCAGGTAGTAATTATATGAGATTTTAATATGAAGAAGGAAGAAGGAAATTTGTTAAAAATTCCAAAACTAAATTTTATAATCAGGACAAATTTCCGACAGAAGAACAGGATTCTGATATTTTTCATTTGGATCTGTAAATGTTTGTTGGTTCCAGAGTGATATCGGATTATTTATTAACTCACAAACATATGATTAAATACAAAATATAAAACAAAATTGTAGTTATACTATCTTTAATTTACTTCTTTGTATCATCGTACTTGGAGTTTAATGATGATGATCCAAATTCCACGTTGTAATTTTATTAAGTTTCACAGCGTGAGTTTTTTTTAATAACAAAACAATGTCAGTGGAAGGTCGGCTAATGTCAATGTTTCTTACATGTCAACAATTCAGTGAAGATGCTATCGGCATATCCGGAAAATCTTGATAGGCCTTGACAAAGAGGGCCTTGTTGACTCATCCTTTTAAGATACGTACTTGCGTTTCAAAATTTACAAGCAAATGAAGACGATGAACTTAATTCGTACATGTTTTCATTGTTTAAAGGCTTTGTAAACAGAATCTTCCAATTCGTGACTTACTCTAACCTCGACGTAGTGTGTACGTATCTTGCATTCATGGTCTTAATATGTACAAAAACAAATGTCTTTTGAGTAATATATGTTTCATAGTTTTTCGTGATATAGATTTTATTATCTTTTTATATTTTTCGCATACAAATTTGATAGGCTGTCTGCAACCTAGAGAATGTTCCTTTTAATGTGATTTACAGGCTCCCATAGCAGTTGTTATTGATTTAAAACTTGTATGGACAGGTTGCAACTTTTGGTTTAAGTTTCTAGACGTTTCGAGAGATATATCGTCCTCTTCTTCAGAAACACTAAACTTTAGCCTCTTGAAATATCAAGCAGCCCAAAACGAAGATGTGGCCCTGTCACGAAGCTTGCAAGGAATTAAAATATTTGTTGTACAAGGTGTAACTTTAAATCAGGGGTTATATTTATAGGGAGGCCACCTCTGACTTTTAGAAACGCACCATAAAAACTGATCACACAGAAATTTAACGATGAAGACACACAAACACAGCGTTCTGTCACTACTACGCCAAATATTTTACTAATTACCTACCATTTTCCATTTTACTAAAAAATGAAACATAATAAAACACAAAACTGCCCTATGTAAATTATGTTTCAATTAACGTTAGCGGTTTGTTTTTTTGTTTGCCTTGCACTCTGTTGTCATATCACATCAGGTGAATTGATATTTGCGTATTTTATTATTATTATTTTTGTCCCGTTACGACCTGTTAGTCCAACCAAATTACACTTGGAGAAAAAAAATTGTTACCTGGACTTTTATAAGTGGAAATGGTAAAATGGCTTATAATAAACCTAAAAAAAATAAATGCATGAGCAGGGGCGGCAGAGAGTTGATTTGGGGGTTGAAAAGTTTTGAAAAATTGTATCATTGGGATTTCTGGCGAAAGTTGACGTCAAACCAAAAAGTATCCAATACAAAAGTTGTAGATCATGCAAAAATCTACAACTTTTGTAAAGGTCACTTTTTAACATAACCTCGAAATTTCCAAGAAAAATGCGAAAAACAGTTTTTTTTCTGATTTTTCGTTTTTTATTTCTCATTTCCGCAAAAATAATTTAATTTCGACGAAACTTGGTGAAAGTATACCTTTCTCTGTCTTAAATAACCTCAAATTTTTTTAGATAAAAAAATCAAGAAGTTTCTGAGATATTCATGTTTTTCGGCCTGAAATGCTTTTTTTCAAAGAAAAATTCTACTTAAAAAAATCATCGTACAGAGTTCTGCTGGTAATCATTTTTTTCGTTTTTACATATACTTTTTGGTGAAATAAAAAATCTCTAATAACAGTTCAAAAACATGCTCAAAAATGCAAAAAAAAAAATAAAAAATGACTTGCAACAATGAATTTTCCAGTTATTGTTGATAATGTGTTTAAATTAAAAAACATTCAATAACTGATTACATCATTCAATTCTACGGAAAAAAAACTGTTTCATTGTTTGACCCAAAACTTTATTTTTGTACAGTATTACTATAAACATCTAAGTCGAATTACAAATGCACAAATGACAAATTATCTCTGGTTGATTTGAGATTTCAGCAATACAATGTATTAACTGCAAAGTCTACTGTTGACGCGAAATCCGAAAACCCGAAATTTTACAAAATCGTTATATTTTTTTCTGGCTTTATTTGAAATCGAATTTTAAATAAATTGCATATTTACATTGTCACTTTTTTCTCTCTATCCAATGGCGGTTAACATTTTTGCAATCCGACGTTTCGAGGGGCCATCATTAGATTAATCTATTTAAATATATCGCTGCTATTTTTATGACAAACTCTAATCATTTTTAATTCTGTATTAGATGATATTACTATTGTAATCGCTTAAAAAGGTTTTTAGCTATCATTAAAAATTTTTGCTGACTACGGCTCTGAACGCTTTCAAAATACCTGTATCTATTGGAGGAGAGAGAGAGAGGAGAGAATAAAATTCAATACAGCACAAAATGTCCAACAATTTTTTTAATCCATAATTTAAAAAGTTGTACCTAATAAAAAAATAATACGAATTTATGAAATATTTTATTATTCTCGTAATATTGCTAACAGTAGTAAACAATTGTTGGATATTTTGTGCGGTATTGACTTTTATACTGTTATGACTTCATCCAATAATTTTAAAAGCGTTCAGAGCCGTACTTAGGAAAAACTTTAAATTATAGCTAAAACAAGCTAAAAACTATTTAAGCGATTACAATAGTAATATCCTCTATAGTCCAATTAACTAAGCCTTTAAATCGAAATTTTGCCAACTTGGCTGAATTTTTGATATGAGTTAGTTTAAGGTATATTATAACAATAAGTGAGAGTAATTTTTTGTTCAACCCCCGGCCAAGGGTGGAAAAAGATAAAACAAAGGGCTTTTTCAAGATAACTCAAAAAGGGTAAGAGCTAGAAAAAAAAGTTTTTCATGAAAGTTGTAAAGCAGACAATTCTACATAAAAATGGCCTCTTAACTTTTTCTTGTACTATTACAATTAACAGAGTTAGGGAGGCTAGAAGTTAAGGGAAGATTTCAGAAATTTAAAAAAAATCATAACAAACAGAAAAATGATTGAATTTTGTAATTTTTTTTTTCAATCTGCTCTAAAATATGTAACTTTTCTTTTCAGAGAAATAGATATATTTTTTAATTTTTAATAAGAAAGTTATAACAAAAAATCAAATTTTTAATCGTTAATTTTAATGATTTAACAAAATTAAATTTCTGAAATCTTCCCTTAACTTCTAGCCTCCCTAACTCTGTTAATTTTAATAGTACAAGAAAAAGCTAAGAGACCATTTTTATGTAGAATTGTCTGCTTTACAACTTTCATGAAAAACTTTTTTTTCTAGCTCTTACCCTTTTTGAGTTATCTTGAAAAAGCCCTTTGTTTTATCTTTTTCCACCCTTGGCCGGGGGTTGAACAAAAAATTACTCTCACTTATTGTTATAATATACCTTAAACTAACTCATATCAAAAATTCAGCCAAGTTGACAAAATTTCGATTTAAAGGCTTAGTTAATTGGACTACTAATTCAGAATTAAAAATGACTAGATTTTGTCATAAAAATAGCAGCGACGTATTTAAAAAAATTTACCCGATGATGGCACCTCGAAGACGAAACGTCGGATTGCAAAAATGTTGACGCCATTGTATAGAGCAAAAAAAGTGGCATTGTAAATATGTAATTTAATTTAAAATTCGTTTTCAAATAAAGCCAGAAAAAAATAAACAATTTTGCAAAATTTCGTTTTTTTCCGGATATCTCCGGAACTACCCGGAATTTTAAAACTTTCTAAACAGCATATTGTTAGGTATAAAAAAACACAACTTTTTCTAATCTGAGCCACCCCGTATCTCTTACCGTTTCCTAGATCTTAATGCTATCCCATCCTTATATTGGACACACTGTATATCTATGAATTCATCAAACTTTAAAAACACACTAATCGATCCTACGGAAAAAAAATATTGTTTATTTTATTTATTCACTATTCGAATTATGTTTTTAGCAATACTGTACAAAAATAGTTTTGTGTCAAACAATGAGACAGTTTTTTTTTGTATTTTTTCCGTACAATTGAATGGCGCAATCAGTTTTTGATATTTTTTTTAATTTAAACAAATTATCAACAATTACTGAAAAATTCATTGTTGCAAATCATTTTTTATATTTTCTTGGATTTTTGAACATGTTTTTGAACTGTGATTACAAATTTGTTTATTTCACCAAAAAGTATATGTCAAAACGAAAAAAATGATTACCGGCAGAACTCTGTACGATGATTTTTTTAAGTAGAATTTTTCTTTGAAAAAAAAGTGTCAGGCCGAAAAACATGAATATCTCAGAAACTTCTTGATTTTTTATCTAAAAAAATTTGAGGTTATTTAAGACAGAGAAATGTATACTTTCACCAAGTTTCATGAAAAGTAAATTATTTTTGCGGAAATGAGAAATAAAAAAAGAAAAAACAGAAAAAATCCTGGTTTTTGCATTTTTCTCGAAAATTTTCAGGTTATGTTAAAAATTACCTCTACAAAAGTTGTAGATTTTTGTATGATCTACAACTTTTGTATTAGATACTTTTTTGTTTGACGTCAACTTTCGCCAGAAATCCCAATGATACAATTTTTCATAAATTTTCAACCCCCCAAATCAACCCTCCGCCGCCCCTGCTCTAGCATTTATTTTTTTTTTCGTTTATTATAAGCCCCGTTACCAATTCCACTTATGAAAGTCCAGGTAACAATTTTCTTTTTTTTTTCCTCTAAATGAGTTATTTTGATCGGTCTATGTTGTAAAAATCGTATCTTAAACTCAATTTTCGGAAAAGTCAATATTAAATTGAGTATAGATGGACGTGCCTATAAAATAATATTAATGAATGGATAATAAGAACGCTTATTATTCGTAAAACTGATGTAATTCCATGTCCATTCTCTTTTACGTAGTCTGTGTACTGAATGATGAATTTCGATTTAAATTTATTCAAATTTATTACCGCCATATTTTCAATATCTTGCTTACATTATTTTCAAATGTCAGCAAATTTCCTGTGAACTTCTTCATATTCCCATATTTATTATATTATTATAATTTAATGATTTGCTGTTATATCGTTCAGAAACCCAATTTAATTTGAATATCTCTTTAAAAAGTGTCAATTAAAATTTTTGACACAATTTGAGTCAGTGGGACATAAAATAAATAACAAGTCTTCACGACCTTCAGAGGAAAAAATTTATTATTTGATGGATGCACGTGCTTTCAAAACTAATTAGATTTGTTGTTAAATATGATTAATTTCAATGGTAGCTGCGGATTGAATTTTTGGATGGCTTTATTGAATAGTCCATTATATTTATCTTGGCTTATCGTTAGTAGACAGATGTGCTTTCTATTTTATTATTGTTGTATAAAATATACAGCGATAAAAAGAATTGTTAAACATCATAAGAAGCCGACGTGGACCGTGTTAGTAAATTTAAAACATTTCCTTGAACAAGCTAAACGAATTATTAACGTTACAATAAAACAGAAATTTATGTTTTTATCTAGGACGCTTTGTTAAAAATATATATTTTTTTAAATAATTTAAAAACTAGTAAGTGAAATAATTTGAAATTGGGTACATGTATTTATGTAAACATTGTCCAATTCTCCAATTTTGGAAATACAGGGTATCGGTGATATATTTTTCTAAATAAAAAAGTACGCCACTGCTTTACGGTAACAACCATGATATTTTCGGATTCGTCTTTCAATTTTCTACAAATTACTATTGTCTTATGTTTTTCGAAAAAAGCCTGACTTTCGAGTCAAACTTAAAAAACCGACTGAAAACACTTTTACCTAAATAACATGACAAGCACTAATCATTCGGTTATTTATTCGAATAAAGAAATTATTCACATTAGTCATCATTTTAATGATTTTATTTGAGTAAATGCTCAATTCCACGACATCTTTACTAACGAAAATGTAATTTCCTCGAAATTTATTGTTGCTTGAATCTGATGAAAAGCGTTATTTATTCTTTCTTCCAACTGTTCAGAATGTCATGAAGTTACTATCGCAGCCCACTATGTAGTTTTAAAAAGCATTATATTCGAATATCGAAGTGTGTTCTCAAATTACTTCATCAAATTATGTTATAAAAACTGATTTTTAACCTTTTTCCTTTCGTAATTTTCATACCTCGCCGCTGAACAGGATAGTATAACCTCAAAGAACTGTGTGCTCTAGTCATGGGCACGAGCTAGGGCATGCATAGTTGTCAAGTCTCATATTTTTTATTCGTATACATATTTTTATAATATCGCAAGAAATTTAACCATAAGACACACAAGAACGCCATCCATCTCTAATTAATTTTATTATAAAATCAAACTTAAAACACAACATGCAAATTCTATTTTGATTTCAGTAAAAACATACCTCATGATGAAAGCCGCGAAATTATCGACCGTTTAACAATCGCCTCGTAAACCGATAAATTGAAAACTACAATGTAACAAAATGAAAAGGTGACTATTCTGAATTCTCATTTCACCGAATCATCGAAGAAGTACGCCGTTTGTTTTTTGCGCGTTTGCTATCCTAGTCAACTTACATATGCCAATAGTGTAAACAATAATCAAGTCCTGGCTGCGAAATTATTAATCGAAACGGATTGAACGGCAATTCCCGCGTTCGTACAGAACCAGACTTCAAATCCTGTAATAGTTTTCATTCCATGCGTATCATTCGTGGCTTAATTTTGTACTGTTTTATGTTATTTTAGATTAATTTAAGATGTCTAGCTCCGAATGTGGCTAAATAAGAAAAAAGAGTAAAACATATCGTACTTTGTTTACAGTTTTTAATAGTATCTGTCTTAACTTTCCTAAACGCGTCTAAATTTATAATCACTCTGGACGTGGGTGCGTGCAATTGTTTACATCGTTGGAATTTCGTTCACTAATTCAATCGTTCACCTAAACTAGGTCAATATCATCAAATCATTGAAAGATAATTTAAATTTGTCAGATTAGTAAGTATGTACGTTTATTTTATTATATGCATATTATATAACAGCGAACATAATTATTTTAAGACATAAATTAGATTTACTTATAATTAGTAACCTATACCATTATTAGTTAATACTTGATAAATCAGAAAATCATGATTCATTTAAAAAAAATGAGAAAATTATGTGCTCCAGTTTTGGTTCACTCTATATTCAACTGTTGCAATAATAAAGAAATAGCACTTTTTCGTAAAACTGTACCAATATCAAAAAGTTATGTCTGTAAAAAATTATTGTTAAGTTGAAATGGGAATGAATCTCGTATACAATTGACCACAACTTTTGAAATACCCTGTATAACATAATTAAATGCTATATTGGAAGCATGGGAGAAATGAGCTTAATCTAAATTTGAAATAATATATAGGGTATCCCATTTAAAAAATCGTACCTGACCCTTGTGTACTATTTACATAGATACTATAGAAATGATCAGCTTCAAATTAATTTATTTTTGCAAGTATTTAGAAGTATTTAAGAACAACCAACACGTGTCTTGTAAAATAGATACACTAATGTGCTTAAAACTTACAATAAAAGATATAAATGTATTTAAATAAAGTAAAAATTTAACATTAGCCGTGTTATTCTTAATGCGCATGCTCGGAAAGAATAGCCTCATACACAGGTCAGATCTTCTTGCTATGTCATCGCTGTCATCATTAGCGTATTTTCTCTTCTTTTCTTTAATCTTGGAATTTTCTAGTTCTACTAAGTATTTCTGTTATTTTTCTTAGTGCTGTGCTGTATCAGTGTGTTTATCGAGTGTTTTTTTCTTCAAGTGGTTTATTATTGACGTACTCTTAACCATAACCAAACTTTCTTTAATGATATTCTGTTGCGAGACTACTTCGCTTACATGAAGTTATCTTTAATGCGCATGCTCAGTAACATTGACATAATTTTAATTTATTAATTACTATAAATCAATATTGTTCTATTTATAAATATATAAATTCTATAATTCTTTTAGTTTGTCACTTGGGGTTTGAAACTTCTAAAATATTTCTAATATTGCTAGAATATCGTGATATTTAATAATAAATATATAATATGTTCAAAGTACATAAGAACGAAAATCGACCTAGTAAAAATACTGAGAAATTCTTCATGACAAGGTGTACTAGGGGTTGCCTATTATGTGACGTCACTACTAAAAAGGTCTATTGGTTGGTTTCACACTTATGTTAATAATTTCTATATACATCAGTTAATTTTTATTACAACTAACACATTATTTTTCTGTAGACATAATCTACTGTGGGTTGTACACTTAAGCATAAATTCTAACAATACATAAACTTTTTTCTTTTTTACACTAAAATTTCTCGGTAATTACCTTCTAAAATGTAGAGCAATGTGGCTAACAATTATTGTGAAAGTCACTTAGTGAAATGCGTTTCATCTAACGCAAACTGTAATAAGAATAAATCATACAGCAACAAATCTTTAGCATCATCATCTATCAATAATAGAAACTTTTTCTCGTACAGGGTGTCCGCAATATGGTTCGCTCAATACGCGATAGTGTTGATTATAGGAAATAAATTTTGTGTTTGAAGGCAATCAGTTCCTTGCATTGAAGTTAAGGGGGATTATGTTGAGAAAAAATATTTAGAGAACATTTCCAGTGCCCTTCTAATAAGTTTTTTTTTTGTATAAATCGATTTCTACTTCCGTTAAAATTTTAGATTTCTTTAGACGATATCCAATCGATGACTTTTCAGGTAGGGCATCATTTTCGTGAATCTTTTTATATTAATTTTCTTTAACACTCAATGTACGTTTTAATATACAGGGTGTCCCACTAAGGTAGGCGAGGTACGATATTAGACCCTAGATCTCGAGGAAAACAATTTTGATTAGTAGGTTCTTTTACAAACGCATTTTCTTTGGTAATTAAATGTCTTTTCATTAGCGTCGTGTTCCTCAATTCATTATCATTATTTATTTTTTGCCCACTAATTTGCGAATAACTTGATGACAAAAAAATATATCGAACCTTTTTAGACGTCAAAATCTAGCTATTTGTATACTCTCCAAACTAACCTATAAAAAGTTTTCTCCTGCTATTTCACTTTTTTAGGAAAACGTGAAACAACCTAAACTGGGATAAATAGCGTCAATAAATAAACAACACTTTCATTAGCAATTTCAAACTTATACTATATTCATGAATTTTTTGTGCTGAATTCATTTATGTAGGGAAAACTATAGCATTACATTTAAAATTTTTGAGAAAAATCCATAAAACGGCATTCTTTTGAAATAACGCCATCTATAGGTTTCCATATTGAAGTAAACGACATTACGCATTCACCACGAGATAAAGCATGAAAAGACCTTTCCAACGAGGTATAACACTGTGGGCTTTTGATGAGTCAATCCTTAAAAAAATGCATATTTCTGATCAGACATTAGGGACTTCCCCCACCCTTTCTATCGAGAGATAGAACAGAATGTCAATAACAAATCTATGTTTTGGTATGTAGATTGCGCCCTCTAGCGGCCGAGCTACGAACTTGAAAACTATTTCCAGCGATTTATCTTGGTCGATTTATTGATCAAAATTTTTTTCCCGAAGTTCTATAATCTATACTTCCGCTTATATCGTAACTCGCCGACTTTAGTGGGACACCCTGTACAAAGCCCTCATAAATGTTTACAAGTCAAGTGACCGTTAAGCTTAGTAAACTAGCATTGCAGGGCTGGTAACGAAAAATTCCTAGATATTGGCGTCACCAATATTGATTCGTTTACAATGAACAATGACAAACCGATACGTCTACGCTCGAGATAATGAATAGAATCTCGTGAAAAATTACAGCAACTGATGTTCCAAATAAAATTACTGACTATGATGGAAGTTTCACGAAGTTGTATTCAAAATAAGCCAGTGACACATTTTTAGATGTTTTCTTAATATTATTTTCAAGGATCTCGTTGAGTATAGTTAGTTTTTCAATACTGGAAAAATTGCTCTCTTTTTGGATAATTATAATCTTCAATCAATATCAACATATTATTTAAGGATTGATTTGGAAAAGCTCATTTGATAGATATAAAAATTAGTAGTTATTTGTTAGAACTACATATATACTTGTTTGTATTATTTATAACTCAAGTAAAATATACATAGACATCTACGTGTCGTCGTGAATCGCTACCAGTGTAATTTTAATAATTTTACGTCGTTTTTATTTCGTGCGCATCATTCGCAGTATTATTTATCAGTCTACTTTGATTGAAATATGAAATTACGTTCTCTGACCTGCTTATAACTAAACAAAAACGAATCGGACCCATGTTCATATAAGAAAAAATGTTTGAAATTAACGCCGCTACCATTAAAGTTTGTCATAGAGCTTGTAGAACATCCTGTATAGGTATAGGTATTTATTGACTTGTCCAACTATATTTGTTTTTTAAATACGCCGTATATTTTCATTATCTGCTTAGAAAATCTTCCAGTTCTCTAACTATAGACCCCCTATTTCAGTACACCACCTGTTCAAGCCATTCTTAATGCCTTGAAGATTTTTAATTTTTTTTCAGCGGCTTTCTACACCTCAACAGGCAAATATTCGTCATCGGTTAAAAAATGCATTTCTCTTTCCAGTTCATTTATAAGTACTTTTAATATTTTAGCACTATTTTTTCTTAATATTCGCAGAATTTCTCAACATGGCAAATGTAACAAATATGGCAACCGAAACTAATGACTTGATACTTATACCTATCGGGTAAAATCTGATCTATACAGAGTGATTTACAACTTATTCAAAAAATGGGAATAGATACGTCCTGAAAAATGGAGTCAATATCATAAAAAAATTTTTTTAATCCTTATAGTTTCCGAGAAAAAAATATTGAAATTGTAGTATTTACAACTCTTACATCGTTGGGCTACTATAATCTCTAGCGTCATTCGTGTTGCACGCTGTACGCAATGCGCTCTCTCATCACGTGGCCCCAGGCGATTGCGAATACTGAAATCCGTTCTTAGTATTAACGTTTTTGCGATAGTGTTTACATTAGTTTTTCAACTGTCAAAAATGGCTTACGTGTATAGCAACTCGGAGTTGATGGATATCGTTTTAGTTTATGGTGAAGTAAGATAACATTTGTGTTATGGCGAAGCAATTGTGTTACGGTGAAGCAAGATAACATTTGTGTTAGTTAGTAGAAACTGAATGAGATGGGCCCAAATGTGTTTACAAAGCCTGCAAAATATTTTTATATTGTCACATGTTGGTTAGCGATTTGTTTTATTTAAAATTTAGCTACGCCACTGGATTCTAGACCCCCTCAATTGAATTAGTACCAAATTTTATGAAAAATATTCATTGCTAATCATAGAAGTGATTTTTATGGTTTTTATCATTTCGTTCTTCCTAAGCGAAATGAGAAAACAACGGAATCATAATAATTTTTTCTTATAAAACAAATGTTTTAGCATATTCCTATATATATTTTTAAATAATATCCGTAAATAACTTAATATTAGTCCTATCCTGTCGAAGATGATCTGTTATTCATGAAAACTGACTGAATGAAATAAAATAAATTATCAAAATATAAATAGTAAGCAAGGTTGCTTTGTACCTGAACCTGAATTTCTCAACTTAAAATATTCTGTGAAAATGACGTTGTTTATATATTACGTAACATTGTGCTGTCAGCAAATTTACTTAACGTTTCTGCGATAGTGTTTACATTAGTTTTTCAAGTGTCAAAAATGGCTTACGTGTATAGCAACTCGGAGTTGATAGATATCGTTTTAGTTTATGTGAAGTAAGATAACATTTGTGTTATGGTGAAGCAATTGTGTTATGGCGAAGCAAGACAACATTATTTTGTGTTAGTTCGTAGAAATTGGATAAGACGGGCCCAAGTGTGACGTGCACAAAACAGTCGTTGTTACATCAGGTGTGCCAAATTATTTTATTAATTAAAACCACAAATTTATTTTATTAATTAATAATAACAATAGCGGCCAAAGCAGAATTTGCTGATATAAAATAGGTGTCACAAAATTTTCTTTATTTCTTTCAATGGGAAAGAAATTCTTTCAATTTTTGTCTTTTGTCGACTGAATGCTTTGCCTTGAGGAAGTTCAGGTTTTACAGTGGACCAGTTTCCAATGCCGCGCAGAAGTGTATTTTTAAATCATTTTCGAAGCATTTTTGATTTTTTTTTACAAAATTATATTTGTAAGAGTCCCCTGTACATTCAAAAATTTGGATAAGTTATATATCACCCTGTATATTTTATAAATCTTCATTTAATTTATCTTAAAAGTAAAAATTTTTTACTCTCTGTTTCGTCAATTTAGTCGCTTTTGCATTTTCAAAAATCAAAAACTTATCATTATTGAAAAAAAAAACTAATTAAAATCACATTTATCCATCGCAAATGGAAAGATGCGCGAATAATAATTACCGGAGAAATTAACCTGACCGTCCGCAACCTTCTATTGGTCATCAGTCTGCATCCTCCGTCGACCATAGATCCACTTATATACCCGGTGCACTTGAATCCAAGCACAGATTCTCTTTCTCGTACCGTATAGTCGAGGGAACCTGCGACTCACCTGCCTCGCGAACCTCATCATCCCGTTCAATCGCTCTGACCGACATTTATATCTAGGCATCCATGATATAGATTTATTGTTGTTTGACACAACTGCAATCGCGTTCGGCCGCCTGAATTCAGTACAGCTTTAGCTTCTGTTGATCGGAACAAGCGAGGGCTTGTTGATATTTTGTGTGGATATTTCTTGTGGTGGAAAGGACTTTGACGAGCTGAATTTTACTCGAATTAGTGTCGTTCTTGGTATTTTTTTACAATGGTGAAGGACTTGTCAAGTGAGTTTTTTTCGTTATTACTAATTTTTGACACAATAAAACATGTTACAGTAATATTTTTTCAAACTAAACCGACAAAATACGAGTATAAAGGTGTATTGAAACATGTCAATTTGAATACAATTTAAATAATACAAATTTTTTTAAATATTGTCGAAAATATTGAAAACTGCGTTAACAATTATTTTATACAGTGCGGCACATTTTAAATTGAAACAATCTTAAAAAATTGTATTCAATTACTTCGACTTTTTTTAAGATACTACGTCAGGTGACATTTGAATTTATATTCAGTGATCAAAGCCTGCTAAATATTTGTTTGTCACATGTTGGTTAGCGATTTGTTTCATTTAAAATCTAACTACATCACTGGATTCTAGACAACCCTCAATTGAATTAGTACCAAATTTTATGAAAAATATACGCCGCTAATCCTAAAAGTGATTTTTATAGTTTTTATCATCATTTCGTTCTGCCTAAGTGGAGTGAGCAAAATATGGAATCATAATAAATTTTTCATTTTATTAGTATATTTATGTATATTTTTAAATAATATCCGTAAATAACTTAATATTAGTCCTACTCTGTCGAAGATGATCTGTTATTCATGAAAACTGACTGAATCAAAGAAAATAAATTATCCAAATATAAATAGTAAGCAAGGTTGCTTTGTACCTGAACCTGAATTTCTCAACATAAAATATTCTGTAAAAATAACGTTGTTTATATATTACATAACATTGTGCTGTCAGCAAATTTACTTACTATTAAATCAATTATATTGGCGGAAGACCATTGTCAGGGATATTCACAAGGTAAACATATTCTTTACGGACTGGGATATTGTTTTTTGAAGCAATACCTATGGAGAAAGCATTATATTTTAATAAAGAACTAAAATTTTGCTTATAAATATAAAGTTACAATTTCTTTTTATTTTTTTAACAATTGTTTGTAATTGTACCATATTTTTCATGTTATTGCACAGAGAATCTCATATAGAAAACTTGTACTAATTGTAAAAGTAAATTTCTCTTAATCTTGGTTTTTCTGAGATTTCTCATGCTCACAATACGTTGCAAAAAGTAGGGCAAAGATTCAAATTATAAGTTTAAAAATGTGTTAAATAATTTAGAAAAAATTTCTAGGCAAATTGCCTAGTCCAAGTAGTCAGTTTTGATCTAATATTTAATCTGATAAGTAATCTTGGATTTTACGGATAAAGTGTAACCTTATACCCCTTATTAATCTCATACGTTGATCTGTTATCAATTTATTATTTTTTTAAGGAAATGTTCCGGCACAATGTGTTTTTCCCAGATTTGCAAGATATGTTTCATTGGCATGATAATTTTCTACGAAATATTTATACAGCGAGCGTTAGAATGCTTTAACATAGTGTGTTCACGAAATTTTGAAAAAAAAATTATTTGTCTGTTTACTTATTGCAATAAACATAGGATATGTTCTGGGATCTGGCAGTATAAATCCAAAATAAAAATGAAATCAGTCTAAGAAATTATTTATAAATTTCCCATTGTAATATGTACCAAATTTATTTGTATTTTCTTAATTATTATCCATGTCAGGAATATTAAAAGAACAGAATAGTTGAACAAATATTTTTATTAGGTAGATTTCATTGTTGATCTCTGTCTCTTTGACATATTTATGTCCTATATTTTGTAACTGTTACACTTTTATTTCATTTAATACATTAATGTTAACTGATGCTGTACGTAAAAACATTTTATCTCAGACAACTTTTATTGTACCTATTTATCCATGGGTCATTTGTGACTTATTGTCGTTACCTTACGTACTGATAAAAGCGGGTGTGAACTCTGTTGATCCGTCTTAATTCGTCAACAATATGTCAATATAGGGATTAATTTTTTTTTATCATCAGATTAATCTCTTAGTCTATCGCTATTTTTAATACGGCAAACATATTTAGCATCAATTAAAATAGAAGATAAATGGCTTTAGCTCCTACGCTTCGAAGCAGCAACTATCATAAATAATAGAAGTTTATTTTCCACTTTCTGTCGAGATGCCACTAATCCCTAGGTATTGTTAACGAAAATACTAGTTGACATAGGAATCAGGATATTTTTTCGTTATTGTTTGGATTATATCTGTAACAGATATATATCTAAATCTACACTTTACGAAACAACTATTACGACATTTTTAATAATATATTAATAAATATGGGTTTTCTTCGAAAACAATATAAATAAATATTGTTAGTACCTAATTATTTATCTATATTTGGGTTTTTAAATTAATTTCATGTTTTTTTTTTAATATCCGTATATATTTTTTTGATTTATTGCACACGTAAGTCCAAACTAATATAATTTCTAGAAATATGAGTTTTTTGATATAGTAATGATAATCATATGTTTAATTTGTATATATTTAAATATTACAAACCTTTGCTAATTGATCCAGCAAATTAATGAAGGAATTTGCCAAGTTTTTCGACACGACACGACATGTAATACATAAATTGTAGTAAGTTAGTTCTATTAAATTGTCCGGCAATTGTAGGTAATAGAGTTAGTTTTAATTTATTTGCCAATTTTGATGAATTTTTTGCGACAATTATATTATATTCCACAATTTTCACACTTCTTTTTACTTTCAAATTTTCAGAATAAGTTACATTCACTAGCCACAGGAATAAAAAATACCTTAAATTTTTAGGCGATTTTCAAAAGGCTATAGCTTTGCGGAAAATGGTCGAAAATCGAGAGGAAAAAAAATTTCAAAGTTCCGCAGTCTACAATAAATTTTTTACAGTCAATTTTTAAATTGGCATTTGAAAACAAAGTGGAAACCGTGGTGAAAAATAAAGGACAATTTTTTTGACGATTGTGTTGCAGTGTGAATATTGTAAAAAATAATTTTGTTTTCTTTTTTTTCCGATAATTGACATTTTTTAATGACAAAAAATGAATTTTTGCGAAAAACACAATTACATACAATTACAATAATTTAAGAAATGAATAAAAGAAGCAACATCTCCCCTTTAAATGATTTTTAGCAATAGTTACAATTTCAATCATTCGAATCACAATGAAAGAAAAATCGAAGCAGCAGGGTTTCTTTGGGATATTTTGAGGTCGAAAAAATTCTGCTGTGAATTAATATTATTTTTCAATTTGGTCAATGAAAAAAAAGTTCGGTACAATTTTAGAGGTGAGTCATCTCCAATGAACACCTTGTAGTGCTTCAATTAACTTTAAATCATAGTCAAAGAAGACTAGTAGTAAACCTAAGTCATGTACCAAATTCCTTCTGCGGTAAAATGTTGCAGAGAATCACTGTACCTCTTTTTGCTAAAATACTAAAAACCAGTTGCTTTTATGGAAAAGTTTGGAACTCAGAACTGCGTTGTAAGACATTGTTGTTTTAATTCTTTATTTGCATATTTATGATTTCATAGGAAAACAATAACATACTTTATTCAACTTACTTTTTTGTAGGTACTATTTATAGCGTATATTCTTTTTGCGCAGATTAATAATAATCAATTATTAATAAACCAGTGCTTGACTGGCAAAATGACTAACATACATACTTATGTTTACTCAAGAGCAATCTCTAAATGTAAATATTAATTAATAGCACCTCACGACTTGCTACTACTGCTTTCTTCGAACTTCGTTCCCATGCTCTCTTAAACTAGAAAAGAGTCCTTTATTTGTTTTATTTTAGTACGGCTTCAGTAGTGGTAAAAGCGGCGTACGCAGCTTTCATTATTATGTTCACAAGATAAGACATTAGCAATAAGTTTTGTTTTGCAAGAAACTAGGTACTTAGAAAGCAATGAAAGTCTATAAACGCAATTGACGCTTCAATAAATTAGGTGCAAGATTCTACAGGGTAGACAAATTTCAAGGATCCTTGGTGGTTTCTCTGATTTGCGATATTGATTTCTGTAAAATAGAATCCATATGATATTTTCCTTCATTTTTTTTCAATTAGAGGAAAACTTCAAGCGGACCATTTTATTTTAACTGGGTATTTCTGCTACACTGAAAAGCAAAATGTTTTAGTAAATAGAAGGTGTCCCAAAATTCACGGAAGGAATAATTTTGATAGAAAACACAGGTTTTTAATTAAAAATTGGTTCATAAAATGTACAGTGCTTTGCTGGTACATACGCACTCTTTTGTCGAAATTTTCCATGATAGTTTTGTATAAATCGTTGATACAGCGCCCAATTTCAAATTTCAAATCTTCAAAAACCCCGAAGAAGACGGTCTTAAGTCACCAATACGGGAAATTACACTACCAAGAACAGACTCATGCCGTAACTGAATTGTTTCTCAAGCTGTATGGCATGTGACACCGTCTTGTTGAAGCCACATGTCGTCTACATCCATATCTTGCAATTTAGGTACAAAAAACTGGATTATCATGTCAAGGTAGCGAGCACCATTACCTGATCAGCCGCATTTTCGAAGAAAAATGGTTCGATGGTGCTCCCAGCCCAAAAGCTGCATCAAATAGTGATACTGAGCTTCGTTTTAATCTCATCATTTGTTGTAGCTGCATTTGTTTCTTAACAATCACTCGCGGATTTTGATTTACTGAGCCTCGACGATTTTGTCGATTAATGAAGCCATCAATGTGAAAGTAAACTTCATCGTTAAGGACGATTTTGTTCAAAAAATCAGCATCTACTTGTTCCATAAATCATTCAAGGATCTCTCTTCCCTTTGCGTGGTTAGTATGCTTCAGTTCTTGAGGCAATTGTACTTTGTAAACATGAAGATATAGCTCTTTCGTGAGATTACGCTATAGAGAGCTTCTCGAAATGTCCAATTTTTGATCACGGTGCCGAATTGATGTTCCTGGACTCTCAGCAACACTCTCACGAACTGCTCCAATGTTTTTTGTTGAACGACTTGTTGAAGGACGACTAGAGTGTTTAAAATCACTAATTGATCCAGTCTCTCTGAATTTTTCTCTTCAGATTAATGAAGTTAAATCACTATGTCGAGCACATTTTGTACGAAAATTGCGAATTTGTAGCTGCCAAACCTTCATTATTTTTAAAATATTGCTCAACAATGAAAACGCGACGTTCAATGTTTCTATCAACAAATGTTTCTGGATATTGAGTATCTAATAATATGTTTTTCCCGAAACCTATTTCATTTTTGAAAATTTGAAGAAATCAGTTTTACTGCATCATATAAATATTTTAGTACAGGTTTCTAATATTTAGACGATCGATGGTTTGAATTAAAATTGATATTTGTTGGTTTCCGATATACACTTGTTCATAATCATCATTATTCCTTTTAATTAAAACGTATAAAAAAGGTGTGTTAATATTTTCAGTCTCTAAAATGAATTTGTGTTTTTTTTATTTAAATAATTGATATAGTTGCTTTCAAAATATTTCATAAATATACCTATACTTAATATTGGACGTAGTGATGATCCCATAGCAATTCCGAAATTTTGTTGATAGAAATCATGTAAATGAAAAAAATGTTGTTTTTATACGTATAGTAAATAACTCTACTCGTATTGCACAACGTGTAAGAAGATAAGAAAATAAAAGAGTAAACTGTGGAGATAAAAACTCTCTATAGCTTTTTTTATGGGATTAGTCTTAGTCAAGGGAGATAATACAGGGTGATCGAGAATGATTGACCGTGCCGCCTCATACTGATTTTTGATGTGCGGCATACCAGTTTTTGATACCAATACTAGAATCATGAGCGCAGGTTGAGGGATTTTAATGGTAAACAAATAATTACGTTCAAACGTCAAATAAATTAGGTTACTGTCAAAATGGAAATTCATAATAAAAATATCAATTATTTAACAAAAATCAAAGTTATTTCACAAATTAAGCAATACTGATGGACCAATAAATGTTATTGTTATTATTATTAAAGAGGATGACAGAATCAAATGTAGGTTTAGCCTAACTTTTCCAAAATTCTTATTTCATTTACAATTAGAAAAACGTTTAAAAGTTTGATGTAGCTAATTTTGAATAACGACTGTAAGTGCTTCAGCGATTTTATTTTTAAAAAGTTTTGAGTTAATTTTAAAAGAGAAGCACTATTGTGGCTACATTCTTGGCATCTAAGACGATTCAGCTATACAGCGATACGCTGCAAGCTGCTGTTTTTCATCAAAGCAAACTGCTGTATGGTTATAAGACGACTATTTTGCAGCTACTGCTTTCACACTTCTGAATATCCAGCGCAAGCGATCCAGCCCAAAAATTTATGCTGAACATTTTAGTTACCTGTCGAAATTCAGGGAGTGTCTTAAAAACGTTTGCTTCAAGCAAATGCAAGCAGTTGGAAGTGCTTGATTATGTTAGCAATGTCTGTATGGCCGAGAGCAATAAACAACAGTTACATGCAATATGTAATAACAGAGTAATTGGAATGAATTTTTTCACATTTTATTGAATATTTTACCTTAAAATTACATAAAATTCATAAAAATATCTATATTTTTACAATAAATGTTCAATATGATTGTCCATTGTTGTTCAAGCAGGTATTAATTCTTCTTTTCATATTATTAAATACATTAAGTAAAACATTTTGTGTAATACTCCTAATTTCGTTTGTAATTGCCTCTTGAAGTTCTTCAATCATGTGTAACCGTTGAGCAAATACTGAATTTTTTAAAAACCAAGTAAATAATAGTCTAGGGGTGTAAGGTCAGGAGAACGTGGTGGCCATCTATCTCGACTAATTATTCGATCATCATAATACTCTCTAATCAACTCTAAAGTTTCGTTAGAGGTGTGAGCTGTTGCGCCATCTTGCTGAAAGTATCCATGATGGATTTCATCGTCGTGAAGTTCCTCAAAAAATGGTAACAATATTTGCTGCCGATATACCTGCCCAGTTACATTTTCACGGAAAAAATATTGGTCTGATTATTCTTCTACGTGACATAGCTACCCAAACACCAAGTTTAATAGGGTGCAGAGTTGTTTCACGCAAAATATTAGGGTTTTCTGTATTCCAAGAGCGATAATTTTGGGAGTTTACGTACCCACTTAAATGAAACCACGCTTCATCTGAAAAAAATGTTAGATCTAGAATATCGTCGTCATTCAGATTTTCGTTAAACCAATTACAGTATTGCACACATTTTCCAAAATCTAACGGAAGTAGTTCCTGCACAACACTAACTTTATAAGGATGAAAATGCAACTTCTTTACTGCTTTATGGCATGATCCATATGATATTCCTATAAACAATTTAGGAATAATGATACAAATTTTAGAATAAATATTTGTTATTACCTGTTTGAGCAGATAACCGACGTAGTGATTTGGTTGGACTAGCTCGTAAGCGGTTTTCAACATCTTCCAAGACTTCCTCTGTAAGAATAGACTTTCTGCCTGGAGATTTTCCTCTACAAACACTTCCAGTGTTATGAAAGCGTTCCACTAATCTCTTCACGTGTCTCGAAAAAATTTCATAATCATTAATTTCATCATTTGGAAATTGTTCTTGAAATTGTAAATGACACGAGTTCATCGAATATTTCCAACCATTACCATTGTTTTGTCCACTACGAAAATAGGCTTCCAGAAGAAATTTATCATGTTCTAATGAAAATGCCATGTTAACCTAAATTAAAAAACCGATTAGGTTAGGGAACAACATACGAAATAAATTAATTACTCACGTATAATATCCACCTACTCTAACTGTAGTATTGAAAAATACTGTTTTATAATGTCGCAAAATATATCAGGTAACAACAAAATCTACAAAATAATATTCAAGCCAAATAATCCGTGCGCTAATGAACAGAACGTCAAATTGTGAAATCGCCACAGAACACCATGAAATAGCTCGGGAAAAAAGTAATTTTAGCAAATGGAAATCAGTTTTGATAGCAATTGAGACAGGGTACGTTCAGAATCCGGTCAATCATTCTCGATCTCTCTGTAGAACAGCAAAAATACAAGATATTTTTTTGAACGATTACGTTATTTCAGAATTTAAATAAATCAGGTATATGCTTTTCTATTAATTATTTAAACATTTCATTTTATTTTGGGTAATTATTTATTACTAACTATTTACTAGGTATTGATAGTGTAATTCAATGCTAGTCGAGACATGTAACCCACATAATTGTTTCCTGCAGTTAGATTTTTGGTATCGAAGAATATTGTTCGATTTCATTTGATAATTTTTTTTTACCGAAAGCAAAATTCAGTAATTTTTAAACGCACAAGTACAAAACAAGCTACAACATATGCTCAAAATGTCCACCACCATTTTCGATGCACGCACGACACCTTCGAATCCAATTTTCGGGCACTCGCTGGGAAACACCTCAAGAAAAGGAAATAGTGGTACGCAAAAGACACTCCGACACGGTCAAATCCAGATACCAATTGAATTGCGTATTGGTGATTGCTGAACACCTTAGTACCTCGTGTTAATAAACCGCGCCGTTGTCACATTGCTCGATATGAATTTTATCGAATTTTAAATTTATTACAACGCTAATTATTTTTTAGAATTAAGCATAAAGAAGTTAAAAAAATGTGATAAACATTGTATTTTATGGTATTCTATGCATGCAGTGATGTCAATATTCCTTAATTAATAGAACTTTTGTACATCAAGTTGAAGATTTTGATAATTTTTTTCTCGGAAATGGTTGAGTTTAAGACCCATGTCATATAACGTTTTTTGGTTTATTTTAATGTATTCTATCATCTGTTAAATTTAAGGCAGTCAAACTTCTAACACCCTGTAGCTTCAATTTTTATATTTAATTTGTTTTTTCAAACATTGGTAAATAGGCTAACTATATCAAAACTCAACATCAAATGATTTATATTAAAATTGCTAGATGACAGTTTTTCCAAAAATGTTTTGTATATTTTACTTTTCACAAATGTTTCAGAAAATCAATCAAGAGTTTTAATGTTTTGTAAAAGCAACCCTTAATTGATCAGTGTAGCAGAAATACCCAATTAAATAAAAAAGTAACTGAAAATGACACAAATAAATAATTACAGACAATATCTATTTCAAGTGGACTATGTAGTAGTTTTTAGTAAAAGTAATATTTCAAATTTCTTAGATCTACATATTCAGTAATGTTTTGTTATCATTTTCATTCAATTTATTTATGTTTATTTGTCGATTGAACTTTTATGTACTATATTCCCATATACATATATGTATATGTCCTAGACACACATTTTCCAACAGACACTTGTCTTATTATAGAGACAGATAATAGGTGGGTATGCCTATCAGAGCAACGTCGAGATTTCATGCTTAAACTTCTAACGATCTGTCAAAATAGAATGAGAAATCATCTCGCAACGCTTTCTGTAATTAAGAATAATTGTTTATTAATTATCGCAAATCGTGTATTTAATTACGATTGCATTTATTTGAGTCGTTAGTGAAATTATATGAAAGCGGTAGGTATTATAAACAAGCACGTTTGTTATTATTTTTTCGTTTTCTATGTTTGCACCAATTAAGTCATATTTTTGTAGAAATCGACAGTTAAGATTCAGCTGTTAGAATAATTAATATAGTACAATAACTGAGAGTATACTATATTTGTATATTGACATTATTACGAGGCAACCTTTTATGTTTCGGGAATAAAGAACAAAAAATATATTAATCATCGTATTATTACTATTCAAAATATTCTCCATGAAGATCAATACACTTTTGCATTCTCTTGAACCAATTGTCGAAGCACTTTTTCCATTTCTATTGTCCAAAACATTGATCTCGTAATTTATTTTTGATGTGCGGGAATAAAAAATGTCATTTAGTGCCAAATCACAGCCCTCGTATTTTAGTCCTTTTCGATATAGCTACTACTTTATTTATTCAAAAATAGTTATATTTAACATATTTTTTAGACTTGTTATATTTGACATGAATTTCAAACAAGTTTTTTATATTGACTAAATGTAGGTAAGCTTAATTATTTCACTGATCAGTAACTATACTTTGATGATTGACTTTAATTATACTATACAGGGTGAGTCATTAATAATGGTGCACAGCTTAATGGCATATTGTTAACGTCAAAATATAGTGATTGAGCCAAACATGCCTTAATCAATTATTGCTCCTTTTCGTTCTACATGGTGTTAAAGTTGAAAAAAATATTTTCCTTTTTTATCTATATTTTAAGTATGTATGGACCGATAGTTTTGAAAATTTGTAGTTTTGAGGAGGCAAATACGAATATGCAAACAGTGTTGGGATCACGTCTAGAGGGAGCTAGTTATACTGTCCTATCAATGTAAATTAGCAGGTCTTTAAATACCAAGCCTGAATTAAGACAAACATTACAGCAATTAAAGATTTTATTATGCATATCTTAACAAATTATTAACTACCAGCAACTTCAATGCACTTTCTTAGCCTTAATTTTCTAATTTAATTCCCGTCGAATCTCAAAAACTTAAAATGTCTGTATCTCGAAAACAGTTGAATTTATCGATTTGTAACAAGTATACCTTTTTTATTTAGAATTGAACGTAGTTTAATAATTTCTGGTTAAAAAATTCAAAATTGTAAAATATAAAAAGTTACACATATTTTTACATTGACAGGACAGTACAAGTAACGCCCCCTAGACGTGACCCCAACACTATTAGCATATTCGTATTTGCCACCTCAAAAAACGTAAAACTAAAAATTTTCAAAACAATCGGTCCATACATACTTAAAATATAGATAAAAAAAGAAAACATTTTTTCAACTTTAATACACTGTAGAACGAAAATGAGCAACAATGATTAAGGCATGATTGGCTCAATCGCTATATTTTGACGTTAACAATCTGCCATTAAGCTGTGTACCATTCTTAATGACTCACCCTGTATATACGGCCTGGTATTTTCTAGACCGAAAAAATACGATTATTTACTCTGAAAAACATTGAAATGTGTTAAAAACATGTTTGGTTTATGTAATTCACATAACTTTTTCTTATTATATGGAATTTGTTATTACGTAGTATCGTGTTTCTAATATTTTAATATAATTACGAATTATCATGATACCGCAAATTATTGCTTGTTTGGTATACCCATTTTGTCTAAATACATGTGGGATGCGTTGTTCTAGTCTGTTTAGATTCTTCACATTCCATTTCATAATGTAATGAGTGTCAGAAATTTTACATAATTTTGGTTCTGTTAGGTAATGGTACCTATACGTAGATGGAAGAAGAATTAGATGTGTTACTTGAATGTCTTCTGTGGGGTTTGCCTGGAGAGAATAAAATATGCAAATATGTAGTTATATGCATTTCTAACAACTAATACCCAATTTGTATTTGTTTTATTTCGCAATACATATTCGTAATTATTAAATGTTAGCGATGATCACGGTTGTCACGCATGGGATATTTGAGTAATACCTTTAAGTAATTAAAATTTATTGTGGTAGTATTTAGAAAAAGTCACTTGAAATCATTTTTTGATTGATAACATGAAATTACTACATTTTTCAAATACTAACAAAATGCTGTAATAAGTAATTTGTATTGGATGTCCCACAATTCACGCAACATTTGAATTCAGCGCCATCTTTGCGGTAAAGTGTTGCCAACGATTGTTGAGCAACGTTTTAATAATAATGAAGGTTTGGCAGCTTCAGTTCGCAAATGTCGTCCAAAATATGGTCGGAATAGTGATTTAACTTCGTCAACTGGGAAGAGATGAATCATTCTGGCCATCCTTCAAAAAACAATTCATAATATACAGGGTGTTCCATTAAAAAAAATCAATGATGACTGCATATGTTCTTCTTGAGACACTCTGTATACAATTTTCTTATGTATATTCAACTAAAAATACTAATCGATGTGTCCGAGCGTTTTTCCACAAAATAATTACCTGAATTTTAAACGAATTTGTTCCTTTCATCATGAACGCACTGTATACATATAGAAGATACCAATAATGTTGCGAGCTAAAGCTATTACTTTCATTCACATTCATATGCAAATATATACTTTAAATACAGTTATTATGGTAATAATAATTAACATAGATGTATTATTGTCACAGTGCGTGAGTTTTAGGTCGCGTGAAAACGTCGAGTTGATGATACCTATATTTGTATTTTTCGCTTTGATCGAAGGAGATGCACCGTTATCAGTGGCACATTCACGTGAAATCTGTGATGCTCCAGGTCAGGCTATTTTCATGATAGATCATGTGAAGTATTGGAGAACATCAGACCGTCGAATTATCTAGGCAGCAAATTATGATATTAAAAAATTACGCACGTTATCTTTGACTCCTGCAAAATAACTGAAACTTATCTTTTTTGTAAATCAAATAAATAATTTGGAGAGGTACAAAGAAATAGAAATATCTTTTGCAAATAGTACTAATTTTTTTTTTAATACTTACGAAACCACATTAATACGATGAAACAGTTTTAGAATCGCTGACTCCACCAGTAGTTCTGCCCTGTCTGATCTTGAATTTATGGATTGTCTCTTATAATTTTTTGCTTCTTACTTATGTAATCGAGCACATTTATGCACAACGGTCATAGGTCTTCTTATACGGTGGTCACATCGGAGGTTCCCCAAGGTTCTAACCTGGGACCACTACTTTTCCTACTTTTATCAATGACTTATGCAGTAATCCATCATCTGAAAAACTTTTATTCGCTGATGATTTAAAACGATAGAATAACATCAGTCGAAGACTAGTTTTTCCAATAAAATGAATGATGTGGTTTTTCTTACAAACCGCATAAGTAGAGGCGTCAAATTTCTGGGGTTTTCAGTGAAAGCAACTCCCGGTATCTCCGCCACTGGTGCAAGTAATATAGTGGAATTTTGTCTTTAATCGTGATCAACCTAAGTTATATTAAGTTATTACAAGTTTCGTCATACTGTATCAAATGTCTTCAGAGATATTTAGAAAAAGATTTTTTTTATTTCAGTACTGTGTATCTCGAAAACTTTCGTTTATACAGGGTGTTAATGAACTTATGTCATATATTTTTGCCACATGTCCGTTATGTCAAAATGAGGTAAATACGCGAATTTGTGTTGAGTAAAATGTAATTTTAAAATCTGACTTACCTCAGCATTGGAAGGAGCCACCTTTTGAGAACTGCTGATTCTCATAGAAGATGTTCGATGTACCCACCATTTGCTTGCACACAACCTTCAGCGCGACGTATCCAATTCGCTCGCACGCGTTGCAACATTGCCATGTCCTCTCGAATCGCATTACAAGCTTCGGCAATACGATGTCGCAGTTGATCGATGTAACGAACTTCCAGCGCCACTTTCAAAAGAAAACTTGGAAATACGGCTATTAAATGTACTCTAGAAAAACAGCACAGCAATCACTACAACAATGTATTACAAATTGACTTTCGAATACAGTCCAATTTCATAAGAAACCTATAAGCTCGTAAACAGTATTTTTCAGAAAGTACCCGCCGCGATAAAATAGTGTACCTATTTCAGCAGTTCCAAAACAGTTTTAAACATATTTTTAATTTGCCTTTTTCTCTATGACCTTAAACTTCCGATACAAGTTTGTGACATCGATTAACTCAGTTTTTGCTTTTTTTTCACCCCATTAAATTTTTGACATAAACTTTTTGGTTAAAATCTCTCAAAGAATCACTGATGAACTTTGTGGTTGTTCTTAGTTAACACCATGCATAAAAATTATGTCGTTATCCTCCCAGCGAAGAAAAATCGGATTTTAGGCGTAGACTAGAAATAATTTCTTTAATACTCTGTAAAGTTTTAGTAGGTACTCTCTTTATCGTCTTTGACATTTCGTTTTTGTTGAAGGTACGTCGGCGGGAAGCATCCTGGGTATATCCGACATAACGGAGAACAAGTTAATATGGAAAATGTTGGTGGCAGAATGTTTGGGAACATTGATCTTGGTTCTGGTAGGGTCTGGATCGTGTATAGCCCTCAACCAACCCGCTGAATACGTCCCTTACGTACAAATAGCTCTGGCTTTCGGATTGACGGTAGCAACACTAGCTCAGGTGAGTGGAAACATTGTTGAAATTATTTTTAATAGACTCGGCTACGGCATTAAATCTTGTACTTTAGTGCATAGTTAAGCAAATAACCATTAATTAAAGAATAAGTAGTAAATGTTTAATAAACCTATTAAAGTATGAGAGTATCAAAAAGTCTAATTTCACATTACGTTTTGATAATTTCATTATATTTTTATGATTCTTGAGAGTAATAAAATATATTAAATTATTTACTTTTTTATGAACAAGCGGAAAAGTTTGAACAATATAAACCAATTCAAAGTTGTTAACAGTTATTAACACTCATTTACCACTTTTTGATGATAAACAATTTATTATTGTATTTAGCACCGAATTTAAATTGCTTAAACATTGATGAAACGATTTAAATGTTATTTAATATTAGGAATTATCAAAATTTACTATACATAACTTGCTTTTTATAATATACGTATGCGTTTGCTGTAATTAATCATTCGATTCGAAATATCTGCAAATTTTAGTAAATTCTTATGTCGCAAGCTTTTATTTCGAAATCAATCTAAATTGACTTGAATTCATTCAAATTAATGTCATGGAATTGTTCTTCGTGACACCTATTCATTATAAAGCAATATAAATAAAATAGAAATAATCTTCATTAAGCAGTCAAATTGCAAATTGATATTAGTTTATAAATTATGTGTAGACAGGCACAAATAATTAATCGATATAAAATTAAATCCTCCGAAGTGCTCTATTAATTAGCGAGAAATGTCACTCGATTGATATATGTGACTTGAAATGTCCATTAACAGTCAAAACGAAATAAAAAAGTTGTAAATAAATTTCATCGTCCTAGCCACCAAAAAGCTACGTAGATTTATTTTATTATAAAGAGCATTATCTGTTAATGCTTACATATAAGATATCTCTTTCAAAAACCGTAAAAATACAGGGTCATGTGTTGGAATATTTCAGTCATAAAATAGATAGACCACGAACTGCAAAGAGAAATGTCAACAAACTTTTGAAGAGCCACTGTTGCTATTGTTACACTTTTGCATCAATATTATCTAACACGTTTGTATTTGCCGGCTGAGTCATTGAACTAAATCACAAAAATAAATCCTGCCCTAATACAACTGATTTTTAGAGCGTATGACATACTTGAAATTTTGTGCGAAGGCTAATCTCCATTGCGTTTCGTAAGCGTTCGGAACAGGATCGGATACTGCTTAAACTTAAACTGTTCTCGGTTAATTTTGTTGCCGTTTTATTTTGTACTGATGTAATATTTCGAAATTGAATCGAATTTTAAATTGTCTCTCTCGAGATTTTACTTCAACATAAAGCAGCAGTGGCGTACGAGTTTTAGGCATTACTTTCAAAATTAGAGCTGGTGTTACACCACTGTCAGTGCTGATTTGCATTTGGCACTTCACTTAAAACCGTAATTTTTCTACTGATCCTAATTAATTTAGCACGTAAGCTAAATACAGGTATTTAAATGTTACTCCCAGTAATAAGCGCAATAATAGTTATTATTATCAGTAATTAAATAACAATTACAATACGTTTAATTGCAACATTACTTATTTCACAAAATGAACAATATCTACGCATTAATTTGATTTTATAATGTACTACATCAGTAGATTTCATTGATTAATATGACATTATATTTAAGAATGAACCCGTTCAAGTCAATCTAGAACGTGAAACGTGTTATTACCGTTGCGAAATGTTCCTACTGGCATTTTTACAAAGCGGAACGTGTGTCGCGCTTTTCAAAAAACCTCTTTAAACGAGCCTAGCACCGGCGTTCCTATCTCGATATATTACTCTAAATTGTTATAAAAATAAATTTAATCTTTACAGACCGTTAATTAGCGTAAATCCAAAGAGCGATATTTTTTTCTCGACCCAGCAAAAAGGCGTAATTAAATGTAATTGATATGGGCAATAACTTGGGCAGGCCTAATCAGTTATATATTTATTGGAGTTGATTTAAAAAGTATGCGTTTGAAGTAGATTTATAGCTTGTGTTTCATTTAGAGCTGTAGGTGTGGCACAATTAAAACTTACAATTAGAGTTTAGTAGCGTCGTTAGCATCACTGTAATTAAATATAAACCGAAATAGTTCCAAGATACAGCCAGAAATAGGTGCCAAGGGATTAGTTGCCTGCTCGCCTGCAATGAGATTTCCAGGATGCTCGGTTATATCCCCCTTCATCCCAACCCCAATGGACACTTGAGATAGATGACGCTAAAGCTGTTAGTCACTCTTCCTCCATTTGATGACGAGATTGCTTGGCCTTGGGATAATGGTCCACACTCTCTTTTTGTACCTAGTTACACTGACAATTGCGATATATTTTAAATTTATGACTGTTTTATTTTGTTTCGAAAGTTTTCAACTAATCCATTTTGTTTTTGTTTTGCATTTTGTTTTATGGAGCACGGTCGAGTATGATAGTCTAGTGTATTTTCATAACTGTCTATGTGTTGCGGGGTTAGAGTAATAAAGTTTCCAACACTGGTTATAAAACAACATGGTCTTCGAGCTGACGTTCGAACACCCTCGACGTGAGCTCCGCAGGGTAGCCTGGTGTGTGGCCCGGTTTGGTTTCAGAAAATTCAGGTTAGGGAAACGCCATTACTTTGTGGATTGTGGGAGTCTCCGAGGGATTAGGGTACTGAAAATTACTTTAGTTAATTAGGTACTGACTTTTGAAGTTTCTAGGACTTCTTATTTTCACCAATTTTTTCATTCACCGGTCGTGTGTTGTTGGCGGGTTTTGTGTATGAATCGTCGTCTGATACTGGTGATATTTGGCGACGATCTTGGCATCTTAGCAGCTTGGCGGGAAAATTTTGGAAAGTGTGGTAAAAAACGTTGTTCTGAGACGTTTCGGCGGCAATTATTGTAGGTCGTCTGCGATAACTTGTCTACTGATGCCTATTCTTTTAGCAGGAACTGTGTCTTTGGGGGATCTCTTTAGAAAGATTGATGAAAATTTTCGAGACATGCGCGAATTTACAGCATACGAGTATATGCTTCAAATTCATTGTTGAATTAATTTGAAGGATGTCTGACTTAGTTTTATGTGAAAATTGTATTTTATTTTATCTTCCAATTCTTAATTAAAAATCAAAAGGGGAATAACAATTTTCTAAAAAAAAACATTTGAAGTAAATACCACATTTTTCATTACAATTTTATTTTTGTCACACCTAATTATAAATCATAATATTATTCGTCAACTTTCTTTTTTGGAAATACTGTTTATTTAATTTTACTACATTGCATTTAGTATATTGTTATGTTAATAATTACAACAGAATTATATCCTGCGGCGGCATTTAGGTTTATTAGTATTAGTAGATAACATATGTTATGCAATTTAATGCTATAATATATGTGTGGATTGTTGTTGCCATACTTTTTTTACAAGCACATAATTTGATATTGAAACAACTGACAATTATTGATAATGTTTCGCGATATAATCTAAAAATTGTAGTTAAGGTACATAATATCAGCTGCTCTCAGGCATTCAATCTCAATTTTATTAAATCATTGAATTAAAATATTTATCTGTGTTAGGTTTTGTCGCGTTTCATTAATCGGTTAAGTTTGATCAAACATAATAATCAGTGGCGGCTCGTGTAAAGCCAATTTTAAATAGTTAACATATCTGAAATGATTTATACAGGGTGTAACTAAATAAGTGTAAAACATTTAAGGGGGTGATTCCTCATCGAAAAAAAGATAGGATCTTTCATATAAAGAAACTTCATTGGAGCATCCCTTGTTAAGATACAGCCCCTTAAAGGGGGTACATAAAATTTGTTTAACAATTTTTTTCACAAGCACTAAACAAGTTACAATATTGAAATTAACCTGACATTTTCTACTACCAAAAAGACACTTAGCCAGTAATTTATTTGGTTTACCCCATGGTTGTAAGGGGTGGAAAACGCAACCCCTAAAATTTATTTCCAACGTAACTTTTTGTCTTATTATTTGTTTACCATTTAAAAATTTATTTCCGATAGCCTGTTTCATTCTAAAAAAAAATGTCTCTTGAATTTTTTGCCCAAATTAAACCAGTTCGCAGCAAAAAATTATTTTACGAACAAGATACATATCGCCATAAAACGAAAATACGAAACTAATTTATCTAGTAGGCCGCTATTAGCGATACTGACAATTAAATTGGAATCAAGCTGTCAGTTTGTAAATTTTTGAAATTGAAGTAATACTAATTGTGTATTGTTCTGTTCTTAATTTGTTACTTTAATAATTCACTTGTTATTAAAATGGCATACACAAATGAGGAAATGGCTGATATGCATTACGTTTACGGTCTGTCGCAGGGGAATGGGTTAGAAGCTTCTACAAGATATGCTGAAATGTATCCTCAACGGCAGCATCCTTCACATAGAATATTTGTCTGACTTCATCAACGATTACGTGAATATGGTTCATTCAACAAAAGAACGCAGGATTGTGGTCGCCATCGAGAAGTAAGAACACCACAGCTTGAGGCAGCAGTACTTAATTTGATAGAAGAACAACCTACTACCAGTACTAGAAAGATTGCTTTCCAGCTAAATGTTGATCATATGACGGTATTTCGAATTTTAAAGGAACATCTCTTATACCCTTACCATCTGCAACGAGTACAGGCACTGTTACCGCGAGACTTTCCGAACCGTCTTGAATTTTGCAATTGGATGCTGGAAATGATTAGAAGAAATCGTGACTTTCTGAAGACGATCGAATTCACAGACGAATGTAGTTTTTCTCGGGACAAGATTATTAATTTTCATAATTACCACATATGGGCTGATGAAAACCCTCACGCTATTGTCGAAACTAACCATCAAGAACAGTTTTCTCTTAACGTGTGGGTCGGAGTTATTGGGGATTATTTAATTGGGCCTCATTTTCTACCTCCTCGATTAAATGGTGAGGCATACGTTCAATTTTTAAGAGAAGTGCATCCCGTACTGCTGGAGGAAGTTCCTTTGGGCGTCAGAAGGGATATGGTTTTTATGCATGATGGGGCTCCCGCCCATTTTAGTCAAGTAGCACGTCAGCATTTAACTGAAACATATGCAAATCAGTGGATAGGTCGAGGAGGACCACAGAATTGGCCCGCTCGATCCCCGGATCTCAATCCTCTGGATTTGTCTACTTGGGGCCATTTGCAGCATTTGGTTTATCGTACTCCTGTTCGCGATGTAGAGGACTTAAGAAACCGCATTATCGATGCGTGCAGGGTAATTAGAGAGACTCCAGGAATATTTGAGCGAATACGTGGCTCAATGCGCCGACGTCTAGACGCATGCGTAATGTCTGAAGGTAGACATATTGAACATTTACTATGATTTCTACATGTTGTATGTTTTGTTATTATTAAATTAGTTTTGATTATTCCCCTTTAATCATTTAATGCAGGTAGTAACTACAAAATAACAGTAAATCCAGTCCGCATTTATGACGATGTATCTCTGTAGTTGTTCGTAAAATAATTTTTTACTGCGAACTGGTTTAATTTGGGCAAAAAATTCAAGAGACATTTTTTTTTAGAATGAAACAGGCTATCGGAAATAATTTTTTAAATGGTAAAAAAATAATAAGACAAAAAATTACGTTGGAAATAAATTTTAGGGGTTGCGTTTTCCACCCCTTACTACCATGGGGTAAACCAAATAAATTACTGGCTAAGTGTCTTTTTGGTAGTAGAAAATGTCAGGTTAATTTCAATATTGTAACTTGTTTAGTGCTTGTGAAAAAAATTGTTAAACAAATTTTATGTACCCCCTTTAAGGGGCTGTATCTTAACAAGGGATGCTCCAATGAAGTTTCTTTATATGAAAGATCCTATCTTTTTTTCGATGAGGAATCACCCCCTTAAATGTTTTACACTTATTTAGTTACACCCTGTATAACAAATAAATCCTTTTGAGAGGCGACTTTCTCGTTGATGTCGTTTATCTACTTTATCAATAATTTTTGTATACTGAACTTACCTAAAGCACTTAATCTTTTTTGTGTCATAAAATATTTCTTAAAGATGTCTTTATCCTTTTTAAAACTGAAAAGCAACGTTCACTTTCGACTATTTTCACGAGGAAAGTACGCAATATTTTTAAAAGTTTCACACTTTCAGAAAAGTAGTATAAAGTTATTGTTTATTATTAAAAAATCTCCATTTTAAAATACTTTTAGACTGGATGGATATGGACCGGAAACAAAAAGCATCCACCTGATATTGAACAACTTAACATACTGTACGCTAGAGTAATAAGGTCACTGAACTTGACTTCTTAAATGCTTAATATAAACATTGTAATTGACACTGCCCATAAAGAAGAGACAAAAATCGATGGTCGATTATCGATATCAGACTGTTTCATACCGATTTATATGTATTAGGAAAGTGTCCTCTTTTTTGCAATTTTGACCTCGAATATGTAATCAGGGACCCCGAAACCCCCGGATACCAAATTTGGAGCGAATCTGTTGTTTTTTGAAAATTTGGTCGGCCATCTTGGATCCGCCATCTTGAATTTTGCAAATTTGACTTCGGGTCCGTGATCAGCGACCCCGAAAACCCTTGTATACCAAATTTGGTCTTAACCATATAAATGAACATTTGAATATAGAAAAAAAAAATTGTATTTTTCCTAGCTATTTTTCGTGAATTTTTGCTATTTTTGACCTGTTTTTTGAGGTCAGGAAATTCCTGTGATGTGATAGCCCAATTCTGACACCGGATTTGTGATCAGACAACCTTTTTTTTTGTGGCTGTGTAATCTTTAACTTAAATTAACTTATCGTCATTTAATGGTTTACGAACATGCTGTACAATACCTTGCCTATTGCCTAATTGCAAATGAATCACAGCTGCGCAGACATTTCGGGTCCAAAACCTTCACCGAAACTTATTAACAACCACTTAGAAAATTTGGTCGATGTGAATTTGTAGATGTAATTATAACTGTCCCACTTTGGGGATGCCCTCTGGGCAAAAGGCAACCGGTTTGCTGTACACCGTGATTTACTCATTTGTATGTATATTCTCTGCGTGACCTTTACGGGCGCGACGTTTTCAACAAACTGGGTTTTTGCTGAAAACCGACAGTTTAATTACTTTAGTGAAACAGCCACACACACACACACACATACAGCCACACACACACACAGACACAACACACTACTTTTTTCTTATTTTTATATATTCCCTTATCAGTTAATATATTTCATATTACAAAGAGCAGACACTAGACTTATTTTTATTCCGGTATATCTTTTTAAACCAGTGAAAAAACAATAATTAGCGCTAGGCAAAGGAAATATAAAGGCAAGAAAGTAACAAAGTAACTATATATTTAATGAGTAATAAATTTATAAAGATGTACGATTTTTGTGTCTTTCAAAACGAATGATTATTTGTTTGCAGAATTAGAGGTCGCGCGCGAGATTTTTTAACCGATTTTGAAACGTTCAAATAAAAAATCTCGCGCCCGACCGAGAGCGACATTCACGCGCATGTACGGGCCCGGCGCTCTTTCTCCCGCGTGCAGGCTGTTTATTAACATTAACTTTACTGCTGCTAGCGCGTTTATTAGATGAACTATCAATGCAAAACTTTCTGAAAATAAAAGTTTAAGCCTTTCTTTAATTGCCTCTAAAATCCCGGTCCGATACGTCCAGTTATATAAAAAAGGCTATCTTGGATACAAAGAGGCATAGGTGATTTCTCTTTTTTTTTTAAGTTACCGTAAAAATAAGCTCTATTTAATGCAAAAAGAGCGAATTCCCGAGCGGCTTTTTCCTGGCCCTGGAACAATTTGTTTATAACGCTGCACGTCATATTTTGTTAGTTGTAAATTTTGAAATTTTTTTTTTCGATACGTTTCTTTGTATCAATTACTTAAATCTACGATATTTACTTCTAAAATTAACGTTTAGTAATTAAACAATTAGTTGCAAAACAAATGAAATTAATTAACAAATACCTGGAGCAACAATGCCACTATCAATCGAATCGGCCTTTGGCATACATGTTGGTCTTTGGATTGACCATCTTTTCGATAAATTTCATCTACATCCACCGCTTTTTGCAATAATAATGCGCAATTTTCGAAAACTGGTTTTTCAGCGTTCAACCTTTATTTTACAGTTAACAAATTGGCGAAGTATGACTTTAGATACCTTAAATTGTAGATAACCTTCGACTGGAGTAATCCTCTTACAAACTGTATTGTTTTATGAAATTCTTAAAGTTCTGTACCCTTACACAAGTGCATAGGGCGATTAGTTCGTGCCTGTGGCCATAAAATTTCCCGCCTATCAAATTTTTACTACTAGCGACATCTACACGAATAGTACTATACTTTGTTAGAAGAAACTGGTTCCAATTTCTATCCTTAATAATTACTTAATTAAATAGGATGTCATTGAGTATTAGGTATACGTATGTTTCTACAATGAAGTCTAATGTAGAATTGTTTCGTTGTGATATAACGGGTGTTCAAATTTGAGTTAACTTTTTGAAATTGCCGCCATTTATGTTTTTTGTACTAGAATCGTTTTGGTTGGCGGTTAATCAATATGGGGAAGTATATGATAGAGCAACGGGTCTTTATTGTAAAAAATTATTTTAAATTTGGTGGAAGTTATGCAGAAGTTGGAAGAAAATAACGTACAAAAAATGAAAAAATAAATTGTTCAACTTGAAGAAACTGATTCAATTCAAGATCAGAGAAGTCGTAGTGGTCGTTCACAAGAAAATATTACAGCTGCCAATGATAGTGTCATGTCACTCCAGAATCAAACACATCAATTTGTCATCGTTCACAGCAATCATGCATTAAACAAACCACTTTATTCAATATTTTGCATAAGGATCTTCACTTAAAAGCTTATAAAATACAGTTAACACATGAATTATTGCCAACTGACTCTAGATTACGTCGTATATTTGTTAATTGGGTTCTTGGAGTGAAAGAGGAAAACGATTTTTTAACAAAATTACCTTTAGTGATGAAGCTCATTTTGAATTTGGTGGATATGTAAACAAACAAAATTATCGTATCTGGGATGAAGAAAATCCAGGAATAATATTGGAATAAAAACTAACTGTTTGGTGTGGTTTTAGATCTATCTGGTGGAGTGATTGGCCCATACTTCTTCCAAAATGAAGCTGGAAACGTTGTTACAGCGAATGGTGCTCGATATCGAACGATGGTTAATCACTTTTTATAGGATGAATTGGTGTGTATTCATGTGCAGAATATGTTGTTTCAACAGGACGGTGCAACATGTCATACAGCAACGGAAACAATTGATTTTTGAAACAGAAATTTGGTAATCGAATAATTTTTCGAATTGGCCACCAAGATTATGCGATCTATCACCATTGGACTTTTTATGTGTATTTTTGAAGAGCAAAGTTTATGCTGACAATCCTCAAACCATTCAACGTCTAAAAGAAAACACAATTGAGCACACTAGTTGAACCACTATTATGTGAACTCCTGATGGAAAATTTTGCTAAAATATTTGTAACCTGAGGGGTTATTTCTTTATTTATCTATCTCCCAGTATGAGCAGTATAATAACGATATTAGATTGTAAAAGAGTTCACCATTTACTTCTCGAAAGGAAGTTTATAATTTTTATCATCTATACTTTAAATAATACGTGGGAACTTAGAAATGTTGTACCTTCAGAGAATGAATTTCAAACACTTACTGTACGTCGCTCATGTAGAATGTAATCCAGTGGTTGGTTGTATAGGGTGACACTTAAGTTGGTAGAACAAGAACACACCAAAACTTTCCAGGAAGAGTTTTAATAACAATAAAAAAAACACGAACAAAGTAACGAAGACACAGCGGATTGGAACAAATATTATTGATTAATTTACACGCGACAACGCAATCCGAGATTCAGGGAACCCAAATTGCCTTTTTTTCGGAGATCTCTCCTGAATTCGACACCTCGCTTCGGCACGTCCATTTCTTGGGTCCAGAAGTTTATGTTCTTGTCTTATTGGTGGGCTACCTGAATATCGGGGATTGAAAAGGCTTAACTGTACCATGTTAATACCTAATTGACAGAATTTACAATTGTTATGACACTTTTGAGACTAAACTGAACTTACAAGTAACCTTACACCTTCCTCTTGTGACTCGGGACGGATTAGTCAACCTCATTTAATCTATTCTCATAGCTTGGAAAATTCGCCTAAAAACCAGCTATTTTATCTATTTTCCTCACAACATTCTAACAACTTATTTAAATGTCTTGGAATTCCTTCGCCTTTTCGAATGTATTTCGCGCGTTATTAGAAATATCTATTTTTTTCCCTTCACCATGGGCTAAACCGTCGCTCCCAGATGCCCAACACATAGCCCCGATGGTCTAAGTCAACTTGTTTAAAAACATTGCTAAGTTTCATGAGGCCTTCCCCGAAGGACAACTAGTCTCTCGACGACTTTATGCTACTTGAAAACCCTTAACTTTTCAATAATTCTTGTTGACTGAAATATTTTACTGTCTGAGTTGGCCCATGCGTTCCGAGAACTAATAAATAAACTACTTATTTTTGTAATTCAATATATTGTTATTTATTGTATACCGTTTTTATGTTATACCCCCAGTGTGGCCAAGGGCAGGTCGTAACAATATCTAGTTATTTCAAATTTTAATAATAAAAGAGTTAGAGTCAGAAATAGATGTAGGTATGTATTCATTGTCGAACGATATCCCTGTACTCGTCTATTAATAGCAAAGTTTTGCATAAAATTAAAAAGCAATTAAAAATAACAACAGACTTTCGCAACCACCGTAATATTCTCGTAGTTAATGAATCGTACACACCCATAAATAAACACTAATTAACGGGTGTTAACAGTTATTAACATCTCTTAAGACACAATGGCTTGTCTCTGGCAAATTACTCACTAACCGACTTAATTGTCACGGTCTTCTGATGCATTCAATGCTTATCGTAAAATTATAATGATTATTTCAAAATATCGTAGTATTGGGAAAGGTTAGGATGCCAGAAATTGAATTATGAATATCTGTACGAATGGAAGAGGAAGAGGGGTCAGTGATGCGCCTAACAGTGTTTCTGTGCGGTGAACTGAGTCATAAGGTTAAGGATGCACGTGGATTTACTTAGTTTTAAAATTCGTCGTATCAATTGCGGCAAAAAATCCTCTAACAAAGTACCGCGTAGATGTCATCAGACAAAATACGTTTGTAGAAAAAAATTTTTACTACTAAGTACTTCAATAATAATATTCAGGAACTTTTATGACTAAGACTAAGAATCTTTGTCTAATCTTTGCCCGACGCAATTTTAAAAAATTGTATGGAATAAAAATTTATTTTCTGCTCTTTGTAAGTCAGATTATAAGCAATCGTGTCATTAAAGGAAAGTGAAAAAGGCATTCAATAAACATATGTAAGAGAAATAGGATATTGATTACCAATAACAAACCAGTGAAAATTTTGTTTAAACTAAGGTAGCAAAATATTGGCCCAAAGTTCCATATAACTTTCTATTTTCAGTCCCATTATCTCATAAAATAATGGCATTTTAGTTGATAGACGTGCATTTTATATATTCCGAGAAGTTGGTCATGTGGCAACAGACAATTTTAAAAAACCACAAGTGGTCCATAAAAGCATGATCTAATGTATTTTGTTCTAGGGTTATAAATCGCAACTATAATAGTTTATGATATCCCATCATCGATAAACATTGTCTTGTTTTTTAAAATTTTAGAGAAATTTACCAATAGCCACGATTTTTTCTAAGAAATATTGTCTTTTACTTGGTTTTTGTTGTTTTTGTACAAATTTTTCTTTACCTATTTTTTGTTTCCTGATTTTTTTCTAGTTTTACGACAATTCAAGAAATATTTTGACAATTGTTTAGAACAGCTACGTCAGCGACTTTTAAGAAAATTTATTATGAACACGTATTTTATACAACGTTCTTATCAAAAAAGTATAGACTCGTCTGCGTAAAATTTAATTAAAAAAAAGTAATAGAGAAAGGTGGGTTTTAATTTCAAATTGATGTAATGGTAATAATAAAAATCTATTTGATAAAGCTAAGAGATATTCGGCAACTTATTAATGCGACTGTATCACAGGAAATATGTACTTTTTTAAGAGTATTAAAATGTGGAAATGAAAAGATCTCTTTGTAGCAGCTGTTTTTTTCGTTATTAGTCTTTGTCGAATGTGATAATAGGACAGCAATAATACAGGATCATTCGTTTTTTCAACCATCCTCACATTATTGTCCTTATACTATTATATATCATTTGGAAAATTTGTTATTTTCCCACGTATACAGGGTGGCGTGTATAATCTATAAAAATTAAACTACAGCTTCCTGATTATATTTGTAATAAAAAACTCTTATCTTCGCGTTTTCTTTTGTAAATTAAAGTTCATTTATTCAACGAAAATGAAGGCCGACCCTGTGTTATTAATAAAAAAACTTTGAAAATGTTTTATGCGACCCGAAATGCAACCTTATAATTTAAGTCGGTATAATCTAATACTAGTAATACTAAAAGAAGGTTAGGTTACATTGTCATAATATTTGTGCAGTCAGTTGATTGTGTATTTGTATCAAATACATTATTCAATTAATTATTAAATATTAAGTATCGTCCACCGACCCATCAGTGTTAAAAAGTGAAAGATTCCACACAAAAGTTTTTATTTTGTAATTCCACGATAGCAACAGTATAATTTTTATAAAGAAGTAACAAATAAGAATAGCGTGCCGATTACATTAAAAACGAGATTCTTATTTTGCTTAATTTTTTTAGTTTGTGCACAAACTAGTTTTACAGTGAACCGAGAAAACAATGCATTTACTATTTCCGAACGTGTCGATATGGTGTTCGTGTATGGTGCAGCCGGAGAAATTGCGCTCACGGCGCGAAGTTGTACCGGGAACGATGGCCACAACGTCACCCCCCATGTGCAAATACAATCCTACAGTGCGTTCAGCGGCTGCGAGATACGGGAAGTGTTATTCCTCGACGAGAAGGATGTGGTCAGCAAGTGAACCTTTATTTTGAAGATGCAGTGTTGGAAAATCTTGACGAAGACCCCACCATTAGTACCCGACGACTCGTACAAGAAGTAGTAACCTCATCTCAGGTTAGGCACCCCTATCATCTGTAACCAGTTCAACAGATTTTACCCCCGGATTGTGATCAACGAATGCGTTTTTGCAGATGGTTTTTACGGCAATGTGCCAATCAAGTAGACTTTCCTGCTTATGTATATATATGAGGCGACATTTACCCGTGATGAAGTGAATTTCCATAATATGTACATAAGGGCCGATGAAAATCCTCACGCAATTAGGGAAACTCATTACAAGTTCGGGCACGCATGATTTATCTACAAGATGGATCTCCTCTACACAGTACTCGAGAAGTAACGACACTTTTGAATGAAAATTTTCCTCAGCGATGGATTGGACGCTTTGGTCCTGTGCCGTGGCCACCTCGGTCACCCGATCTAACTCCAATGGACTTTTATCTTTGGAGTTACTTGAAGTCATTCAATACCCCAATTGCTACGGTGGAAGAATTGCGAAACTGTATACTGGAAACTGCTGACACAATTAGGGGAATACCTGGAATTTGGGAAAATATTTGCTAAAATTGGGTGCGTTGTCGCGGTGCCATGCCTGTATTCGCGCTAACGGGGATCAATTTCAACATTTTCTCTAGAAAAGTGTAAGATTTATTTCATTTTGTTCCATATTTTAATGGAGTTTGTTTAGTGCACGCAGTTGGCAACTACAGATGCTTACGGATGTGGTTTTGTTTGCGAACTATTAATTATTATAATAAGAAAATATCACTTTTTTTAAATATCTATTTTTCTTAGTTTGTACTTTTACATGAAAAATTACCCAAAAATTGAGAAGTACCTTTCTATCTTTTAACGAGAATTTGTCTACAGCACGTAACTCATCGTAGAGCACACGGACAGGACCGTTCCATAGAAAATATTTTGATCCATAAATTGAACTTTAATTTACGAAAAAAAACGCTATAATAGAACTTTTTCGTATAAGACTTTTCTATTACAAATATCGTTAGAAAGCTGTAGTTTAATATTTATAGATTATACACGCTGTATATATGTTCTTAAGTAGATACAATTTTTTGATTTTTCTATTTAATAAATTGTCTATTGGAAGTTATGTTAGATCAGATTTCTTCTTACATTTATTTATTTAGTTTATACAATTTTACCAGACCTGTTTGTTATTATTTATTTATTTATTTATTTATTTATTTATTTATTTATTTATTTATTTATTTAAATTATTTGTCCAACAGTGAAAATCACCAATTACAGGACAAAGTATAGAAATATATAATATTTGCAAACATGTGAGCATACAGAACAAAATATAAAGAATAAATATAACAAACATACCGGTAAAATAGTGTAACAACAAAAGAAAAAGAAAAATAAGAAGAAAGAAAAAAGAAAAAGCTGTAACTACTCCCTATGCTACCAATCATGATTTGTTGACACTTCTAAAAGCTATGTACAGATGTTGCAAACTACAGTTGAATATATCACTAGAGTTATAGATTAAGTTATATGCGATATTATGCGAAACTTTAGTTATTTCTTTTTCTTAAGTTACATTTTTCAGTTTATGTCACATTATAGTCGAGGAAATAAAGCACTAAAAACGGCCTAACCTCTGAATTCTATGCAGTAAGATGGATTGTGATGCGGTTTTTTACAATCGATTCATTAGAGCGTCCAGAAAGTTTGTGACCCTATGTGATCAATGAGAAATGAAAATTGCATCAGTGCATAAGAAAAATGCATTTTTAGAATTGCATCTTGAAGAGTTAAAATATGAAAAATTTACAACTCGGAAAATATTGACGGAAATGAGTTCAATTTTACTACTCGGAGGTTCTTGGGGTCTCTGAACACGAATATTACGATGGCAACGGTCTCCGAGGTACCTAGTGCCCAGGGTGGCCGGTTTCCAAGTCGTCTCCTGGAGTTTTGTGGAAATTCGTTATAAACTTAGCCGAAACTCGTTACTTGGGGGTTTTTGGGGTCGCTCAACACGAATATCACGACGGCAACGGTCTCCGAGGTACCTAGTGCTCTAGCGTGGCCGGTTTCCACGTCGTCTCCTGGAGTTTTGTGGAAATTCGTTATAAACTTAGCCGAAACTCGTTACATCGGGGTTTTTCAGGCCATGGGACGTGTCTTCATTTACCCCTCGAAAGTGTTCGTATTTACTCCAAAGCATTTAATTTTTGGGGTAAATGTGGACACCTGTTTTAAACAAAACAAACCTGTCTTTAACAAACAAACTATAAACTGCAACAAAATGTAAAATATCTCTGAATTTATGGCACAGGATGGGTCACTTGCTGTATTAAATAAACATTTCCTAATGAATAAATTTATTTTTATAATAAAAAATAATTATGAATTAAATAGTTGTTACAGAAACCAGCTATCCTGGGTACTAGGTACCTCGGAGACCGTTGCCGTCGTGATATTCCTGTTGAGCGACCCCAAAAACCCCGAGGTAACGAGTTTCGGCTAAGTTTATAACGAATTTCCACAAAACTCCAGGAGACGACGCGCAGACCGGCGACCCTGGGGCCCTAGGTACCTGGGAGACCATTGCCGTCGTGATATTCGTGTTGAACGACATTAAAAACCCCCAGGCAACAAGTTTCGGCTAAGTTTATAACGAATTTCCACAAAACTCCAGGAGACGACGTGGAAACCGGCGACCCTGGGGCCCTAGGTACCTCGGAGACCATTGCCGTTGTGATATTCATGTTGAACAACCCCAAAAACCCCCAGGTAACGAGTTTCGGCTAAGTTTATAACGAATTTCCACAAAACTCCAGGAGACGACGTGGAAACCGGCGACCCTGGGGCCCTAGGTACTTCGGAGACCGTTACTGTCCTGATATTCGTGTTGAGCGACCCAAAAAACCCTGAGGTAACGAGTTTCGGCTATGTTTATAACGAATTTCCACAAAACTCCAGGAGACGACTTGGAAACTGGCCACCCTAGAGCACTAGGTACCTCGGAGACCGTTGCCGTCGTGATATTCGTGTTGAGCGATCCCAAAAACCCCGACGTAACGAGTTTCGGCTATGTTTATAACGAATTTCCACAAAACTCCAGGAGATGACATTGAAACCGGCCACCCTGAGGCACTAGGTACCTCGGAGACCGTTGCCGTCGTGATATTCGTGTTGAGCGACCCCAAAAACCCCCGAGTAGCAAAATTGAACTAATGTCCGTCAATATTTTCCGAGTTATAAATTTTTCATATTTTAACTCTTCCACAAGCAATTTTAAAAATGCATTTTTCTTATGCACCGATGCAATTTTCATTTCTCATTGATCACATAGGGTCACACACTTTCTGGACGCTCTAACGAATCGAATGCAAAACGATCCATCTTACTGCACAGAATTCAGAGGTTCAGTGCTTTATTTCCTCGACTATTAAAGAAAACAATGAAAATGTTTAAACATTTTTCGTTTTCTCACAATTTCATATTTGTCTATAAATAATTGGTATTTGACTCTACTATTTTTCATTTCGCAGAGGCATAATTAGTGGTTTTCAAAGTACTTAATCAATTTTTATATAAATTATACATATACAACTCTTTTCTAACAAACAAACTATACCAAAGATATAGCAGCTCTTTCACACCTTGAATTTCTTAATTTAGGGGCAATGCCTTTGTAAATCTTTTCACATATTATTTAACTCGGTAAAAAGAGCGTGCAATGTATTTAGCCAATACAACACGTCCATTGTTATACAATCTTAGATAAAATACGTACATGATACTTTGAAATAACACATCGAAAAAAATCATTGTCATAAATGCATGTCGAATATACCTACCCACATACTTTTGACTTTAAATGTCCTACTCTCTTGTCAGACAATCGAAATGCATACAACAGGGAGTGGCCAAGGTATTATTTAATAATATTGTAAAGCCTAATAAAGCCAAGATAAGATTTATATTTAGATAGGATTAATATATTGAACGCTCCTCGAAGGATCTGCAATTTTGTCTTTTTTATGTGCAATAAAATGAACTGTTAAACATCCATGGGAGGCGTGGTTGTTGAATAATGAGACAGAGAGCTTTTGTTAACTTCTCCGCATCGAAATGACACGGCAGCTGTCAATTAGTCAGTCACGACGATATCATACAATTTATAGTCCGGTCAAAATAGACATTTCAAATAACGAAAATTCCGACAGAGCTAAGTTTTGGTGGAGACCTTGGGTACACCATTAGAAATAAAGTGTCAAAAGTCCCCGTCGATCCCATGTGTGCTAAAAAAGTTATTCGGGGTCAAAGGTCAAATTTTGAGGTTTTTTGGATTTTTTTCGAAAACGGTAAGTTTTATCAAAAAAGTAGCCCTGACAAAAATTATAGATCTTTATAATTTTTTTTCTAAGAATCACCATTCCTGAGATATCGCGATTATAATAGTTGAAGGAGTCACGTTCTACATGATATGCACATATTTCCACACCGCCCGTGAGGTGGTGTACTTTGACGCTTTTTTTTTAACGTGGTTTCCCCGGTAGGCCTACTCCACGAACTGTTATGACGGAATTTTCAGGGACAATACTCTTTTAACTGCATGATGATTATTGATATTGATATTAGTTATTGACTTTAACTGTAGTTCTGATTTCTTTTGATATTTTAATCTGATTCATACTCCTCAAAGTCGACTTCAACAGTCATGTCTTCTTTGATTTCTTCTTCTTCCTCTTATTCTTGCTGGATGTTCATAAATTGTTCAAATGAAGATGGATCAGCTGTCTCTTCATCGAAATCACATGAATCTTCGTATGTTGTATTCAATTGGACATTTGTGCAAGACTGGCTTTGGCAATTAGTACACGCTGGAGAACACAGTAACCCTACTCTTCTACAGCCACATTTAGCATTACAACCTTTTTTGCAATTGCAAAAAAAAAAGTGTTTATGAGTTTTTCCGAAGTAGGTGGGAGTAAAGTTTGAATCGGTTCCAAAGTATTATCTGTTAATTTCCAACCCCAGTCTTCTGGGTTCAATTGATTGTCTAGCCATGTCTGAACTTGATAGTATACTCGATATGTGTTGAATAGCAGAAGCCGATGTTGGAGGAAGACAAGATAGTTGTACTTGTTTCTTGTATTTTTTACAAAAGTTAAATATCTATATTTATCTATACAATCAATTTTTTTGGAGCTCCATAAACAGCAAGGAGAAAGCGAATTCCTTTTGTGATTATTGTTTGAGGTGAAGAATCAATTTCTGTTAATACTTTAGCGCAATCAATCAAACCTTTTTTATTCAAATAATTTTAATACTAATGTTTTACCCCTTCTGAACATTGCTGATGTAGTATCGCAGCTGGTTATCGCATGTAAAAATAAGATATGGTTTTGGCATTTTGGATAAGCAGATAAACTTTTGAAGAATATATTTCTGTTCGCTGTTGAGCCTTTCCAGGTTTTAAAAAGTATATAATTTTATCAATTGGAGTCCTTGCAGTGAGTAGTATTAATAAGTCAACATCTTCATCAACTACAATAGTTGTATTTGTTGCATTAAATTGTTTTATTGCTGTTTCAATTAAGGACATCTGCGTCATTTTGACTAAGGGACTGAGTTTCTTTTGAGTGAATATTCTCAGAAGAGTATAGTTTATACATATAAGACACAAATAGGCATTTTTACTTGTATTAAGTGCCTGACTAAGTACATACGTGGCATATACTCGTATGTGCATATCATGTAGAACGTGGTTCCTTCATCTCTTAGAATCGCGATATCTCAGGAATGGTGATTCTTAGAAAAAAAAGTATATGGACCATTTTGTAGATAATTTTAAGGTCTATAATTTTTGTCAGAGCTACTTTTTTGATAAAACTTACCGTTTTCGAAAAAAATCCAAAAAACCTCAAATTTTGACATTTGACCCCGAATAACTTTTTTAGTACACATGGGATCGACGGGGACTTTTGACACTTTATTTCTAATGGTGTACCCAAGGTCTCCACCAAAATTTTGCTCTCTCTGAATTTTCGTTATTTGACCACTATTTTTATGACTAATTTGACCGGACTATTATCGTAATTTTACCGCAGTAAAATAAGTTACATTCGTTGAAGTTCAAAAATCGTGGCTAAAAATTATTGCGACAAATGAACTACTTTGTCATAATCCTTATTCTTCCCCATAAAGGTAAAAGTATGTGTTTCGCCTGTACAAAGCACAGTATGCTTTGCGTTCGCGTGTTGAAGTTTATGAAGCTATAAAATTTTACATTCTGTGGAAAGCAATTTTCAAGCACGATTTTTACTGCTTTGTTTATTTTCAACATTTCATTAATTTTTATATGTTTTGCCATTAGCACCAGTACAAATAATTAATAATCTTAGTAATGTGAACAGAAATTTGAAACAAGAACTTGAAATTTTCATATGCGATTTTGGAAAAAAATATTTTTATACCGCGTGTTTCGTAACTGGACAGCCGAAATGGCATATGTAAAATCGAATTTTAAATATGAAATAAAGAATAACTTATTTTCAGATCTGACTTCGTTTAAGAGGTATTCAGTTATAAAAATACGTTATTATTTTATTCCACAATTTGTAATATCACACTAAAATAAATAATAAATTCCAACAAAAGTTATTACAAAGTATTGATTGGATCAGCATAAACTAATTGTTTTAAGTGACTCCGTAGGTAAAAGTCTAAGGGGTTAAGGTCCGGTGACCTTGCAGGCCAATGAATTGGACCGCGCCTATGCCTACTATCGTTGTTGTACATAATAGGATAGGGGTGTAATAATTGCCCTCGTAGTACACACCACAGCGTACTGTTAAAAACACCCACTTCTCGGTTAACGTTGCGGGTACTGCGCCTCGGATTTTCCTCATCGAGGTTCATGATGTTTTCTTCATTGTCGAAGACACGTTGCGGCCTTCATATGTCAAGTGGACATTCCCGGTATCCTGTAACCTTTGAACTGCCTCTTGCACTGTTCTATTATCAGGTTGTCGTCTGTTACGGTAACGGACACACAAACGACAAGTCTCATTTAAATTGTACTGACATTATCCATTATATTAATACCATATTTGCTAGTGCTTGATCAGAAAACATTTTATATGCCGGCTAAGTAATACTGCAAGACACAACGCATGCGCACAAGATGCACAAGGTCGATTTACATTTATGGTTAATTTTATCGAAAACAGAAACATTTAGATTTAGACCATCAGTTGCATTATAAAAGTTGCTCATTTTCGTGTCTTCTATCACCCTTTTCAAGTAAAGCACTTATCTCAGAAATACCCTTTGCAATTTCACAAAGTACGTCAACTTACTTCTCCTTGCACAAAATCGCCAAAACATGACGAAATACATTTAAGTGTTACACACAAATCTTTTAAAAAAATATGTAAACGTTGGGCGCCACCCTGTTATATTGACCTGTTTTTGTGGTGTGACGTTTTTTCCCAATTAAAATTTTTAACTTCTCCGTAAGTGTGTCATATAATTATATAGCTACATAAATTCATCGCACAGGTGTTTTTTAAATACAAAACATGATGATAATTTATTAACCATAAAACAATGCGCCAGTTCAAGGCCGGTCCAATAAGGTGTATTCGACTCCTATATAAAATACTTGCATTGTTAAACTTTTTTAAAACATCTCGCAGCGGTATTCGTGTTAAACCAAACAAGGAGTGTAATCTCATGTGCTGAGGTGATTGTAGCAGTGTAATTTACACGGTTTGATCCAGAAAGTTGCAGATGCACGCCGAGATGTAGATTTGTCCTCAGAACAAAATAGGCGCATCGTCTTTTGTAGTAAATGTGTATATACAGGGTGTTTTAGAAAGACCTCTCGTAAATTCAGGGGATGATAGTACGACAAAAAATAAGAATTTTTTGTCTTATGAACAATATGTCTATCTCCTCTTGCTTTCGAGATACAGAGCGACAAAATAATTTTTTTTAAATAGAATATTTACGAAAATTTCCAAACGGTGCGAAATATTTTTATAATGTATAAGATGGTCTTGATTTTTGGCATATTTGTCAACTTATGTTAATTTGGAATATGCTTCTACCATTTCACTGTTCGTATAGATCGCCATATTTCACTTGAATACACCAATAGTTGTTATAGTTCACTTAAAAGAAAAACAACGTCCGTAAAAATAACAAATAAATACATAACGATAATCCATAGCCCATAATGTCCAATAATTAGTTTCAATCAACTTGTGTCCTAGAAAACTCATTCTACTACAAACTCATTGAATCAATAGGACAGAGAAGTCTTTATAAAATGCCAAAATTGCTGCAATTCCTCATCTCGCCCTCGCCATCTCTCTCAAATTTACTACGTATGCATTAAATTTCATTTCATACGGTGTAATAACACAAGCCTACATAACGTGCGTTTAAATCGGCGTGTCTGTAAAAAATCACGTTCTGCAGATGTAAATAATTTTTATGACACATTTGCGGTAAAATTAACTTTTGTAATCCATACCGTACAAATACAATACAAGTTAGATGCGCTTCTAAAGCCAGAGTAAGTAGTTGTGGCAATTACATAATTTTTTAGCTCGTTAATATGTTCTCTAAAAGATCCCACACCGTTAATATTATTAATTGTTGCTACACTGTACATGAACCTCGATAAATGATATGGGATGCGTTTCACGTTTGTAAAAGTTGTTATTTTAACATTATAATAATTATGTTAACGAGGTGTAGATCGTTATACTAGCCTTTTAATGTTGGTCGAATGACTTAATTTAGCTGCTTCACAAGCCGACTGAAAATTACCCAGATTAAGTACGAGGTCTGTTCAGAAAATAAGCGAACTTTTTTTTACGTTTATTATTAATTTTTGGTCTTTCTCTAATTCAAATTACCCTCCTCCCCTTCCACATACTTTTCCCAGCGGTGCTTCCATTTCGCAAGTCATTCCTGGATAGTTTTATTGAAATGGCCTTTAACGTCTGTGACAAATTTGCTTTGATGTCATCAATGGTCTGAAAATTGAGACTGAAGTGCTTTCTTGGGGTGTGAAAATGCTTTGCCAATCCATAGTGATGATAGAACTTATGTCTCAATGTCGTAGCCGTAAACCAGCTTTCATCTCCTTTTATGATCCTTTGAATGAATGTTTCATCGTCATTGGATTGTACAAGGTGTCTCAAACTCGATAGTATGGGCCTACTGTGAGGATACAAAAAAATTAAATAAAATTTGGGACAGGTGGTGTTAAATGGGATGAGATATGCTCCATTTTCAATCGAAAGTATTATCTTTGAGATTTGACAGAAACGACTGATGATATCATCAATTATATTTTTTCCGGAAACATCCAATTTTTTTTCCTGTTAAAAAGCTCTCTTTTTTCTAATAAACTTTTATTAGACAAATTTATCTGTATTACTTCTCGTTTAAAGTTATAAGCAATATCGTCCTAAAGAAATACCACCTAAAAATCACATTAGCGGTGGAAGGATCAAGTAGTCGTTGGAAAATAATTGAATGTTCGTTGTTTAAATTGCATAAATGTCACAAAATACTTGTCATTACTCAATACGAACGTCAAACGTATAACTTTTGTGCTTACAAAATGTTTTCTCATTCAGAAAAAGTTGATATGTTGCTAATTTACGGCGAGTCACAAAAAAAAAATAAAAAAGAGCTCTAAAGTTATATCTAGAAAGGTATCCAGAGCGCCTCATTCCTGATCATAGAACCTTTACAAGATTGGAAGCGACCTTGCGACGAAATGAAGATGCATTTTCTGTTCGGAAAAATAATTCACAGAAGGGCAAGATACAATGTTAATACAGCTAGACTGTTACAGTATTTCGAACAAAACCCAAGAAATTCTATACGGCAGGCTCGCCGGGAATTGAATTTGAATAAACGAATTTTAAAGACCAATGGGTATTACGATTACAAAATTCACAATTTGGAGTATTTGCCTGATTGTCACATTGAAAACAGACTTAATTTTATAGTTCAAATTGTAGTAAATGTTGATCAGAACGTTTTTCGGCACGTTCCGATCAGTAATGGTTTGCCAAATAGGCGCATCGAATACTACTGGTCCTTTGAAAATCCCTACATTGTAAATCCAGTCCAAAACCAAGGCCATTTTTGGAGAATTTGGAGTAAATGTATGGTGCGGCATCATCGGTAGGCATTTAATTGGGCCTTATTTCTATGAACATACATTGAACAGCGTGAGTTACCTAAATTCCCTACAAGAAGAACTTTCTGCATTTCTGGAGAAGGTGCCTTTGCGGCTAAGGAGAAACCTATGGTTTCATCACGACGGGGCTCCACCCCACAAGGCCTGGATTGTGCAGCAATATTTAGATATTGTAAAATTCTTCAGGAATATCGAAAACGTCGAGGAGTGTTTGAAACTCCAATCTGATCTATCAACGGTTAACTCTTGATGTGACACTAACTCCCTGCCACTTAATATCAAAAAATGTTTTTGTATGTCATTTTCCAGAAAGACCAATTTTAATTCTATTAAGTGTGCATATAACATTGATACTGTATGTTTAACAAAATGTGACCAATTTAGGTGTTTTGTTCGATTCCAGACTAACTTTTGCTAATCGTATTAATGTCATTACCAAAACTGCTTATAAATCTCTTGGATTTATCATTCGCAACTCTAAACAGTTTTCAGTGAACACTATTAAACTGCTTTATTATTCACTGGTTCGTTCTAAACTTGAATATGCTAATGTGGTATGGAATCCAGGCTATGAAGTTCATAAAAACAGTCTAGAAAAGAGTTAGAGGCAATTTCTTAAATACCCAAGTTTCAAATCTGATAATACCTATCCACCTAGCGGAATCCCTCAATCCGAACTATTAACCAGGTTTCAACTTAATGACTTAGCTCAAAGAAGGCTCTATTTTTCTGTTTTGTTTCTGTTTAAGCTTGTAAATGGGATGATTGATTGTAGGAAATTACTAGAGTATTTGAATTATAATATTTTGGGATGTAGAACTCGCTACACTTATTTATTTTATTTGAAAACACAAAGAACAAATATTCTTCAATTTTCTCCAATAAATGTTATGTGCACAAATTATCATCGTTATCAGGATCATCTTGATGTTTCTTGCTGTAATACTCCCAGTATTAAAAGTGCCCATTGTGCCCATGAGAACTTTTGATCTGGATGCTCTGAAGAGTTCATTCCCAAAATTTGAGAGATATCCACCGGGAATCCATTTCCATAAGGTTTGTGCGGGGTCCTTTAGAAAAAATGCTAAATAAAAAAGAAGTAGTTATCAGCTGGAAGTTGACGATGCTACTGAACTCAATACAATGTGTTCTTAAGAAGCATGACAAATCAAATTTGTGATTTTTCTAATGGAACAGGAAGATATTTAAACACCTGCCCAGATTTTTCAGCATGAAAGGAAAAATGTAAATGATGCATAACAAATTTTGTTAACATCTAGGATACATGTTCAAAGTAACCTCCAGTTTGTTCCAATCATAATTGCATTTTTAATTATTTCTTTAACTATTATTTCGTGCTTCCCATTTATTAATTGTTCTTCAAGAGTTTATTTATTTTATTGCGAATACCTTGAAGGTTTAGCGATTCCACTTCAATAAGTTTATTTTTAAGGTAACCCAAAATGTTTATAGATGACTTAAGTCTGGATTATTGGTAGACCACTGAATATAGCCAAATGTACCTAATTAAAGATTTAAAAGCAATATTTAGTATATTTCACTTATATCACTAATGTTTTAATAAGTAAATTTGTCAATATTTAGTACGATAACATTTCTTCTTAAACTTAAAAATAATATAGTCACGGGGGTTGACGTTTATTACTAATAACCCTGTACGTCCCCCATGACCATTAAACGAAAATCGAATTTCATCACCGGACGTACCACTATTTATTTCGCATTCGTATTCATAACGTTTAAGATCGCCTTAGCATATTTGGTAAATATTATTATACGAAGAAAAAAAAATTGCGAACCGGCCAGTTTTACGTTGTTGACTCGAATAGAATCTTCAAGGATATCCTGAGCGCTTTAAGAAATAGAGATACTAGTTCAATGCAATTAAGGTTGCGCAAAAATCAAATAGTCTTGTTTTCGCGAATTGAACAAGCGAACTTCGCTAAAATTAGGTTACGTCCGAAATATGTATACAGAAGATGCGGTACTGCCTGTCATTTACAACTTCTTTAATAGACGTAAACATGACGCTATAATAAAAAAGTGGTTATTTTTTTATTTCTCAATCGATCGTGACTTATTACTTGCTAAATTAAATTCTTATATTTTGACTGGCTTTGCAAGAGTGCCAAAATTCAATCTTGCTATTGCTGGATTTGGATATAAGACATAAGAGCGGTTGTAAAATGTGGAAACTTTGGAAGAAATATTAGTATCTAAAACATGGTAAACAGTAACATTCTTGTAATACTTACTGCGTATACAATTTGGAAAAGTAAAGATTCCTAAAACAACATTTGTTTGATAAATATTTAGTTTATATTCCATATGTGCAAATAACCGTTATGTGAAAGCATTTCAAGATTTCTTGACTTCATCATTTAAAAAATTATACCTTCAGAGTTTACAAACTATTTTAATTAATTTTAATTAAAACTATTAAATATGCAGAACGGAGCTTAAAACATGTTAAAGACCTCTGGAATCGTCCCCAACATAAAAAGATGTGAATAGTTGATATTGCGTCGTTCACTGTTTTACCCGTTTTTTGAAGTAAACAAAAAAATTACATTTTCAATTTAAATCTATAAATTCAATTTTAGGTTATCGTCGTATCGATACCCAAAAGACATTTGAAGTCAAGATTCATAATATTCGGAAAATTTTACTAACTAATCACCTTACGTACGTGTAAAAGTAGATGATAACCCTAAACACAGAACCTTAAGAATGCGATAAAACGTATGAAGCTCTGTGAAAGGACATGAAGGAAGTAAGGGATACCTACATATCGTTCCATATTTTATATTCCATTCCATCTTAGGAAGGTATGAAAAATATGTTGAAAAAATCACAAAAGTTAATTTTCGTAAACTGACAATATCCGTTTTTTGGAAAACTGCGTGTAGGTAACTACTGTTAAAAATAGTCTTTAATAAAACATGCCCACAAAAAGAAGGTGTTTGCGACATAAAGTAATCCATGTTATTCTTACATATTTAGGGTCACCAAATGTGAATCTGATTTTTTGCAAATCGTTAATTTACATATCTTGAACAGTCTTCAATAGGGATTCCAGGGTTTTACTAATGTTTTATGGACCTTTCATACAAACTCTGAACTCCCTGTGGAAAGGATTGAATAGAATGAAGGAATTCAAATGATCACGATATTTACGGTTGACTAACCTTGGAACCAAGACTTAAGTAAATCTATAAAGGGATATAACGAAATCACTATGACTTTATAAACTCAAGAACTTCATAGCCCCATAATTGGGATATGAGACTGGGAATGCAATAACCAGGATCAAAGAATCCAAATCTGCAATCCTAATCTCCTAAGGTTATGGGGTTTTGGGGTTCCTGAGTTTGTAAGTTATGGTGATTTCTGGGGTTAATTAACCATGAATATAGTGATCATTTGAATTCCTTCGTCCTGGTGACTCCATTCTTAGTTCTCATAGAGTTGTGGTATTATTGGGCTCATGAGGCTATGGTGGTTTTCTGATTTGGAAGGGTTGAAGGATATTAGATTTACTGAGTGCCCCATTTCAAGGTTTTGCAACCGAATCGTCATTAGACACGAGCTTCAGATTTTGGTATTGCGCAGTATAGCAAAATAACTTGTAAATATGAAAGCAAATATATGGCTTCCTCAATCAATTGTTTTATTATACAGTGAGCGGTAAAAGTATGGAATATATTTATTTAAAAATCAGATGTTCGTTATTTGGAAAATCGCTCGGACCCGTCGAATTATATTTTTAGTTGCGCATTTTCTGAAGTAATTTCCATTTATACAGGGTGGCCCAAAAAAAGTTATGAAATCAAGGCCAACTTTTTTAAATGGAAACCCCCTTTTTTGTATTTTCATTAAATTCTCCATTCTGATCATTTTTTATGTAACATAACCTATACCTATCTTTAACCGTTTTCGAGATAATGGCGTCTGAATATAGAATATGAAATTGCTTCAAATAATTGAATAAAAATATAAAAAAGTGGGGTTTCCATTTAAAAAAGTTGGCCTTGATTTCATAACTTTTTCTTGAGCCACCCTGTATAAATGAAAATTGCTTCAGAAAATGCGCCACTAAAAATATAATTCAACGGGTCCGAGCGATTTTTCAAATAACGAACATCTGATTTTTAAATAAATATATTCCATACTTTGCCGCTCACTGTATATATTTCGATTCGAAAGTTCGATCTTTCCCATTGTTTGCTAAACAGAAAGGCAAAAAAAAAACAAGGGAGGTTATATGAATGACACTAACAGCACTGCTTAGGTATCCAGTCAGTATAATATTTGAAAACTAGGTTGTCTTCTAGGAATTTTATCTATTTTATAAGTTTAAGAAATGTATAACTTAGGAAATATGTTTGCATTGTCTTAAGAAAATCTCTTGCGTTTTTTCGATTTCTAAGCTAATTCTCGTCATAAAATATTAATTATATTCCAATATAACTTATGTTCAATAAAACATGAATGAATCATTGTTTTATAAATGTGATAGTACTTCTGCAAATAAATTGTTACGATTTTTTCATTAGGTATTTATCTGTTACGTTAATAATAAGCATTTTAAAACCATAAATAATGTTTTTGGACATTGTGAGATACCGCCTTGCGTGGAATAAAGAGCATTTCTTGTTCATATCATTGTGGTCAGTACGTATCTAAAAAATATAACTTACCAAAAAAAAAAATTACCTACAAATTTTTGGACCTCTCACTCTTCAAACACTCTTTCCAAGTTTCTAAACACCCTGTATTAAAAAACAACGCATACCCGCTTCATTAGTCATATCTAGGGCATCGAAACAGCAGTATTTGGTATTTACCTTACGTTACAAATGAGATACGGTGGTAGGCATATCTCGATAATAATAAAAGTGTAAATATGGTTTGTATGGATGTGTCTTACATGGTTTCGTAAGAAAATATATCAGTGTTGCTCAACAGATCCGCGAATATGTTAATAACTTCGCCGTCCTATACGAGATCCGATAAATTTCCAATTACAGATACGGCGTAATGTTTGATTGTAAGATAGAGAACTGGTTCGCTCGGTTCAGGTGCCGTTCGTGCTTGTTGTTTTAAAAGGACGTCTGTGGGGGTCAGATCCATAATATTTGATTTAAGTGGTTGGGTTATATTGCGTTTATTCGCAGAATAAAAAAATTTGCCGAATAACTTTTTTACTTTATAAGGGCTATTTTTAGAGTGAAAAAGCAGGGTAGTTCAGTGACATGGCTTCGTGTATTATGCTGAATTGTAATACAAACAACGCCTTTGATATCAGTTCTGTGATTCTTTGAATTAGGATTTCTAAGTACTAAATAAAAATCGAGTTTCTTTTCATATAGGGTTTGTTGAACAACCGCACAATGGCGTTGTTTCCATAACTAAACTTCTGTATAAAATTATCAAATTATATACAGGGTGGTCCCGAGGTAATGGGCCAAAATTCATGGGTAGATTACCCAAGCAAAAATATTGCGATTTAGCGGAACTTACCTTAGTCCCAAAGTTGATAGTTAAAGAGATACAGGGTGTTAAATGTAAAATATTATTTCAGTTTTTTTTTCATTTATTCCTTAACAAATGCGAATATCCTCACAAAATTTTGGGGTTTGGAGTTCTTTGGATTGAGGAATTGAAATCTATTCACATTTTGGTTAAAGTTCATAGAGGGCGCTAGCTGCAGTAAATTGAATGTGTTAAAAACTACATAACTTTTTTGTACTTTAAGATATCTCATGTTTGGTATCAAATTCGTATTTTCCAACTTTTTTTACACAAAAAATATGTATATATTTGTTAAAACAAATTACAATAAATAAAGTTGAATAAACTGGACATCAAAACCGCGACAGAATTACTTACTAATTTCTAAAAAAATTGTAAACATTAGAAAAACATTTTTAAGATTTTTGACAAAAGCTTCAATAAAACCAACTGAAAACACTTGTATTTAAATGACATGACAAGCACTAATCATTCGGTTATTTATTCGAATAAAGAAATTAATAACATTAGTCATCATTTTAATGATTTTATTTGAGTAAATGCTCAAAAATACCTCCATTTGCATGAACACAGGCGCGACATCTTTTTAGTATCGAAAATGTAATTTGTTCGAAATTTATTGGTGCTTGAATCTGATGAAAAGCATTATTTATTCTTTCTTCTAACTGCTCAAGTGTATTAATTAATTTCTTCACTGTATAACAGCCGTTTAACAGCATTCCTCAAAAAGAAATCCAGTGGGTTGAGGTTCGGTGTCTTCAGGAAAATTGAAAGACGAAAATGTCATGGTTGTTACCGTAAAGCAATGACGTACTACTGTATTTAGAAAAATATGCCACCGATACCCTTTATCTCCGCAGCTGAAGCATCTAAATTTTAGAAAAAGGCTTCAGACTTTGAACAATGTTTACATAAATACGTGTCCCCAATTTCGAATTACTTCACTTACTAGTTTTTAAATTATTTAGGAAAATTTAAAATATTTTTTGAAGTTTAACACCCTCTATCTTTTTAACGAAGCGTCCTAGATAAAAACTTTATAGGAAATACGCCCCTTAAAATTCACCAAAGAATACGAGGTTTCATTTTTTGCCACGATTTGTGAATCACCCTGTATAGATACAAAGAATGGAGAATGACCCTATTGTTGAATATACCATATTTCTTTGTGGTTTCTGTTCGCAATAAAATAATATTTAGAGGACAAACACCTTCTAGAGGACATTTTGGATACAATATTAGAATTTTATAATCTGCACAAGTTCATTTCTCCGAAAAACCTTGAATATCGTATTGAATTGGCATATCTCCAGTAGGTACTATTTTAATTGTAGGTATATCCATGCCTCTAGGCAACGCAGGGGAAATTAATTGGATACATTTCAATCAAACGCTGCTGTTATAATTACTAGTTGTTGAGCAATTAGTTTTTAGTTAAATATTGTTGCATTTGTCCGTGTGTTTATAAATTAGGTAATAAAAATTAGACGTGCTTTGAGGTCAAGTAAACTCAAATTATTTTATAAAAACTACTAACTAAACTTCATTTCAGAAATTCACAAATACAGAAAAGTGTAGCATAAATAGAAGTAGCACACTTTTTAAATATTAAATATCCACCTCAACATAAATACTAAAATGCCTAAGTTGCAGTAGTGGTTTCTATATAGGGTTATTTGGTCAGTGACCTGCCACATGAATATACGATAATAAATAGATTCAATGTTTCATTAGAATTTGACAAAAAGGTGTAATTCTAAGAATATATTTGTATTTTTACTATAGAAACATTTATTATTATAGTATTCATAAGGGTCAGTTTCTAAATTGTCCCAGAAGCTCAAAGCGGTCATTTCTACATTAGAGTACACCTCCATCTTGATAAATTTGCACAAAAAGTTCTCAAAATGATCACACTGTATTAGCAAATAACAATAACTGTAACCTTACTAACAATAATTGAGTTGCCATTATAAAATTTCTTGTGCCAATCATGATTGATTTTTAGTTATTTACACCATAAAAGAGGTATTATTTACCAGTCGAGGACGATTTTGCGCCCGAGCCGAGCGAGGGCTGGCAATATAGTCCGAGACTGGAAAATTATACTTAACTGCTGCGTGGTGTACAACATTTTATCTGCATCCACAGTTCTTTATGGTTCATAAAATAAAGATTAGGTTTTATTTTTTGACATTTCTTAATCATTTCACTTTGACATTATTCGAAATCTTGCAAAGACGCCTTAGTTGTTTGGATTTTGTCGTTTCTAAGGTATTTATAAACAAAGCTACATAAAAGTTGCAATTTTGCTAGTTTTGAATTATTATTTCTAAATAAGTGATTTTCATATAGAAGGTACAGCAAATGCTGTCTGCGAATTTTTATTTCCCGAAAAGTCGAAAGTCGTTACGGACGAGCATATAGAAACTTCAAAGAATGGTGCCAGAACAAAAATACTGGTGTTTCTGAAATGTCACTGCTAGCGTATTTCCTGGAGAAGTCAAGAATTTTAAAGTCACTGGCGAATTTGTGGAGTGAATACTCAATGATTTAAGTCAACTATTTTCATAGAGGAGAACGTGGATATATATCAAAATACCCCAAGCTGAGAGTATTTTTGAAACGTAAAATTGACGGCTATGCATCTAAAAAGTCAAAACGTTTTTACAAGAGAACAAGTCAACGATTTTCTCGTTCAGGCACCCAATAACACATATTTGCTAATGAAGGTAGTGACGGTCTTAGGCATTGCAGGAGCATGCCGTTCTGATGAGTTATGCTTACTTTGAACAACATCAATTTAAAAAATTTCGATGACATTATTGTAGTTACAATTCCCTATTCTAAAAATGGTATGTCACGTATGTTTACAACTACTTCTCGTCTGGGTTCTGTTTCTCACCTAGAAATTCTCAAGAAATATATCAGATTATATTGAAAATTAAAACTGAAATTTCACGCTTTTTTTATGCACTATCAAGCAGGTGGATGTTACAATCAATTAGTCGACAAGAATACCCATTTTATGATTCCTAATAAGATTGCACAGTTTTTGAAACTAGAACATCCTGAAACATATACAGGCCATTTATTCCGAAGAACATCGGCAACGTTACAGACTATTACAGGAGTTGATATATTAGCAATCAGGACACATGGTGGGTGGAAATCAGCCACTATTGCATAAAGTTATGATGCTGACAGTTTTAGTAATAAAAATAACTTCAGGTTCTAGTAGTACGTCGCATCATGCTGTTTTAATGGATCAGTCAGATAATATTGAGCCTCCGGTGACTGAAATGGAGCGGTCAAATCGTTTTAAAGGATGTGACAATTAGTAAACGCGAGGGAAATTAATATCCAGATTTTATAAATGTTACTAAATGTAATAACTGTATATTTACTATAAATATTCATTCATAATAATTAACAAAATGTAATATTCATCAAATATTTCTATTTATTTGTTCATAAACTATGCATTTATAACTTGAAATCGCTTTTCTCTCTAGGGAGGTAAGTTACCTCATTTACCTCCCGTTGTCCATAGCAACTTCCACTTCTACGGTAAAATCCACTTACCTCCTTAAAACAATGTATTAAATAGTCTATTTACTATAGTGGGAGCGGATAAAATATTTTTTTATCCAGAAATCGTTTAAGACAAAATTTAGAGATTTTTTATTTTGAATGAATCAGCCTATCTGAAATGAATTTTTAAATGGTAATGTAGTAATAAGAAAAAAGTTACATATGAAACAAGTCTTGGGGGTGACTTTTTCTACCCCCTACAACCGTAGGGGAAAATCACACATTTTCAAATGAATTAAAACGTAATATTCTATTTTAAAGTAGAGATGATATGTTACATATGTTTATGAATAATAACTTGTGTATTACATTTTCTGAATGTGTGAAACTCCCCACCTTATGATGGTAGAGAGAATTAACATTTTTTATTCGATTTTAAAAGGAATAAAGACATTTTTAAGGAATACAAAGGGACAAGAAGGGTTAAGTGTTAGCTATGCTCAGTAGGTATAGGAAAATTGTTGATAAAACAGATAAAAGACCTCAACGAAAAAGTTATTGATCACTGCGCATCTCAAAAGGATTGAAGAATCGATTGTATGTTGTGTATGTTTAAAATTTCATGGATAACTCATACTTTGCCCTCTTACACGCTCACTGTCGAAATGATCTCTTCCTGAACAACTAAATTGATACTGTCGCTATTATTAATGGAGAAAAAGATAACATAAACGTCGAGTATGTGTTGCTGGTTACGGGTTCATTTCGTATAATGGATATTGTCAGGTATATGTTACAATTACGTAAGACGCAATTCAATTTGTCCCGGAGCCACAATTTTCTCTATCTGGTAGAAGCGATAAAAAGATTAAAATCTGCTCTTAAACTGCCTTAATGTCTAGTATTACGGTCATGGGATATCCCGCTGAGATTTAATAGAGTTATGGTAAATCGGTGCAGCTGAGTAATTTTTTTATATTCGTGTGCTTATACGGTTACATATCTGTAACGTATAACAATTGCGAAGTACTTGTAACCGTTCCAAAAATTTTCGTCATATAAACTGATACATGTTTGATCGACTAATCAGATGTAGGTACTCATTCATGTAAAAACGTCGGTATAATTTGCTTGCAGCCAATAGTTTAGTCTAAAATACTCCTATCTAATAATCGAATCGAGAAACTACTACTATATGTGACCTATATTTTGCGTAAAACGAAGGTTAGTAAATTCTAAATTAATTGCTTATCAAGATATATTAATACAAATTGAATGTTGAATTGAAACCTGATCGGTTTTTTCATCTGGTACGTATCGATGTTGATAGGTTTTGTTATATCAATATTTTAAATACGTACACATAGAATAACATTTTGTTGTAACAATTTGAAACTTTCGTATAAATTGAATTAAAATTATTCACTACACACAAATATATTTTAAGATAACTGCGGAGATAAGGTTCTTATTAATTAAATTATTAATTATTAATGTATAAGTCGAAAAAGAAATATCCAAGAAATATCCAATCAAATGAAAAACAACTACTCTATGTATAATCCGGTCAAACTAGACATTTCAATTTACAATATTGGTATAGGTCTTTGATATACTATTATAAGTAAAATGTCAAAAGTCTCCACCGTTCGCATGCGTGCTAAAAAATATATTCAAGGTCAAAGGTCGCAAATATCGGATTTTTGCATTTTTCTCGTAAACGGTAAGTGTTATAAAAATAGATCAGACAAAATTTGTATATCATGCAATTGTCCACAAAAATTGTGCCAATACTTTTTTCCTACGAATCACCGTTCCTGATCTATTGCGATTCAGTTTTATAAGATAATACTTTGTTCAATAAAAAATGGTACTATTGGTTATGATTAAAATGGAACGAATTATTGTTGATTTCGGGAAAATTTTAATCTGACTGATAATCTTCAAATGCTACTTCAACAATCTTCTTCATCTTCTTTATCTTGCTGGATATCTATGAATTATTGGCTCCAAAATGTTATCTACTAATTTCTAACCCTAGTCGTTTGGGTTCAGTTGATTGCCTTGCCGCACTTGAACTTGATAGTATACTCGATATAAGTGTTGATAAGCAGAAGCAGATGTTGGAGGAAGATAAGATAGTTGTACTCATTTATTGCTCCGTGTATTTTTTACAAAACTTAAATATCTATACTTGTTTACACAATCAATTTTTTTAGAGCTCCGTATACAAGAAGTAGAAAGCGAATCCCGTTTGTGACGATGACTTCTGGAGAAGAGTCAATCTTTTTAAATACTTCTGCGCAATCAATTAAATCATTACGATTTTCAACCAAATTAAATACTGATGTTTTACCCCTCCCGAACATTGCTGATATCGCAGCCAGTTATTGCATGTAAAAATAAGATCTGATTTTGTCATTTTAAATAAACAGATAAACTCTTCGATGAATATATTTTTAATTATTCATCAAATGGAGTTCGTGCAGTCAGTAGTATTACTTAATCAACATCTTCACCAACAACGATAGTTATATGTATCACTGAATTGTTCTAATGCTGTTTCAATTATAAGGACATCAGCGTCATTATCAGTTTGTTTTACTACAATGTTCGCAGTTGTAAATTTTTTACATAACATTGAAATGAAGCGAGACTTGTTGTGGGTATTTGCAAGAAATTGTTGTTGGTTTGTTGGAACTATCATAAATTGATCAAAAATGACATCAGAAGATGATGTTTTTGTAGTTCCATGACGTTGTTCTGCAGCTTTAATGTTTTTCTTATAATCAGTATAACCATCAAACACTATAGTCACTGTATGACCGAAATGTCTACGTACATACTGAATGTATTTATCAAAAATAACGTTAAATGTTTCTTCTCGATCCCATACAATTGAACGCGGTGTAATAATAGATATGCTCCATCGTTGATGTAAGTAGCGTGTTGTTTTAAGTGTATATTCATTCAGAATCGTATAGTTTGTTTGTATTAATTTCTTATATTAAACGTCCGATGATGTATATAACCGGCGTATGCGTGCATATTAGTTTGAAATGGTGATATCTCAGACAATTGTATGATCTACAACTTTTGTCTGATCTATTTTTATAATAACATTTACCGTTTACGAGAAAAATGGCAAAAACTGATATTTGCGACCTTTGACCTTAAATACATTTTTTAGCGCGCATGGGATCGGTGGGGACTTTTAATATTTTACTTATAATATTGTACCAAAGACGTATACCAATATTTAGATCTATGCGAATTATTGTAAACTTACCACTATTTTTTGGTCTATTTTGACCGGATTATCTATGGGCATGTAACCCAGTTTTTTACTTCATTTGATAGTATTTTTTTTAAATGTTTGAATTTATTTGAATTAAAATATAGTACAAATTACGAAATAGAATATGATTTTTAAATGAAAAAGTCAGCCATCCTTGTTTCATCAAATTAACGTCATTGTCAAAATTTACTGAAACTGAGATTCACAAACTAAATACAGTGCTTTAAGAGATAGTACCAAATACTTTTTATTAAAAACTTTGTCTACTAGTAAGTTTTTTATTTATCTTTATTGCTTACATTTTATATAACAAAAATAACACTGGCACACAAAAAAACTGTGCTAAGATGCGAAAAACTCCGGTAGTGCTATTCACTTTGATGTCAATAATCGATAAAATACACTCTTAGTCAAAGTTTGGCTCCTAAGATTTAGAGTTGGCCATTTTAATTAATAGAATCAGACGTGCAAGAAAGTCCAAACTCAAAGATCTGACATATCATTGCCGACGTATTTTGATGAGGTGAAAACTATACCGTAGTCAGAATTTATGCACTACAGGACCCAAAAGTTGCTCATTCATAGTCCGAAATTTATTTTGCTGTACACAATATCTGACATATCATATCCGACGTATTTTGACCCAAAAATTGCTCAATTTAGCCAAAGATTGACGAGATTATGGTTAATCTTTGTTTCTGGAGTATCGTCCAACAGGGCGAAAGGTTCCATCAGGACCTCAAAGAAATGGAAAAGCGATATCAAGGAAGATGGAAGTAAATATTGACTATATTGTTGGAATCTGAAACAGAATATATCGGAAACGAAAGGAAAAAATTAGAAAAAGACTTCGCAGATCATTTGAAAAGAAAAGAGTAAGATTCTCTAGAAACAACATAATCTTGTTAGTCTGAGCAAAGCGAAGACTCCTTTTTTGGCTAAATTAAGCGATTTTTGGATCCATTTTCACCTTAAATATAGATCTTACAACATACTGGTCGGTTATGCATAAATTCTGACTGCGATATCGTTTTTGGCTGATCAAAATACGTCGAAAATGATCTGTCAGATATTATGTAGAGCAAAATCAATTTTGGACTGAGTAATTTTTGGCCCGTTTTCACCCAGAATATTGATTTTACAAGATACTGGCCTCTGTAATGTATGTGGTAAAATAAATATAATAAAAAACACCTTTAGATACTTTTCATATTACGTCAACATTATTATAATCATATGAGAATACATTGGAACGAAACGAAAAAAGTTGTGACATCACTCTTAATTAAGCAATTAATCTGTTTCTATTTTTCTTGTTTGGTGGCATCAAATTTTAACTACCAAAAATATATTCCCACATCAAATGAGGATGACTCAGGAAATTAACTGCTAAATAAGGCGGTTGTGGAAATTTTACAATAATAACTCATATTCAGACAAATGATATCAATGAGTAAATACATCATTGTGGACCAACCACAAAAATTTTGAATGAGATCATTGACTATATTAAGGTGTCCGGTGTTTCGGTTACCATTTGGCATAGAATTTTATAACCATGCTAAATGATAGTAATAACTCACATTCAGACAAATAATATCAATGGGTCCGAGCACAAAAATTCTCAATGAGATGGTTATATTAACGTGTTAAGTTTTAAGAATGATTGATTTTTCTTTCATTTTGATTTTTTCTCTTTTACACTTCTAATAATCATTGATCGGTAGCAATTATTTAAAACGATACGTATAACTTCTGTTGATGTCAGAAAGAAAAGAAAAAGCGAAAGCCTACTTAATCTTTGAAAAATATGCCGCAAAAATATCTATTAAGACGTTTATTGAAATATTGCTTAATGGTGTAACAAAAATAAATTTAATTTGAAATAATATAGATGTATAACTATTCTATGGTATTGCTTCCCTTATAATACCACTCCATACGGACAGTCAGGGCAGACCGCATACCACTAGTCGACAGACCTTTCTTCGTTTTGACTGAATCTAGATCTCGAGCTGTGCGCTTGCAACAAATTTTTTAACAATGTTACGAATTGAAAAAAATATTTGTAAATTTTTTCAATATATTGGCATACCACAAGTAAAGGGGTGCTATACAATGCAATTATGTGTTTCAAATTGGAATTTAATCAACGAATTCGGAAAAAATTGTATTTGATTTTCTGGTTCTTTGGACCTGTCATATAAAACCCTCAGTAGAACCTGAGGACTTATTTTTCTTTAAATAAGCAAAGGCAGCTTCAAGGTAAAGGCAACGAGTACACTTGATTTTGGGACTGGCCAGAGATTTCAGCTTTGAATTGAACTGCGAAATAATAGAGTCGACGTTTGATCACAGTTCGGGGTTGCACCGCGAATTCTCAGGAACTGCTGTTGGGTTTGGACCCTGACATCCGGTATCTTCAGATTCGGGCGATTCATGACAATCGTGGCTGTTATTCTAGATTTATGTAAGGCAAATACATCTCATGTCCCAGCTTGAATTTCGTAGTATTCCTAGCATTTTTGCGGAAGAATTTGAAACTGGAGTGAAATTTTAATCATCGGCGGTCGCTTTGAAAATTTCGATTTCCGCACCACGTTTTCTACTTCACAGAGATGATTGGCTCAAATATCGGCTGTTATTTTAGGTGGGTTTTCCGTGCATAGGAGCTCTGCAAACGATTTCGTAGATCATATGCGAATGTTGAGTAAAATTCGAAATCGCCCGAGATATGAAATTCTAGATACGTGTATATTTTAATCATAAAATGATTATTAAGTAATCAGAGCACTATAATTTACTTATTAATACAACTTACAAACAATAATAAATTTTCTGTTAACGCTGAAACGTGGCGTTTTATGCGTACAATTTTAGTATTTCTCCACCTTTTTAGCAAAGTAACATATCCGATTGGAAATAAATAATCCTGTTGGGATAATTAGAATTCGAATAAATCATGTACTTATTCAAGCGTCACTCCGTGAAATATATGCGTACGTACTTAGTTTTGCATAAGTAGTCGTCCTACTTTGCCTTATCTTACGCACGGGGTGACAAATAGCTGCTATCTATCAATAGAACACGGTTCCATTCAAAGCGAAATTTATTCTGTCTTATGTCATTTAAATCTCTTTTCGCTTTATCCAGTATTAGGTGTGCGAGATAAACAGGCACGATGACCTGACGCTAGAAATGTGTGAGAAATTAAATAAAATTGTTAATTAACTTAAAATTTGTATCCTCTTGCATGAATCTAGTTCTAGTAAAAATACCTATAAAGTTTAAGAATAGTTTTTTTCTGATAACAAACTAGCATTGATTTTTTTATCTATCTATCTTTTTTTGTCATCGCCAAGTTGTCTCGCCTATTTTTTAGTGCTAAGTTGTGTAAAGTTAAATGCACTGGATATATTTGGTCATTTTAAAAAGGAAATTTTATGTTGAACGAAAGTGACCTTTTGATATTTTTGTACAGCTTTTACGGTTTTGGTGCAAATTAGCAATTTGAAAAGATGATACTGCTAGATAAATTTAAAATTATACAAGGTCTTATACTGTAACGTGTCAAAAATGAAGGATAGTTTCTTCGTGCAAATTTCAGAATACTTCGAAAATTAGTAAATTTTCTTCACAAAATTTCATGAAATTTACGTATAATAGCTAATATAATAGGGGCAATGTTAAGGAGAATTATATTAAAATATTATTAATATTATTAAAAATATTATATTAAAATTATATTAAACTGAAGATTATATTTATTATTTTTACTGATTATGAGAACTTAAAGTGTGATAGATTTTTTGGGGACAGAAAAATCTACCTTTTTTTGTAACGATTTGAGTAATAAAAACGTATTTACGAAATAAGCTGGGAATCTTTTTGTTCACAAACACATTTCAGCTTCACAAATCTTTCAGCCAAATATTGGATTGCTTGACTTTTGCAATACATACAGGATGGTCCACAACTTATCCAAAAAAAATTGGGAATAGATGCGGCATGAGAAATGTCAATATCGTAAAAAAATTTCTTATAGTTTCCGAGAAAAAAATTATTAAAGTTGTAGTATTTTAAAGCCTTACATAGCAGATATGTCAAACTATTTTATTAAGTAAAACTACAAATTAATTTCATTAATTAATAATAAGAATAGCGGCAAAGCAGTTGTATTTGCTGATATAAAATTGATGTTACAAAATTCTAATTAATAGCGTCAGAAAACGAAATGAAATGTTCATTTCAATTAGTTTTCTGGCGCTATTAATTTCTATATATTGTTTTAACAATAAGAGAAAATAAGAAAATGTAGTTATTTTATTGTTTTACATTATATGGTTAATAGGAAAGGATGTTAAACAATATTTGATGACCAATTATTTTAATTTTTACATAAGGAAAAAATATTATAATCCATGCTTATTATTGTTTTATTTGAAGATGGCAATAATTCCGAAACGATCGTAATAAAAATTTTTTATAAAAAATTTGTTTTACAACAAATTATTTAACTGTGACCTGTTCTCCCAGTAAATTAATTAGTATTCAAGAAATTATATGGTCAGGAAGAAAAAAACTGTATATAGCTAAGCATAATACCTATCAGCAGTTAGGGCTCTAGTGTAGATTTGGGATATGGAAGAACTTTCTTTGACTTCATTTGGTAAGACTGTGAAATTTTTTTTATTTGTTAAAAATAGACAACAAATTTATAAAAGACAATAGTTTGATTGACCGAATTAACAATATAAAATTTTTTATATACAGGGTGTCCCAAAAGCACATTATCAAAAAGGTATTGCGACATTCTTTGGCTCAAAAGAAGACGATTTGACCTAACTTCTACTAAGAAAAAATGTCTGGCTCCTCTGCTATTGACTGTCAAAGTTTTTGAAAAAAATACATGTTTTTTGTAATATCTGGAGAATGTTACTATCGATATTAATGAAGCTTGCTGTGGACTTGTTCCTAAGTAAAACTCATGTTTTGATTAAGCAACCGCGTCCATCTGCCTTGGGCTAGTGGTAAATTCTTGAGTGTCTTGGGACAAGAATTACCAGAACTTTTTATTTGGTCTTTGGAATCAATTCATTTTATTTTTATTGATGCATCAGTCCTTTTTCGAGATTTTCGTGCTCTTGGTAAAATCTTGTATCATTCATAGTTTTTACGCAAAAAAATGTTTTCTGTTTCGTTGCGACTTAATAAATTTAGATGTATCGCAGTAAATCTGCCCTTTTACGAGAAGCAGCTTTCATTAATAATAATTGTCAATTCTTTTACCTAGGATATCAATATTGAAAGTAAAATTGTCGCAATTTTAAAGTCTGCCGCAATGCGACGGATTGAATATCATTTTACTTCATTAGATTTATTTTTTATTTACACTCAAAAAATGTAAAGACGTACTTAGGAAAGACATAATTCTCTTTATTGAAACTGGATGATAGTTGCATAGATACTATAGATGATGGTGGATTTACAAGACATGTTCAATATTCCCCCCCCCCCCCATTTTTTTGGATGCATAGCTGGATCCTTCGATTGAAATTGAATTGAGCCCTCCTCAACATTTTTTGATCATTCCGTATTACGTCCGCCTTGTTTTGAATCCTGCGCAATAATTCTGCCTGGGATTCCACAGGAGTAGCGTAAACTTTATTCTTCAAGGATCCCCATAGAAAAAAAATCTAACAGCGTTCAGTCGAGGGAACTGGAAGGGCATTCGACAGGAACATCTCTCCCTCTTCTTCCGATCCACTTGTGTGGAAAAGTATTATTTAAATGTGCAGTTACATTTGCACTAAAGTGCGGAGGAGCACCATCGTGCATAAACTACATCTGAGCACGAAGATCGAGAGAGACGTCTTCCATTAGAACCGGAAAGGTATTCGTCAGAAAATTGAAATAATTTTCGCTATTCAAGCGGCGCGGCATGACATAAGGACCCATAAGGATGTCACCGATGATCCCGGCCCAAACATTTATTGGGAATTCCACATGAAAGTGGTTAATACCCCTCGCATGAAGAATTTCTTCTGCGTAATGGTGAATTAAATTCGGCTGGTGAAATTTGGATCACGTGCCTGCGCTCCTTAAAAAATAAAGGGGTAAAATGAAGTCTTCTCTCAAAATGGTGTGGTAAAAGCTCCCGAATAGACGTCGCATGATAAGGATGGAGGAGCTGCTGTTTTATGATGCGATTAATTGTACTTTTTGGTACCCCATATTCCACTGTCAAACGGCGAGTACTGATATTTGGTTCTTCAGCGACCCTATTTAAAACGTCTCCCTCAACGGCTGCATTTCGTACTTGAGGACGACCCACACGGTCAATGGCTCGAACACCAAATTGCCCAGTTTCCCGCAAACTCTTTTCAATCCTTGTAAATCGGTAATCTGGAACCCGTCGATTTGGGTATCGCGCCGCGTAGACGCGTACACTCCCACCCAAGTTGTCATCGCAAAACCCTAAGACTTTGATCAGTCAGTCAATCTTCATTAGAAAACGCCATTCGAAACGAATTGATTGGTAATTCATTTACTATAAAATGGCATCATCGCTTACTACGATGGTAGTAATTGTAGTGAGTAGTTGTTGTACTTGAGTAGTAGCATTGTATAAGTAAATATTGTAGGAAATAGTGTTCACCCGTCGAAATTAAGTTTATATAAACATCACGTATGAACGATAAGGCGACACGGCCGACAGGAATAGAGAGGCATTGAAAAGGCGCGAGAACAGTTAGAAAATTCTTAGCATTAGTTGGCATAAGATGTGTTTTCTGTACAATTAAGTAATATATGATATATGTATATCAGTTTATCTACCTTTTATTAATTGGAGAATTCCAATTATCCTACAATATTTTACTTATACAATGGTAGTAGTGATAATGATTGTCTAAAATTGAAAAAAAAATTTTTGCGTAAAAACTATGAATGTCACAAGATTTTACCAAGAGCACGAAAATCTCGAAAAGGACTGATGCATCAATAAAAATAAAATGAATTAACTCCACGGACCAAATAAAAAGTTCTGGTAACTCTTGTACCAAGACACTCAAGAATTTACCACTAGCCCAAGGCAGATGGACGCGGTTGTTTCATCAAAACATGAGTTTTACTTAGGAACAAGTCCACAGCAAGTTTCATTAAAATCGATCGTAACATTCTCCAGATATTACAAAAAACATTTTTTTTTCAAGAACTTTGACAGTCAGTAGCAGAGGAGCCAGACATTTTTTCTTAATATCTATAATATTTCTTATAGGTCAAATCACCTTCTTTTGAGCCAAAGAATGTCGCAGTACCTTTTTGGTCATGTGCTTATGGGACACCCTGTATATTGTTGTGTAAATACCTTTTGTAGTTTACTAACTTTAGTAGGTACCTAAATAAATTCATGTAAAAAAATTCTGTTTGAAAAATAAAAGCTTCATATTATAATCACAAATTTCTCAAGCAGGTTTTTTTATGCAAGAATGCTAAGCAACTTGCTTGGAAAAACTGTGGTTAAATTATCCTTAAATTGTATCGTCTTTTATCTTCGGCCCTCCTATTATATTTTGGCGAAGTCGCCGGTGATTGCATTTTTCTTTGATTTTCACGAATTTTTTCCTAAAAATTGATATCAAATCATCTATGAACGTAACTAATCAACACAATGAATCGAATTCAATTGTTTTTTTATTCGGCCAAACAACATTTTTTTAAACAGCTACAACAAACCACTTTTAACTTGCTTCTTATCGTTTTGTTTCCATTTAATTCCGTCGATCCCGAGCTATTAGAACAGTTGCAAGGTCTAGTGATTACATAACTCGGCACAGATTCGCCAGTCGAGTAGGTGGCAGCGTCTAGAACGTGGTTCTAACTCTGGACGATAGCCCCTAGCCACAGTCACATCAACGGCAAACGGTGATGTGGGTAGTCCAGCTGAACCGCGATCATTTCAAACTTAGCAGACGTCGAGGCACCGATATGGTAATTAGTCGTTTACATTTCTCACTTATTATCATATCGAACTCGTTCGATTCAGTAAATGAATTTTTATCAAGCCTGCCTAAAAGTAGGTCGGTTAGTGGTCGTTCCGATTATTTTTACCGTATTCAAAAAAAAAAAATATGGTAGAACTTTTTAAGTAATTTATAACATGGCGTAGTCAGTAGGAGTAACTACAGGGTGTTTCTGATATAAGTGCGTTCCTTAAAAAAGCGTGATGGAGGGTTCGGAAATGAGCAACTTTTATTTATTTATTTATTTTGGATACACCATTCCACAGAAACAAAATTCCAGTTACGGAATGAGAGTACAAATAATAATTATAATATAGAGAAATACAGAGAGAAAAAAAAGATTAAACCTATGTTCGGTGGTCCGAATTTTATGCAAGAAAACTTCGAGTTTATATAGATCTCTTTAAAATAATATGTTTGCCTTATAAACATTGGTCTGCAACAGCTCCGTTTTAGAGATACATTGTGTTGAAGTTGTTAAAAAAATTGATTTTTTGTTTATATTTCCGGAATCTATTAACCGATCTCAATAAAATTTGATACAGATAATATATGATAGTAGGCCTTAAAATATGAGCTTTAAAAGTTTAACCAGTGGTGTACAACTGGACAGAGGTTACCCCTTTTTTTACAAAAAAAACTACTCCACTGCATTTTTTACAGGTCATTGTAACTGATTTACATTGTATTGTATAAAATACGTGAAAACAGTAACTTGAATTTTTTCCCTAAGATTCGCCGTTCTCAAGTTATTCATACCAATACAATCCCCTTCTGGCAGACACTTCTAACCATAATATTACAAGAGTATGTATGTTTATGCTTAAAAGTAAGTTAAAATTATTTACACTTCTTTCTACACCACCTGTGAGGTAGTGTTCCTGGTGTTTTTTTTCCCTGGAGGCCTCTTTAAAAGTAAGAACAATTTAAATCAAAATAATAAAAATATATTTACCAAGCAACAGCAACTAAACAAGAAACAAAATTAACGTTACGTACTTACAACAATTGTTCAAAATGCGAATCAGCCACATCAATACATTTCTATCAATGGAATTAATTGAAGCTAATATCATGTGGTGGTTTTCTTTTAATTCATTACACCCGTCTTCTATTCGTTGCAGTAGTTGTGGTCTTGTATTTGTTGGAGTAGAATAAATTTTACTTTTCAGATGACTCCAAACATAGAAGTCCAGGCGGTTTAGATATGGCAATCTGGGTGGCCAAGACACTGGACCCTCTGCACCATTATGGTTGACATTGGCATTTGGTCTTCTACGTATCCATCGCCCCATACAATTAAGCCATTCTTATATTATTCTCCCCATTCTACCAGAATGTGCAGAAGCACCATCCATTGTATCCAGATATTTTGTCGTATATTTAATGGAACATCCTCTAATAATTCAAATAGATAATTTTCTAGAAAGTTTAGAAATGACTAGGAATTTAGACGAGGTGACAAGAAGAAAGGTCCACAAACTTTATTGCGAATTATTCCGAGCGATACGTTCACAGAAAATTCGTGTTGAAAAGATCTTGTCCGAATTTCATGAGGATTTTCTTGTGACCAAATATGCAGATTGCGAAAATTCACTACCCCTCACCTTTGGTAAATGTATATTTGTTATTATTTTGATTTAAGTTGTTATTTGTAAAGATAGTGAGTTAGACTTCCAGGGGAAACTAAAACGCGTAAGGAACTCTACCTCGTAGGTGGTGTGGAAACGAGTGTAGTGAATTTTGTTGATGTGCATATAAATTCCACTTACTTTCAAGCATAAACATAAATATACTTGTAATATTATGATTAGAAATGTCTGCACAAGAGTATTGTATTGGTATGAATAATATGAGAACGGCGAATCGTAGGGAAAAAATTAAAGTCACCTTTTTTACGTATTTTGTGCATTAGAATATAAATCAGTTACAGTGACTTGTGAAAAATGCAGTGGCGTAGGTTTTCTGTAAAAATGGGGTGACCCCTGTCCAGTTGTACACCACCGATTGAACCTTTAAAGCTCATATTTTAGGTAATGTAAGGCATACTATCATAGATTATCTGTACCAAATTTTATCGAGATCGGTTAATAGACTCCGGAGATATAAACAAAAAATCATTTTTTTTAACAATTTCAACACCTTTATCTTTAAAACGGGGCTGTTTCAGACCAATGTTTATAATGCAGACACATATTATATTAAAGAGATCTATCTGCCCTCGAAGTTTCCTGCATAAAATTTGGACCATCCTGTATAATAAGTAAATATAAGACAAACGTGATAAATAACATGGAGAAGACAGAAAAAGTACGCAGTATAAGTAATATAACGAGCGTTCAAATAATAACGTGGTCGAAGTTGGCTCTGACACATTGGACGTAGGGAGTAGCTTATAGCGACCAACTTAACCTCATTTATCAACGAGCTGTATAGCAGCTGTCAGTTTCAATAACGTTAATGACTATATAACTTTATTTTAAAGAATAATCGTGATAACAATAACAAACAATTAAAGGAGCTGCGGAAAGTGCCCCCCTCCTTGTTCCAAGCAATTTTCACACCTGTTCCTCAAAGAATTAAAGACATTTTCTAAGATGCTCGGGGTATTGTTAATTTCACGAATCTTGTCTATAAGTCGAGACTGCAGATGGTTTAAATCAGGAATAGGCAGTTCAAAAATAGTGTCTTTAAGGTAAGGCCACAAAAAGAAATCACACGGCGTAATATCACATGACCTCGGTGGAAATTCATGTTCAGCATTGAGACTTATTAGTCGATTTTGGAAAACTTCCCTCAACATATTCATCGTCTCGCCTGCCGTATGTGCCCTTGCGCCATCTTGTTGAAAGTAAAAGTTTGTAATTTCGATTTCTTCCAGCTGGTTAACAAAAGGAGCGATAATTTCTTCTCTATACCTTTGCGCAGTAAGAGTACCATTAAAAAAAATAGGTCCATAAATCTTCCTTCGATTGACAGCACACCAAACTCCAATTTTTTGAGCGTGTAGAGGGCCCTCGACAAAAAAGTTATCTGGTTTTTCAGAAGACCACATTCTCATATTCTGTGAGTTTACGTAACCACTTAAATGAAACCAGGCTTCATCAGAAAAAAAGGTGATATTATGAAGTTCACCGTAGTTGTTTAAAAACCATTCACAAAATACAGCCCGTCGCGGAAAATCAACTTCATGAAGTTCTTGCTGACAAGTTAAACGATAGGAGAACAAACGCAAATCTTTTTTTAACACTGTGTGGCAGGTACCGACTGATACTCCCACCATTTGTGATAAAACACGTACAGAAGTTCTTGGCGCATTTTCCATTATTTCTTGGACATTTTCTTTTAATTCTTCAGTCCGCTTTTTAGGTCGGCCGCTTCCTTATTTTCTTGTTACACGAAAAACATTAACACAACGCTGAACTGCACTTTGAAAAATTTTGTACTCAACAACGCCGGGAAATTGATTTTGAAATTCTATGAAACATTCCTCAATAGAATACTTCCATATTCCATCAATCTTGCGTCAATTTCTAAAGTAGGATTCTATGATAAACACTTTTTGTTCTTGAGAAAACACCATTCGCTTTGACAGATGACGTTTAAGTTCATTTGCTATACGCTACGCCCTACGTCCAAATTTTCAGAACCAACTTGACCACGTTTTTATTTGAACGCTCGTTACAAACAGCCTATTAATAACATATTTATATTTGGTTAATTTAGGTCATGCTCAAAATATGTATAGTGTTTTCTTTAATTTAATTTATGGTATAATTAAAAACATCTACAAGATGTGCAATTTTCGTATAGTTTGAACATGCCTGAATCAATGGAGAAGCTTTTAGGAGATTTGTACGAGGGATTGGCAAACAGAAGGTTGCAGTAGAACGCGAAGTTAACCTAGGCACATTAAAGTTAAGTAAACTTAATAACTGAGGACAGTCAAAGATGTTTTGGATTATCTTATGCAAAAAAATGATCGAGTGCATTGATCTTCTACACCGTAAAGAATTCACGCCAAAGTGATTTAACAGAAGGTTCTGAGGAAAATTAATGGGGGGGATATACGATTTTTTTTTATAAAATAAGTACTTTAAAAACTTCCTTTGTAGTTCTCCAAATTATTTATGTGAACTGTAGCGGGTTCCAATCTAGACCTCACAAACGAATTATATAAAATAAATAACGTACTATGATCCAAGAAATCTTTACCATTTCGAACAACGAACCCTAAATTTTTGTATGAGGTCCTCAAAATCCTATCAACATGTTCAACAAACGAAAGTCTACGATCAAATGCAATCCCTAAATCTTTGATGAGGGTAGGCCGATCTAAATATACATCATTAATGTGGTAACCAAAGCTCACATTTTTTAGAATTCAGTGGGAGTTTATTAACTATACACCAATGTTCGACTAAATTTAAAGCATTTTGCAGCCGTTCACAGTGCTTCGAATCCTCGAATACAACTTCATATCTTCTGCGTACATAAAAAAATTGACGTCGATGGAATTTATTATGTCATCCAACAAGATGTTGAACGATATAGGTCCTAGGACTGAACCCTGAGGTACTCCTGATAGTACTCTTATTATTTGTGATTTACACCCATAGTGCATTCAGTCAGGTATGACACAAACAAATCAACTAAATTCTCAGTCAATCCGTAACCACCCAGTCTCTCAATCAAAATTTTGTGATCCAATCTATCAAAGGCCTTCGAGAAATCTGTATATATAATATCAACTTGCCCCCGATTATCCAGAACATCCGCGGCATATTGAGAAACACACACGAGATTCGTTGTAGTAGATCTCCCGTTCATAAAATCATGATTTATTGTTACAATATTTTTGACACTGTTATAGACATAATGATACAAGATATTCTCAAAGACCTTACAGAAACCACAAATTAGCGCAATGGGTCGATAATTAGTTATATCACTCTTGCCACCATTCTTAAAAATAGGGCATAAACGTGAAACTTTCCATATATTAGGAAACTTCCTGGATTTCAATATTAAATTAAATATGATAGTGAGAGGATGAATAAAGGTGCTACCACAGTCCATTACCAAAAACGCAGGGATTTCATCCAGTCCCATGGACATTTTTGGCTTCAGTATGCGCAAACCTCGTTTGACATAATCCTCTGTAATGCTCTCCATGATAAGCATGTTGTTCGACTTAATGTTAGGCACATTGTATATTTTCAGCCCCGAAATTTTGCCTGTGGTTTCTAGATCAAATAGCACATTATCCGGATTTTACAAGCTCTTTACGGATGAATGTTGCTTTATTAGACTGTATACTAAATTTTCACAACATTCACTATTGGTGTGAAGCAGCAACGGTTTTCAGTGATGTGTTTTTGGTGACAGATCACTCGGTCCGATGCACGTTTAAATGGTGCTGCTTATTTAGAGTTTTTAACAAATGCCTTACTGGATTTGTTGGAAGACGTCCGTTTGCAAATCCGTGCCCAAATGTTCTTCATGCGTGATGGTGCCCCTTCCCAAACTTCTCGTGCAGTTTGTGAATTTTTACATACCAACTTTCCGGAAAAGTGGATAGGAGGAAATGGCCCTGTACGTTGACCAGCACGAAGTCCGGCTTTAAACTTTTTTATAGACCAAAAGTTGCTCAATTTCGTGCTCTCTATCTCCCTTTTCAAGGAACGCACTCAGTTCAGAAACATCCTGTATACGTGGTTGAGAATTCTACGCTATATTTAGAAATAAATGAAAATATCCTTCCATGAAATAACTTCCCAGTTATTAAATCGTAAACATAGTTATCGTGTTTGAGTAAATGTTAACACATTGTTTACGGCGCAAAACAAACAAAATGTAAATAGAGACATTTATAAGATATTTATTATTCACATTAAACAACAAATTAAAAGCCTACTTCAATTTCATAAAATCTTGCGCAATGTGCCGTACTCGACCCACAACTAAATTGAACGTGTCGAGATAAATTGGTACTTGCCATTTTTTCGGCTCAAACAAGTAACTTGGGATTTGTGCTTGTAATAGATTGTGTGTTTATTGTGCAAGAGAAAGTATAAAGATTACCACCTTAGATTTCGGTGGTACAATCTTTAATATTACGCGTGGATGATTATTTGGATCTCGCAAACCGTTTTTCTAAATGGACGTTTTTCTAATGGAATATTGGAAGGACCTCTCATATCATAAAAATAATTCTAAAGCAAATGTGAACTACATTTTCCTTTTTCTTATACTATTAGATTATATAACCTATATAGTGAAATCATCTATTATATAATCTGCTAACCTATCGTAAAATCATGTCGAACATTACGGACCATCCTCGACCATAGTCAACTATCATCGATCTTCATCGACCATCATCGATCTCCACCGACCATCATCGATCATCGTCGACAATCTTCGACTGTTTAAAGAAAAAATATATAATTCAACGAAAAAATAATATATTCCACGAAAAAGCATCTAAACCAATGCAAAATGAACTAACCTATCGCAAAATCATGTACCGAACCTATAATAAAACTATCTACCGTACCAAAAATCACCTAACGTAAAGAGAATATGTAACACATCGAAAAAGCATCAATCCAACGAAAAATAACTGAACCCAATCATCTAGCATGTTGTAAAATCATTTAATCCATAAAATTATCCAACCTATTACAAACTCATCATCTACCATCACAAACCATGACCGAACTTTCTCTTTAATCCTCAACTATCCTCAATTATCCGCAATCACAGTCCATCAGTCCATATTTGTCCATCACTAACTATCGTCGATCGTCATTGAACATCTTTGACCGTCATCGACTATCCTCGACCGTCATCGGCCATCATCAACAGTCACCGATTATCGTTGACTATCACCGACCGTCTTCGATCGTCGCTGACGATCCTCTACTACTCTCGACTACCCTGAACTATCTTCAGATATTAGATCTAAGTGTCGTTGGATTAGTGATTTTAAAATAGATTAGTAGATTTAGCGATAGTCTAGAGAAATTTTAAGCTAAATTAGTTGATTTTACAAGAGGTTAGATGAATTCATGGCAGATTTGATAGTTTTCCGATGGGTTAAATACTTTTTCCTTCGTTTAGAAGTTTTTCCGTGTAAAAAATGTTTTATTTGGGTTAGATATTTTAGGTTAGAGCATTTTGCGATGGGTTAGATGATTTTACTATGATTTCTCCATGGGTGATATACATTTTCGTTGAGTTAGATAATTTTTTGCCAGGTTAGATGCCTGTTCATGTAGTATATATTTTTGTTGAGTTTATCTAGCTCAACGTTGGGTCAAATGGTTTTACGTTAAGTTGGATGACTGTATTCTTAGATCTTAGATTTTAGAATCATAAAATCATTTAATGTATAATGAAATCATTCAACCTATTGTAAGATCATGTTATCATCACTGATTATCACCAACCATCGCCGACCTTTCTCGATAATCCCCAACAATCTTCGACCATCAATGAGGATGGCATCGACCATCATCGACCAGCCTCGACCGTCATCGAACATCCTCGACGATTATCGACAATTCTCGACCGTCATCGAACATCCTCGATTGTCACCGACAATCTTCAATCGTCACCGACCATCCTCGACCGTCATCGCCCATCCTTGACCATCACCGACCATTCTTGACATCTGCCACCCTCGAACATCACCAACCATCCTCGACCATCCTCAATCTAACCCATGATCGTTAGATTTTCGTTGGGTTCTATGATTTTAGGACATATTAAATAATTTCTCGTTATATTAGATGATTTTTCGTTGGGTTTGCGCTTTTTCGTTGTATTGGTTATACTTTTCTTGAGTTAGAAACATTTTTGTGTGTTTTTTTAAATAATGTTTAAAACCTGGTCATACAATGAAAACTGTCTTTAATTACTACGTCAATTCATCATGCGGACCTACATCTCTCGAAAGACTAGAAAAATCACAACAATTTAAGTACATTTGGTACCGTTCACTTCGTATCTTTAAAAGGAATTAATGACAGCCATTAGCCGTCATATAAAATCGACATGAGCAGTCTGAGCACGTACCTTCGCAAACAAAACTATTACGAAACTGTGAAACATATACCTTTTACAGCGTGCGTACTTCCGATCGTTGCATTTTATTTGCCTACCGCAGGAGAATTGCTAATGCGGGGAATGGTTGTTAGATTTATTTGAATTTTATCCCATTGGAAAAATTTGCATTTTGAAGAGTCTCTCTTACGAGAGAGGATTGTTTCTCCTTTTGATATTTTTATTCACAAGATCATCCACTTATTTGTTTAAAATATTATCGCATTCAAAAACCTACACAGCAGATGTAAGAAATCTATAATGGTACGTTATTTCGTTAGTACTCGTATGTGGCACATGACCGATGTTGCTTAATGACTTGTCACATCCGTTTCTCGATTGATCATTATAAAACTATCACTTGTACCCGTAGGTATGCCCCACGGTAAATTGAACACGAAATCGACACAGGCAAATGTTTAAAAACCCATTTAAAAAGCTCGACCTTCAACTTTAATAATTCGGCCGCGTGTAACAGGTATATTATGATAATATTCGTTTAATTAACAACTTCGTTTGCAATTAGACGTTTAATTGTGCTATTATTTATCTTTATAACACTTTAAATGCGAAACACTTGATGCGAAATGAGCAACAAAGTGCGTTACTAAACGCGTTGGTAATAATCCTAATAGGTTTCAAGAAAATATTAATGTTAGACTGCTTCATCCTTTGTACGGATGTCCATTAAAGAGGTATTTCGGAAAGCCTCAGTTTGTGGTTTAAAAAATGTAAATTATATTTCAGTTAAGTCATTTGCATTTCATAAGGTACACGTAGGTACCTGATATGTTTACATTCTGAAATATGTGTATGTGTTTTTCTATTAATTATTTAACTATTTCATTTTATTTTGGATAATTTTTTAATCCAATAATAGTTGAGGCAGGTAACCTATAGAGCAGTTGTTTCCTGCGGTACCAGCAGTTCGCAATAATGTCTGTGAATTTGGATGCAAGGACGTCGCCAGCCAAGGGGGGGGGGGCAAGATAAGACAGAGGATGGGAGAAATATAAATTATGGGTAGAAATCCTTATCACCTTTCAAATACTGATGAAATCAATAATTTCTTTGTAGATAATATTCGTCATCAAAATGTTTCCCCTGATTATATAGTTCGATATTACAAAGAAAATAAAATATGTGAGAATTCATTTAATTTTAGTTTGGTCACAGTTGCAGATATACATAAAATCTTGATAAATTCGAAAAAATCATCCCTTGGCGCTGATACTTTGAGTTTAAATCTAATTAAGTTGTGTTGTCCCCACGTTTTAAAGTATCTAGTACACATAGTTAATAGTATGTTTCTGGACTCCAGGTTTCCTATATTACGGAAAAATGGGGTTGTGATTCCTATACCTAAGAATAATGATCCAAAACAAATATCGGATTTAAGGCCGATTAGCATTTTACCCTGTCTATCTAAAGTTGCTGAAAAAGTAATGGAGAATCAAATTCGCAATTCCTTAGAAATTAATTATATTCTTCCATCGATTCAGTCTGGATTTCGACCAGGATACAGTTGTACTACAGCATTAATGCATATCACCGACGACATTATTCAAGCTGTGGATGAAAGGAAAAATACTGCGATGGTATTACTAGATTTTAGTAAAGCCTTTGATACTGTTAACTATCAAGTACTGTTATCTATTCTTGAATCATGTGGGTTTCAAAACGAAGCCAATTCACTCATTGAATCATACTTACAGGATCTCACACAGGTTGTAAGGTTATGGGACAAATTATCTGAACCTAGGCAAATTTCTTCTGGTGTTCCGCAGGGTTCAATTTTAGGGCCTGTTTTATTTAGTATTTATACTAGCCAGTTTGTTAAATTTATCAAATACTGTTCTATTCACATATATGCTGATGATATTCAACTGTATTATTACTGTATTATTCACTTAATTCCTTGGATTATGAATCAGCCAGTGCCAAAATTAATACTGACTTACAAAGGATTTACGATACTTATAAAAATCAGCAGTTTAATTGTACTGTTTCTAATTTGGAAAATTTAATACAACTTGAAATAATGGGTTCACGGATAACAATATCTGAAAGTGTCAAGTTAATTAATATCAGGTGGACAAATATCAACAAACATGTAAAACCGGAGACTTACAGATTAACCACAGGATTGGCTTCAGTAATCAGTTAATAGTGTCTCAATTGTTTCACGCAGGCTGATTTAAAAATTAAAAAAGAACTTTTCCTCAAATGCTTTCAAATTAATTAAAACGGAATAAACATGAACTGTTAAAACTGAATTGAAGTATTTTAAAATGGATATTTTTTAAATAGTGAGTCAGTGCACTTGTTACAGATATTTAGGAACAATTACTTGTGAAATACTTGTTCTGAGTGTGAAACTTTAAATACAGGGATGGCCAGAAGTACGGAATAAAATTCATATCTTTTGAATGAGTTATTTTTTTTAATACACCGAAACACGTTAACTGATTTTGATTTTTTATATAATAATAAATTTTTCTTCAACCCCCTAACCCCTAGCTACCCCTACTTTTTTTTCAAATGGAAACATAAGGCAAACCGAATCCAGCCATACCAAATAAACAAGTTTTATTTTTTTAATAACAAGCTTTTTTTCACTTAGAAATTGAAACAACTAGATAATTTACAAAAGTAAACTGAATGTCGCAAATGCTGAAAATGTCCTCCATGCTTTGAATGAAGAAAAGAAATTAGACAGTGCATTAGAACTTGTTGAAAATCCTCATACTTCAACTGTTTCATTGGTCCGCAATCACGATCCTTCTCGAAACTGCAATTCGAATGTTTCTGAAACAAGAGAAATACCACCCCTATAAGGTATGTCTTGTCCAAGAGTTTTTGGAAGACGATTATGATAAGCGATTACAATTTTGTGAGGAAATGATGAGACGGTGTGACGACAATAATGGTTTTCAACGAGACGTACTTTTTTCGGATGGAGCTACGTTTTATTTAAATGGAGTGGTTAACAGGCACAACTATCGCTTTTGGTCCCAGGAAAATCCACACTGGACATGCGAATCGCATACGCAGCATCCACAAAAAGTTAATGTATGGGCAGGTATCATCAACAACAGAATCTTGGGCCCATTCTTTTTTGAAGAAAATCTTACTGCCGCACGCTACCTGGATTTCCTAACATTTGACCTGATACCTGCTCTAGCTGTGATTTTCCCTCATGAAATTGATCCAGATATACCGAATGAAAGAATTTGGTTCCAACAAGATGGCGCTCCCCCACATTTTGGTATTGATGTTCGAAGATACTTAGATGAAATGTTTCCAAATCGCTGGATTGGTAGACGGGGTACAGTTGAATGGCCGCCAAGATCCCCCGACTTAACACCCCTGGATTATTTTCTTTGGGGATATTTGAAAGAAAGAGTCTACCAGGACAGACCGGATAATATTGAGAATTTAAAGAACAAGATTAGGGCGGAGATGCATAATTTACCAGCTGAAGTCATTCAGAATGCTGTGGACAGCTTTTACTATCGTCTTGGAGAATGCCAAATAGTGAATGGAGGACATTTTCAGCATTTGCGACATTGAGTTTATTTTTGTAAATTATCTAGTTGTTTCAATTTCTAAATGAAAAAAAACTTGTTATTGAAAAAATAAAACTTGTTTATTTGGTATGACTGGATTCGGTTTTCTATAAGCTTTTCAACGAGCCCCCTCATGCCTTATGTTTCCATTTAAAAAAAAAGTAGGGGTAGCTAGGGGTTAGGGGGTTGAAGAAAAATTTATTATTATATAACCGAAAGATGGGAAAAAATCAAAATCAGTTAACGTGTTTCGGCGTTTTAAAAAAAATTTACTCATTCAAAAGATATGAATTTTATTCCGTACTTCTGGCCATCCCTGTATATTGTGTAGTAATCCAAAGCGAGTCTCGTTTTTTAACTTTACAAATACATTTTTAAGAAATACAATGAAACATGTTACGCTCACTATAGACACATTCTTGATAAAGCAGATGAATAACTTCAATGATAAAATTATAGTCTACTTCGTATTTCGAAAAAAAATCGAGAATTTTGTTATATAAACCATTATATGTATGTTAACTTTTTAAAATTGACCCCCCTTGTTCTAGATATACGAGCCGCCACTGTTTGAATTAAATATAACCAAACTGGCCAAAATTTGCACTGTTTTTAGACGAATCGCAATAAAACAATATTATGTATCAGTGTACAATGTTAAAATTTTCGCAATCGTGTTTTCGCATTTAACCCATCACTCTTTATCTTGGAAACTCATCTTTGCAATATTTTTGTTTCGACATTAGTAACATGTTGCCGAAATTGCCGTATCGTGTTTGTGTTCGTGTATATCAAAGCGTTTTGCAATCTAATACGTGGGAATGGTGAAAAAATTGCATTTATTATGAGCAATGAGACTTGATTTTATTACGGTAATAAAATTATTTAAATTAAAGTGATCATCAGCAATGTTTGTATGTTATCGATTTTTTTTTTTTTCAGTAATATGCAATAAAGAAATTCATAAAAGCAACTTTAAATCGATAACAACAATAAAAACATTAGATAGTTAGGTTTCACAATTTTCGATGTAAAGTATTTTTTGCAGTTAATAATGTTTCTTTTTCTAGTAGTTACTTATTATATAATTTCTTCACAATCTTAGAATATACAGGGCGAATCAAGAACTCTAAACAACTTACAGACAATATTTATTTTTGTCTGAATTTTTTTGTTGTATATTGTGCTCCAAGACGTTTTGTTTTGATTATTAGTAATCAATAAAAATGTCCGTTAATGAAAGACAAATTTCGACGTTATAGTTTGACGATTCAAAAAGTTCCATTGAATTTAAAGAAACATAACCATTATCTAAATATAGCATTACTAATATGTGTGTATATTAGAGTTTCAGTATTTTTGTTTAACGACTTTTATTTTTAGTAAAGTAGTTCATATACTTGTTATATTTCAATACGAATCACGAATTCATTCTTCCATTTTATACGATTCCATTTTGATAAATTTAAATGAAAGAGCTTCACTTTTCTCTGAAATGACTATTCTTTCAGCGCAATTTTAGATATCAAATATCCTATCTAGTGTTTTAATTCATTGCCATGCAACCACCAGAAAGCGATACCAGAATGTAAATAGTTTTGGGAATCTTTGACCTGCCTAGATTCAAATAGTTTGACAAAACTTTTTTTAGCTCTTTGGTTTATGGTTGTCACCTTGACGTTTAAGGAAAGGACATAATTTCAAATATTTTTAGTGTTTTTTTTTTTTGGTGAAAAACCGCTAACGCGGTTACTATAATTAACTGCGGTTTGGCTTTTTCGCGAGATGTAATAAATACATTTTTCTGCAAATTATCACCTTTGTTCTAAATATATACCACGGAACATCTTCTAAGAATTTGTGAACATCATATTTTACATTTATTGTTGTTCTCAGCATCGAGCATATTTTCCATAAAGTTGATAAATTAAATTTTTTGTTATTTAAAAATGCCAACAAAGCGGTTTCCGAAAAGACATTAGTTTTTGCTTGTTTTCAATCAATAAAAAGCTCAGTTACCGGAGGCTCAATATTATCTGACTGATCTATTAAAACAGCATGATGCTACTAGAATCTAGAGTTGACGTGTCATTGTAAAGAATCCTGTTGGCTATTTTAATTTTGTTATATAAACTGTCAGCAACATAACTTGCTGCAATTGTGACTGTCCTGTATTAGCCATTAACGTTGCCGATGTTCTTCGAAATGAATGGCCTGTATATGTTTCAGGATGTTCTAGTTTCAAGAACTATGCAATCGTATTAGGAATCATAGAAAGAGTATTCTTGCCGACAGGTTGGTTGTAATATCCACCTGATTGATAGCTAACAAAAAAGCATGAAATATCAGTTTTAATTTCCAATCAAATCTTGATATATTTCTTGAGAATTTCTAGGTGAGAAACAGGACCCAGATGAGAAGTAATTGTAAACGCACGTAACACTATTTTTAGAATCTGGATTTGTAACTGCAATAATGTCATCTAAATTTTTGAAATTGACGTTATCACCTTTGCTTTGTTGCTAAATATATATTGTTCGGAACATCTTCTAAGAATTTGTTAACATTGTCGGTTTTTTTTTGTCTTGAAATATCAATATCATGTTTAATATTTATTTTTGCTCTCACTATGGAATATATTTTGCATAAAATTGTTATCTATTTTTGTTGCTAAAAATGCCAACAAAACAGTTTGATAGTGTAATTTGACCATAACGTAGATGACTTCAACTTTGTAGGTGATAAATCGAAAAAGTATGAAGCGGAACATTTTCTGAACGGGAGGTCGTATTTTTTTATTGTGGCAATAATATATGAATGTTTATAAGGGAATTCGTACTCTTTTCTAGATTTATTTGACAATAAATTTGAAATAATATATTTTACAGCTGTTATTAACTGTGGTGTTGTCCCGGACACATATCATCACTGTCCATTTTAAATACGTTTTAATACTTTTTAGCATACTTACAAGTTTTAAAGTGAATCTAACTTTCATCGTAACAATAAATAAATAGTGACCGTTAAAGAAACGATTTCATAAGCAATTATATTGTAATGAAAAATGTTATTCCTTAATTTATAATAATATTGATTGCAATTATAGAAAAAATAATATGTGTACTTCATAGTAAAAATTTTCTTTATCATCGTCCGGAAATATAATTGGCTTCACTAACATAATACATATAGTATACATAATGTACTATTTCGAAAATATTTCGACTAAATAATTTTTTAAAGAGAATCCAAAAATGATATTTTGTTTTAAAACTTGTTATAATTTTTCAAATTTTGAGTTGTCGATAGTTTCTATATAGATCAGTTTTTGAACTGTTTCTATAAAATGTCTAGTAAATCAACACCAATGACGATTTATTTCTTTCTAGGCTATTGGTCATATCAGCGGTTGCCACATTAACCCAGCAGTTACGCTAAGCCTTTTCGTCACAGGAGACATAAAACTCTTGAGGGCCATCTTCTTCATCGTCGTGCAATGCATTGGAGCAGCTGGAGGATCAGCGTTGTTAAAAGTGAGTCATTTATTTTTATTTCCTAAACAACCACAATTGATTTTGACTTAGCTGTGTCTACATATAAAAATCGTTATAACTAAGATATTTCATAGTCAATGTGTGTATTTTGCGATGAATCCTTATTTTGTAGAACTCTTCAAACATGTTATTCTGCTAGATTAAGTGATTTATTCTGACAACTCGTCGTTATCTGTCAGCTCTTTTACTCATTTATTTAACTTTAACTGGCCAAGATTCTCGAATAATTGTAAGTAAAAGTATACACTATTAACAGTTTCCCATTGTAAAAGAAAAAATGTAGAAATATAAATCTTCTGCTTTCTAGAGTGTTTTAATCTAAGACATTATAACCTTATGCTATAATAATTTCAAGAAAGAAAGTATAATACAACCTTTCACTAAGCTATTTAATGTAGGGATTCTTTAGTAAACATAATATTTAGGTTGTGACATCTACATTAATATTTAAGTCAATAACAGGATCAGCAGGATATAATTTAATGTTTTCATTCAACCATTCTAAAGGGATTGTATACATTTACTGCGATTTCTTTATTGGCAGAATATTTTATATGTTTCGCCTTATACAGAGTGTCCAGAAATTGTGAGTAAATAAAATTGGAAATAACTTGAATATTTTTAGAAAATTTTTTGTTAAGTTGAACAACCTCAAATATATTTTTTTGAAATGTATATTTTACCTTTTCTTTAATAGTTAAGTGATGAAACTGCAAATCGCATTCTGAAACGCTGTCGATGTATGATCTGTAATGTTCGGTGAAGGGGTAATAAGGTTTGCGCGTTTCGCAATTGCGTTGCTTAATATATTTAATTCAAGGCGGAAAAAAGTGGAATGGTTGCTTCATTTTTATTATTATTTGTTTATTGTGAAACAAGCCGATAAAAAAAATATGCAAGCAAACTTTTTAGACGTTTTTACGTCTGTTAATTACTAGGGAAGAAATACAGAGTGTGCCAATTAAAACTTCCCACCTGGGAAATATCGGAGTTAAAAAAAAACTGAGACACGTCAAGTGAGTTTGGTCGTGTTGCAAAAATTTTCGATTTTAAGTGTCCCCATAGAAAAAAGTCTAAGGGCGTTAGATCTGGCGATCTGGGAGGCCACTCAATTAACTTCTGCGTCCTATCCAGTCCTTTGGAAAGTTCTGATTAAGAAAATCACGCACAGCTGCGGCATAATGTGCTGGAGCACCATCCTGCTGAAAACACACATATTCTTCTGACAATACGCTGTAATTTTCCAATACTTCCACAATCATCGGGTAGATATTCGTTATGAGTTTCATGAAAAATGCGTGGATTTTAATCACTCCAGTAGCACCATTTAGTTGGAACGTACATTCATCGGAAAAACAGATTGGGTACAAAAAATTTGGTTTTCTTCGAGCACGATCACTCATTTCTCCACAGAACTGCAAGCGACGATCGGGATCATCTTCGTTAATTTCTTGTACCAAATTAATTTTGTATGGGTGATACTTACGAATTTTTAAGATACGGCGGTTACTAGGTACAGAAATTCTGAAGTAGTTGCAAGTTTTCTGAGACTCAAATTTGGTTCTATTGCGATGTGATCCAGGACAGCTACCTGATTACTCTCATTACGTACGACCTGTTCACGTTGATGCGTTCCGTTTACAACCGATCCAGTTTCCGAAAATTTTTGCACTAAATCCAGGAGGTACCGATGCGAAGGTTTTTGTGATTATTTTACGGGATATTGTCTCGACAAAACAAGATAAGACAATATTGCCCCGTTTTTATTTATGAATTTAACATAAGGAATTGTTTATAGGAGTAGAATTGTTTGTTTGTGATATCTTTTTGCTATAAGAAATAAAGCAAGTTAAAATATTTTATGCTCTCTGAAATAAATGTGACCGATCTGAATATCATGATTTTTGTGAAATGAAAGGCCTTCTGAAATGTACATGAAGAATGTATAGATATTGGTAAATACATGCTCATTATTAACAGTTAACGCAAAACGTAACGCAAAAACTAGTAGAAAATTACTCAACCTCTTCCAATCCAATCTAAATCTAATAAACTAACGTTATTTTATGTATTATTTTACTACATAATGTTGATTGTAATAAAAGTCCGATTAAATAAATACTGAATAAATTTAAATAATCAGTAATAAGTAAATAAGTTAATCGTAGTTAAATAGTGGCTCTTCACGACTATATAACGGTAGAAAATTGACATTTAACAGCAAAAAAATATTTTTTTATAGAGTTGCGAGTGAGAGGTAGTCAATTACAATGAAGCGAAGGTTTTTTATAAACGAACGTAGTTAATAGTACAATAGTAATCATTATACATTTATTATTTTCTAGATGAATGAATTCTGAATTAAATTGCTAGCATAAAAATAACCGCGGATATTTTTATTATCAATATCTCTATTACCCACATAAAATACATATAATCATGTTGCAATTCATTTATGTTATCTTTGAACAACAATACAAATTTTCTGAAGTTACTAATTTGTCTCTTTTTTTCTTTACTTATTGGATTTATTGGGTGAAAAAATTTAAAAAATTCCCTACAAACAACAAAAATACAAAATATACAGGGCGGTCCGAATTTTAAGCAGGAAACTTCAATGGTAGATAAATCACTTTAAAACAGTAGGTGTTTGCCTTATAAACATAGGTCTGGAACGACCTCGTTTTAGAGATACAGGGTGTTGAAGTTGTTAAAAAAAATAGAATTTTTGTTCATATCTCCGGAATCTATCAATCGATCTCAATAAAATTTAGTACAGATAATGTATGATAGTAGGCCTTATATTACCAAAAATATGAGCTCTAAAGGTTCAAATAGTGGTGTCCAACTGGACAGAGTCACCCCCTTTTTTATAAAACAAACTTACGCCACTGTATTTTTTACATTGTAACGGATTTATATTCTATTGCACAAAATACGTAAAAAAGGTAATTTGAATTTTTTCCCTAAAGTTCACCGTTCTCAAGTTATTCATACCAACACAATCCCCTTGTAGCAGACACTTCTAACCATAAAATTATAATATTTATGTTTATGCTTAAAAGTAAGTGCAATTTGTAAGCATATCAACAAAATTCTTTACACTCGTCGCTTTCATCTTTTTGGATTAAAACGATATTTGGAAAATCACGACGGAGTAATGAAAGACACAGAAATGAAATTTTAAGAGTATTTGACGACGATCTTTGGTTAAGTACACGAAGAACGTCTCGGCAACTTGGGGTGAGTAAATCCAAAAATTTGAAAAGTTCTACATAAAGATAGCAGAAATCCGTACCATTTACAACCTGTGCAAAATTTACATCCGTTAGCTGCAGAGAGATGCCTGAATTTTTATCAGTGGTTTTTAAAATTCTTACTAGAAATACTTTGATCTGATGAGGCTGCGTTCACAAGGCGATGGGTAGTGAATTTTCACAATTTGCATATTTGGTAACAAGAAAATCTTCATGAAATTCGAACAAAATCTTTTCAACAGGAATTTTCTGTGAAAGTATAGCTCGGAATAATTCGCAATAAAGGATGCGGACCTTTCTTCTTGCCACCCCATTTACCTGCGTTCTATTCGCTACAGTAATATCTATTGAAGTAAACTTTACTTTTCAGATAGGTAACCCCAAACATAGAAATCCAGGGGGTTTAGATCTGGCGATCTGGCTGGCCGAGACACTGGACCCTCTCCAACATTATGGTTGACATTGGCATTTGGTCTTCTGCCTATCCATCACCCCATATAATTTTCATTAAGCCTTTCTTGTATTATTCTCCTCAAGGGGCACCATCCATTTGTATTCAGTATTTTGTCGTATATTTAATGGAACATTCTCTAATAATTCAAATAGATGGTTGTCTAGAAAGTTTAGAAATGGCTGGGAATTTAACAGATGTAATGAATTAAAAGAAAACCACCACGTATCCGTCTTCCTGGGGTTCACTGACAGAGCATGGTCCTCACACCACTTTTCAATAATTCTCAGGGCTGTTTGCATTCTTTGGCAAAGGATCCCTTCGAATTTACCGCTAATCAGCATAGTGAGGTCATCTGCATAAGCGATGGTATAGATGCCTTCCGAGTTGAGGTGGCACAAGAGACCGTCTAGAACTAAGTTCCACAGCAGTGGTGATAGAACACCTCCCTGCGGACAGCCCCTTGCAACAATTCCTCTCGCGGAGGCATCCCCCACACTGATTTGTATAGCTCTTTTTGTGAGCATATTCGATATCCATCTGCAGATGGTGGAAGAAACATCTCTCTCCATGAGAGAGGGGTTTCGAGTTGATTTTGGGAAAGGATGTTTTGTCAAACGCCCCTTCTATGTCAATGAATACCCCCAGGGTGGACTCCTTGTTGTCCAAAGATTTCTCGATCCTGCCCACCACCCGATGGAGAGCAGTATCGGTAGATCGCCTTGGAGTGTATGCATGTTGATTAGGGTGTGGCTGTCTGTCCAACAGCACACTATCCCTTATGTATCGTTCACACAGCTTTTCCATCGTTTTCAACAGAAACGAGGTCAGGCTGATGGGTCGATACGCCTTTGGGGAGGTATAATCCAGCCTCCCTGTTTTGGGAATGAATACAACCCTTACCTCCCTCCAGATCTTTGGAATGTAAAGGTGTGCAAAACACAGCCTAAACATCCGCTCCAGTTGCGGCATTAAAGCATCCAAGCTCCATTGTAAGAGGGCTGGATATATACCGTCAATGCCTGGTGATTTGAAGGGTGAGCATTGCCCATCTAATTTTGTCTTTAGTTACAGTTTGGTTGGCAATCTGCCAATCCAAGACTGCGGGTGGGTTTTCAATTTCGTCTGGCCAATCTTCCCGTTCCATTGATGTGGATCCCGGGAAGTGGGTCCGCATCAGCGGTTCCAGACTTTCATTTAGATTGGCGGTTCTCACGCCATCCTCTCTGGATAATAGTAGAATAGATATTCCATTCACTAACAAAGTTATGACATAAAGCAGTTTTGATCAAAAATCATAAATCACCCTGTATCTCAGTAAAGAATGGCCAAGGAGCTATTTCTATAGGCGATCCTAGTTACCTTAGATGTCCTCTATCTCCCATTAAGCCATGTCCCTCTCGTGATGCAACACCCTGTATAATGTTAGAATAAATATTTTTATAAAATTCAAATATTCTAATCTGCGTTCCTGTGAATTTACGCATAAATACCGACTTATTTATATGTGTTTATCTTGTTATAGCATTCGGTTAAGTATCCGTTACTTATAATTATACAGGCCTCAAACCCACAAATATTTACCTTCTCAGTGGAACACGGAACCGTTAAGCGATTCGTCGGTCGCCGCAGAAGGAATGCTTTGAATTTTACACGGTCAAGTTCGAGGTGTTGTCCACCCGTGCGAGCAGAACAGCACAATGTCAATGCGACATATCGTCGTGTATGGACGCGGAGATGGTGCTCGCCGTGCACCGGGTGTTGCAAGGGGTCGGCCGTGCGTAACGGACACTCTGGTAGTGGTTCCGGCTGAGTAACCGCCAAATCCAATGTTTTCGCGAGGGTCGGCGGATAGTAAGACGCGGGAGATCGAGATAGGGGATCAGGCGATGAACCCGAATTGTAGAGACGGTCGGCAGTCGTTAGATGTGGGGTGTCTTGTAAGTCTACGTCATAACTAGAGCTGGCACAATAGGTCCACTGGTTATTAGCGATGAATGTTAATTATTAATCAATTATTGGACGTATCGGATCGGGATTTTAGAGACAATAAAAGATAGGGTTATCTTAAAAATAATATGTCTTTTGTTGGGCGCAGAGAGCAGTATTCACGCAAAATCGTTCTATAATTGTAAATTTTCTTGATGCACGTCTCGGTGTCAGGTATTGAATCAAAGTCCTGCAAGTCAATTTTCAAATTTGTCAATTTGTCAGCATCGATAGGCACCAGAAATCCCTATTATTAGTGCAACCTAAAATAATTCAAAGTTCACTATATACCTAACGACATGTAAAAGGTAAAGAGATATTACCTTAATCATTAAATATTCTTTATCGGAAGCCCCAGTCAAAAATTCTTCAATATGTGCTCTTTCCAATACAGCAGCTTTTTTTGCTTTGTATAATCTCAATTCACTCTTCAAATAAGATGTAAGCTTGTTATACAGGGTGTTAAAAAAAGAGTGTAAAATATTTCAGGAGGTAATAGTATGAACCAAAATAAGTAGAAAAGTCTTAATAAATATGGGTCCGCAAAGTAACGGTTGCGGAGATATGGACCACTATTCGTTTTTCAAACATTTTATTTTATTAGAAATAAACCAACAAAGGAAGCTTTTAACAAACAAGAAACAAAGTTACAGAAGATGTTCAAAGTGCCCTCCGTCCATTTCCAAGCAGGCACGACATCTTCGTCTCAACGATATTCGAACTCTTTCGAAAACACCCTCCTTGGTTTGGATTTCTTGACACTTTTGATTAATCCGTAGTTGCAGCTCTTCCAGGCTATTTACAGGAGTACCATACACTAATGTCTTCAAATATCCCCAAACAAATAAATATAGAGGGTTCAGATCAGGCGATCTTGGAGGCCATAAAACAGGTCCTGCCCTTCCTACCCATCTTTGTGGAAAAGTTTGGTGTAAATGCTCTCTAACGGCCATGGAAAAATGAGCTGGAGCACCATCATGCTGGAACCACATTTGTTGCCTCTGATTCAAAGGAATGTCTTCCAAAAACTCATACAGTGTGTTCTGCAGAAAGTTGAGGTAAGCAGCGCCTGTTAATCGGTTTGGTAAAACAACAGGACCTAGAAATCTGTCACCTACAATACCCATCCAAATGTTTAATGAAAAACGTGCCTGATGTCCAGATTCTATTAGAGTATGAGGATTTTCGTCGGCCCAAATATGCGTATTGTGAAAATTAAACACTCCATTTCTTGTGAACTCGGCCTCATCAGTAAAAAGAATGTTTGCAAGAAAACGAGGGTCTTCAGCATCATGACGTAGAAACCAGCGGCAAAAAAACAAACGTACTTGATGATCATTTATTGGATTTAAGGCCTGTACTCGTTGCATATGGTATGGATAAAGCAGTTGTTTGCGAAGGATTCTCCAAACAAGATGACCACTAATTCCTACCTCGGCTGCTATTCTCCGCACACTCATACCTGGATTCTGCTCTACCAGTGCTAGAATTTCTTCTTCTGCTCTAGGAGTGGATACCGACCTTGGTCTTCTGGATAAATGGCACTGTTTGCTCAAGGAACCGGTATCACGCAATCTTTGGTGAATTCTTCCAAACATGCGTTGTGAAGGAATCTGGCGATTTGGATAAGCGTCAACATAAAGACGTCGCGCTTCGGTGGCGTTCCCATTAGCACGACCATACATGAAATGCATGTCTGTTAATTCTGCGTTAGAGTAACCAGCCATAGCGAAAGAAAACTTGTGCACTGAGAACAACTGTCAAATACGTACTGTTTATTTCACTAAACATCAACCAGCTATTATAAGAAAATACACAACGTTTTTGCAAAATAAAAAAAGGGGCTAAAAACATAAAACATCCATATCTCCGCAACCGTTACTTTGCGGACCCATGTTTATTGAGACTTCTGCTTATTTTGGTTCATACTATTACGTCCTTAAATATTTTACACTCTCTTTTTAACACCCTGTATTTTCCAATATCTATATTTTTGCAGACCTTTATAGTAGCCTTCAACATCGAATACTTTGACCACATAGATGAAATTGCATATTTTTTCTTCAAATTTAAAAAATACAATAGCATGACTTCTTCATTTATTGTCATTACTCTCCTTTTTCCCTACAGTCGTTAAATTCGGCGAACACTTCTTCGTAATGTTCCCTGGATTTCGCTGGCAATAAATGGAAAATTGCTTTTTGAGCTTCTTCAAAAACAGCCACAGGAACACAATTACTTTCTTGTATTTTTACCATTGCCTTTTATCCACTTAAGAATATTAAACTCTCGAACTCCGTTTCGCGTTTAAACATTCTTGCGTGGATAAAATGCTACTTAAAAGACTTAAACAATAAATAACTATAATATGGTTATACAGAGGGTGTCTCATAAGTAAAGGGCGGAATATATGCACGTCAATTCAGTTAAAATATGCGCATATATATGCATCGTTTTTCTCTGAAATATGCAACAATATGCATTTATTTGTCAAAATATGCAATTATATGCCTTGAATATAACATGGAAAAATGGAAATAAAGAAACGCCGACTCTTACAAAAATTATTTATTTTAAGTAAAATTAAAAGAAAAACATAATAGGTAAAATTTTCAACCTGAAATAGTATAAAATGCATTTATAACGATATATTTTTCAAAATTTTCCAATAAAAATGTTTGCCTTCTGTCTGTAAAAATATGTTTGTACAAAGAAAAAGTTCTTTCAACATCTACCGATGTGATCTGGCAATATTTTAATTTGGGTAGTAAGTTATAAGGTCAAGGTATTACTTCGTTGGATGGTTTACCATCAAAAATATTTTTGACTTCCATTAAATACTTAAAGCCTTCATTCTTTCCCACAATAACTTCGAGTTTCCTTCTTACTTGATTTCCTACATCACCGGGAACTTTTTTGCATTTGTCGGAAAAAGTTTCAACAATATTAATTGATTCTCTTAAACTTATATTCCTACTTTCTAACGAAGTTATTATATCTGGTACAAAACTAAAATTAACCTTAATAAAAACAAGTTCCTTAGCTAAATTTACATTTTTGAATAATGCTTGACTTTGCACTACACACTGCGAATTGTCTTCTAAATTTAAAACTATGTCTTTAATGGCTTCAAAATGGTCTGCGTAGAATATCGCGGCCTTAATCCATGTTCCACATCGAGTAATTACGGGCTCTGGAGGTAAACTAACTCCTGGCAATTTCTCTCTATAGATCTGCACTCTTAGAGGTGCTTTCAAAAACACTTTCTTTACATTTGAAATTAATTTGTTCACCAAGGGATATGCTGTTCTAATAGTTTCTGCAACTCTGTTTATCCCGTGTAAAAGACAAGTGACATGTACCATATTGGGATAAAATATTTTTAAGTTTTGGCCTACTTTAACCATATACGGCGCTGCGTCAGACAAAAACACTAAAAACTTCTCTACTGGAACTGGTTTTGGTAAAAAAAAAATTGATAGAGACTGCTGAATAAATCGAGTTACGGTCATATTATTTGTTTTGTCTAACTGTTTAGAAGATATTTAATATGGTTTCCCTGGCTCATTTTCTTGAAGCCCTCCAATAATAAGATGTGCGATATATCGACCACATGAGTCTGTGCTTTCATCAACAATAATATAAAAATGTTCATCGCCCAGTGAAACTTTAATTTCTCCCATTACGGTTTCGTATACTGTTTGCACATTCTTCTTTCTAAGTGTAGATTCGTCAGGGATGTTTTGATTACAATATTTTTGCAAAAAATCTCTGAATTGTGTATTTTGCAGTTTCTTCAAAAGTATATTTGCTGCGACTAAAGCTTTGCATAAGTCTTGATGAAACACCTCCTTTTCACTCTTTGGTTTGACATTTTGAAATGCGGTTTGCACACACTGCTGAACAGGCACAGATTTATTTTTCTGCAACTTAGCTTTATGCATAGTTGTTTTCAAGTGTTGATCAATTTGGAACTTCTTTTCACAAACAATGATTTTGGCACAAACTTTGCAAAACACTTTATCCCCACTAAACTCCAACTCAGGAAAATTTTTAATCCACGAAGCGACTTTCCGCATTTTAGGCGTTTGAAATAAAATATTTTCGAAATCACTCTTTTCACACTGGAATCTATCGACAAACTAAACTATACAATATAAATACAAAAGAATAGACCACATCTGCTCTCCATTCTCTGCAAGCTGATTACTTGGAAATTCCTAAACACCCAATAAATGCCGGCAATAAACCATATAATAATAAAACGGGTGAGCCGACAAAACCTACCCACTTTTAAATTATTTAAATTATCTGCAAGGGTCGCACTTAATCTTTTGATAAAACGAAAAACATAAAAATATGCACACAAATTTTATTTTTGCCGAAATATGCAATTTTTTATGAAATTTGTTAAAATATGCAAAATATGCAAATATTTGCATATATTCCGCCATTTACTCATAAGTAATATCGGTCTAATAACTAAAAATTTACTACGCCTCATTTTATACATGCGTAACTTGTTAATACAATTATCTAGTTCTATGAAGAGTGTAATTGTTTTACTTTATTTTAATTATATTGTCTTTGTTTATTGGCGGCGCAAGACGTTTTAATAATAAAAAGTATGTAGTTAAGACATTATTGGAAACAATTTTCCTTGCAGCCGTGGCAGCAAGGAAAATATCAGATATTGAAGGATAAGACATGGTTAATGAGCGAATGACACAGCGGGTTTAATCGTTTTAACAGTGGAGATTTGACATTTGAAGATCGATTGCCTATGTGGGATATTGAGGCTACAAAGGAAGCAGAACACTCGTGGATTACCGATTACCGTACTTGCTTGGAATTTCTAAAAAGACTATACATCGCCAATTAAGGTCATTAGGTAAGACCTATAAAAGTTGTTGGATAGTGTCCCATGAATGAAAACCGACATTATTTATGAGACACCCCTCTGTATTAGGTATTTTCAAAAAAATTTGCATTGATATCACAGCCACACAAAAAAGAAAAGTAGTCTGTACTTTTCATGCGACATATGTTTTCTGTAGTATTTTTGCCTCCTGATCACGTATCCGGTGTCAAAATTAAACTATCACATCACAGGAATTTCCTAACCTCAAAAAAACAGGAAAAAATAGCAACAATTCATGAAAAAGTGCTAGGAAAAATACATTTTTTTTTTTCTATATTCAAATGTTCATTTATATAGGTAGTTAAGACCCCGCCCAACGTGAATCCGCGGTCAGCATTAATGGTTCTTTTTCTAACCTCAAAAATACGGGTCAATTAAAGTCAGATATCACGAATTTTCAAACAATAACCGATTCGCGCCAAATTTGGTATACGGGGGTTTTCTGGGTCGCTGATCACGGATCCGAGGTCAATTATGCAAAATTCAAGATGGCGGATCCAAGATGGCCGACCCAATTTTCAAAAAATAACAGAATCGCAGCAAATTTCGTGTACGAGGGTTTTCGGGATCGCTGACTACGAATCCGAGGTCAATTTTGCAAAATTCAAGATGGCGGATTCAAAATGGCCGACCTAATTTTCAAATAATAACAGAATCGTAGCAAATTTGGTATACGGGAGTTTTCGGGGTCGCAGATTACGTATTCGAGGTCAGAACTGCGGAATTCATTTTGTAATATTTTACTTTTACTGCCCAATCATGTGTTAATCTACTTTTTTTTCGGCTATATATTGTTCCTTTTTCTGTAAAATATCTATTCACGGGTTGAACTTTGTAAATCTGATTCGTTATCAGTGACCTCGAAAACCCCCTTATACCAAATTTGATGCGAATCTGTTATTTTTTTAAAATTTGGTCGGCCATCTTGGATCCGCCATCTCGAATTTTGCAAAATTGACCACGGATCCGTGATCATCGACCCCGAATACCCCGTATACCAAATTTGGCGCGAATTTATTTTTTTGAAAATTCGTGATATCTGACCTTAATTGACCCGTTTTTTTGAGGTTTGAGAACCATCAATTCTGACCGCTAATTCACGTTCGGCGGGGTCTTAACTATATAAATGAACATTTGAATATAGAAAAAAAATTTTTTTTTCTAGTTTTCCTAGCACTTTTTCATGAATTTTGCTATTTTTGACCTGTTTTTTGGGGTTAGGAAATTCCTGTTATGTGACAGCTCAATTCTGACACCGGATTCGTGATCAGGAGGCAAAAATACTACAGATAACATATGTCGCATGGAAAGTACAAACTACTTTTCATTTTTTTTGTGGCTGTGTAATTCATGTAAAAAACGCACTAGTAACAGTAAAAGTCAACTTTAATGAACGGCCTGCACGCGGGAGAATGAGCGCGGTGCCCACGCACGCGCATGGACGGCGCTCTCGTCGCCCACGAGATTTTTTACTTGAACGTTTCAAATTCTTTATATGTGCAATGTCAGCATGATGCCATGAATAGCTTCCCGGCTTTTATTTCATGTATCATTTACTCACGGACCTTAGACCTAGTAGATTAATCATTCTGATGTTTTATCTATGCTCCACCACCCTTTCATCCATTCCCTTCGGTTAGCGGCGCCCATGAATAGAGGCGATAAAAATTAACGTATGTCTTCAACAATGTCAATATTTTTTTACAAAGTAAAACATTATTCTATAATATTTTTTTCAACGACATTTGTTTTTTACAAATACTGTAGGTGGCCACGCCAGAAGATAAAGTCGGCAACTTGGGTCTGACCAACATAAGTTCGCAGATCACGCAACTCCAGGGACTCCTGATGGAAGGCGTGCTGACCTTCCTGCTCCTATTCGTCATCCACGGCGTCTGCGACCCCCGCAGGAACGACATCAAGGGATCCGCCCCACTTGCCATCGGGCTGGCGATCACCGCTGCCCATTTATGTGGGGTAAGTAGAATTTATTTATTTATTCAGTGTTGCAGAAATACTAGTCCACGGGCCCAGACCCTTTTTTTTCTTTGATTAATAACAGCTTCGTTTTGACGAGACGCCCAACTTGTCCCTCTACGGAAATTTTTGAAAACGGTAGCTAATAAAGCGCGAGGGTATCAAATATGTCAATTTGGTGAATTGTCAATATTTATTGCTAACAAGTAGTTTTTTACTTAAATCGCATGATAATTGTATGAAAAACTCTAAAAAACTTTTGTCCTACACGTTCGATGGTTTTTCCGAAGCGTCTCCCACTCTTAACATGTTAAAATAATATGATCTTAGAAGTTATTAATAACCACCTAATTTTTTCGCAGATGCTTGGTAATTATTATTATAATTCAGTGACATTTTTGTCCTACACGTAAAATAGAAGGTTTTCCTAGTCCTACAATGGAAAAATGTCATTTTCACGGGTACAATTTTCTCATTAATAACTGTAGGACAAAGAAACCAAACGATATTTTAGGGAATTTTTAATAAAAAGAAACTATGTCCTACAAAAAAATGAGTATGTATCGCTAGTCCTACAAAAATTATATAAAATTATTTAAAATTGCGAATTTCGAAATCAGCATTATATCTTCTTGTGATTATCACTCCCCCCCAGGAAGTTTGGGGGGGGGAGTGATAAACAAACTTTATCCTTATCAAGCGCGGCCGAACTAAACCAAAGCGATTTTTCTCTATGTCGTCGAAAAAAGTGTATATTTAACTTTCTATGCACATGTGATCGTATGATGCCACAAAGTAGAAAAGTAGTAACCCTCCAGAGAGTTTAGGGGAGGGGGGGTGGATATATTAAGCAAACTACCCTTATCGAGCCAAGTCGAGCCAAACCGATGAATTTTTTATTATATTTTAAAATCATATGTAAATGTTTTTGTATTATTTTTAATTTTTATTCTAGAAATTATAGAAAAAAATTTTGAATAAAAGGTATTTTTGAGTATATTAAACAAAGAAATATACATTTTTATCTCAAGTTTAAAGGAGTTACTTACTGAACCCGTTTCAGTAACTGAATACCTTTTAATATAATTAACTTTAAATTAATTAAGTAGATTAATTAATTTTATTACTTTAAAAAAAAATTTATACACAAAAATAGTTAATAGTTATTAATTTTGTTATTCTGCATTAACTTTTACTACTAAAATTATTCAATAACCACGCTCATGTGTGATATTCAATAAACAGCTCCTTTATCTATTAATAAAATAATCATTTTTTGTATGAAAATAACAAAAAGTGAATTTATTACTATAAAATATTATATTATATTGTTTGCAAACAATCAGAATTACTTTAGAGAATTTTTTTATTTCCTCTCTTTTTTCTCGGAAATTCGGATTATCGCACAATAATTTGCATAAGAACTCCATAGTCAAAAAAAAAGCACAAAAACGTGGACGACTGAAACACACTTGATTCTCTCTAAAATAAAACGTGGGCAAACCGCCAAAATAATCCTGATTGGTGCGGGAATTTTGAAATTTTTTATTTTCACCAATGGTGAAACATTCGATAATTCATAAATTTAAAAAAAACTTATTATTATAAAGATTATTGAATAATTCATTATTATATAGATAAATAAGTTAAAAAAAAATTATAAACTTCAATAATTTTTTTTATAATTTTTATTGAAAATTAAATTGTATGATTTCCAGTATAATTTTATTTGTTTTCATCACTAGCTTCCACTTTTTTTGTAGGACATTGGTAAAATCTTGATTCAAACATCGTTCTCAAAAGAAAAAATCGAAAATTAGGTTGTTATTAATGAGAAAATTGTACCCGTGGAAATGACACTTTCCCAGTGTAGGACTAGGAAAACCTTCCATTTTACGTGTAGGACAAAAATGTCAATGAATTATAATAATAATTACCAAGCATCTGTGAAAAAATTAGGTGGTTATTAATAACTTCTAAGATCATATTATTTTAACATGTTAAGAGTGGGAGACGCTTCGGAAAAACCATCGAACGTGTAGGACAAAAGTTTTTTAGAGTTTTTCATAGAATTATCATGCGATTTAAGTAAAAAACTACTTGTTAGCAATAAATATTGATCATTCACCAAATCGACGTGTTTGACATCCCCGCGCTTTATTAGCTACCGTTTTCGAGAATTTTCGTAGAGGGAAAAGTTGGGCGTCTCGTCAAAACGAAGCTATTCCCCAAAATTCAGCTTGTTATTAATCAAAGAAAAAAAAGCGTCTGGGCCCGTGGACTATACCTAATGGATAAAAAGAGAATTTAATTTCTGTAATTATTTCAGAAAGCATCAATTATATTTTGGATTAGTTAGTTATATTTCAATTTCAGTTTAGTTTAATGTATTTCAGGAAGCGTTTGTTGTATTAACTTTAGGAGGCAACTTACCTCATTATTTTGCTCATTGTTTGGTAGATGGCATTGAAGTAAAAAAAAAATTGTTTTTCATCTAAATAGCTTTGAAACGCTTTGTCCAATTTAAGTGAAGTTTGGTATGCATACACCTACCATTAAATATACAGGGACTAGAAGATCCATCTAATTGTTGACGTTGCTCATAGTTTTAGGGGATGTTAGGCCGTCCGCGGCTAGAAGGCAGAGAAGGCTGACGCCGTCAAATCTAAGGGTGTATCAAAAAGAGGCAATTTGTTGCTTAAACTGTGGTAGTAAAAGTAATGATTGTAATAAATATGATAATTGCATGATTTGTGAGATCTAATGGCGTCAGTCACAAAACCCCCTGGATTCTGAGGACCTACACAAACATAAAAATTTGTGGGCAAGTGTCAACCCTTTTACTTTGACTTATCTGATAGAATAGCTTATAAATCCCAATTGGTTTTATCATGAAAGTTCTCTATACGAGCATATAAATTATTTCCTAAAAAAAAGGTATAGGACTTCAGGGTTTATTATCAAAATACGAGCACTTTAATTTTCACCAGCTTCTATAATGAGGGGATCCTGAAATATGGTGTTTTAATGCAACTTACATCTCTATACCAAGTTGCTTCGTTTTGCCAATACAATTTTTTTCCAAATAACTGAAATGCTTCTGTAAATTATTTCTACACTTCCAAGTAACTACTAAATATGTTCCAGATCCAATATACTGGATCTAGTATAAATCCGGCACGCAGTTTTGGGCCAGCCGTTATCATGAACATCTGGGAAAATCACTGGGTGAGTAATATTTATTTTTCTTGCTATTATGTTGATGATTATGTATTCCAATCAATCAATCAATTTAATTTTTTTTTAACTTATGTTCTTCACTTTTAACTTTTTTCTTTAAACCTCTTCATATTATTTTTTAATGACTTGAAAAATAGGTAGGTATGGGAAATAAATGAATTTTAGAACATTACGATGCTGCAAAAAGGATATTGTAATAATTATTAAAAGATGTTAAATTGAGATTATATCTTTACAATGAATGATTCAGAATATATCTGTAGGTCTGATATAATAGAAAAGAATGTTTATGATCCGTGTGGCTAGGGATTTTCCCAAAGAGATCGGAAAAGGTCATTTACTCCAGCATTCTAAAAGTGTTATGTAAAATGATGAGAGCTTGTTTAGAGAAAACCAGGATGCGAAAGGTCAAGGAGCATAAACAAGAAAATTAAAATAATGTTCAGACATTAAAAAAAAATACATATTAGGTACTTGAATTCAATTAATTTGTAGATCATTATGCAAAAGAAATGAATTAATGAATTTTCATCATGCTGGTATATAGGGTGTCAAACAAGGAGGCAATAAAAAGGGTAATTTGTAACAAAAAATAGTGCCATGTATATGTTGTCCGAATCTTTGCGGTCTTCGAAGTATAATAATTTTTGTCATAACTGGTCCATATATTGTACGGACAAGTTATGAGCAATCAAATTTAATGAGCTTCATAGGCGTCCCTAGAAAAGTTTTCTACTAAAGGTAAAAAAATTATAATAATTTGTATATAATGTGTAGAACATTTCTATTATATGTTCATTTGACCAACAACATATTTTAATTATTTATGTCCTCAAACAATTTTATTATATTGATGGTAAATTTCGTTTTGTTCCGTTTCAAAAGGTCTCCAAAATGCCATGTTGCAATATTATTTCTCCCTTCCGCAATTGTAATATAACTGACTAATAGAAGGTGCCTATAAAAAATTAAAATTACCTAAATCACACCGAATTCCGCATTGCTGCACTGCACTGCTAGGCAATTTGTCAATCACTTGTCAAAAGCTGAGATTAATTGCCCAGTAGCCCAATACAGTTGTGTTAGATTTCGTTTGCCTGTGCTCGCATTCTTCAACTGGGCATATACATTTCTACCACCTCCACGTGTAGTTCAACCAGACCTGTATATGGGTATGGTTAAATAAATATGGGAACAAGTTCTTCAAATATTTCAATGTCGAGTTGCTGCGTCAGTGACCAGGTTCGGTACATATCGTCAACGACTTAGTTCTTCAATTGATATCGGAAAGACTATACTATTTTCTCGTTTTATTCTTTAGTGTTTTTTTAGAAAATGTTTTTAAAATTCATAGGAAAAACTAAATTCTAGATTTTGTCTTCAACATGAAAACATAAAAAATTAAACACAAAAATAGTTTACCTAATCTCTTACATTGTAGTTTGAAAAAGACGGTGATATAATTTTTTAACTTTCAACTTAAGCTATTTCCCAAAAATTCTAGCATAATGTAAAAATGGATTTACATGTATTCAACAGATGAAACTTATTTTTTAAGAATTCAGTAGAAATGTTGCACCGAATTTGGCATATTTTTGTATAATTTTTGTTAAAATAAATCTAAGCATGAATAGAAGAAACAGAGTTGCAGTTAAAATGGTATAAGGAAAGTCTCACTATTTTCATTCAAAGAATCTGTGGTTAACGGTTTGACCTACCTTTTTGCAACACCCTGTATTATGTGTAAATAAAAGTTTGTTAATAAAACTTTTAAAATAGTGATAATTGTGCACTACTTGGTACAAAAGTATTTCTTTGTTCTGTTTTGTTTGATATTCGACTGAAATGTACCAATTTATTTTCATTTACAGATATACTGGGTAGGCCCAATTATCGGTGGGGTGGTTGCCGGTCTAGTGTACAGGTTCCTGTTCAAAGTGGAAAAAGGAGAAAACGATTCTTACGATTTCTAAAAACTGACAACTTCCGAAACGATTCATTCTAACCCTCTTTGCTTCGTCATCCCTTGTTCCGTCATCACTAACGCTCACAGGAAGCATCCGAGACTAACACTGTACAAGTTTTTTTACATATTGTAAAAAGGTATATATATTCTGTCTTAGTTTCTCAACTAAAGATGTATTTGTAGTTATTTTATCCACGACCGAGTGTTATAAGGGCAACTTTAATCGCCCGTGGTCTATAACAAGTGACTACTACTATAATGACTCGATGCTCGATTTAAAATGCAAAATGGGAAGAATTTTGCATCAAATACCGACACCAAATTTGTGACTGACGTGGATAAAATTTTGTGTATATCAGAGGTGTAATAAGAGCTTGAGGCCCAAGAGTCCAGACGTTGACCAACTTTACACCTTTGACATACACAATAGTTTCTAAGTGTTTGTCATAACTTCCAAGTTCTTTGGAACATTATCGAATTTTCCATGTACAGGGTGATGAAGTTTTTCAAAAATAGGTTAACAAAACTAATTTCATTTAATTTAATTTCAAATTATATTTTTTTTTAGGAATAAAAGGTCTATTCCACTTTATTAAAAAAAAACGGCTCCAGTTTATTCTTCTAGAACTTCAACACTCTGTATCTAAAAACTCAGTGGAACATTAGATCTTTTAAATAAAGCTTGATGGCTTTTGGCTCCAACGAACTATCTTTTCATGTTGAGAGTTATGACTCAGATTTTAGAAAACACCCTGTATAAATATTGCTATTTATTTAAGCTAATAAATTTAGGTCCAAAGTTTTTTCTAAAGGAGATCGACTGTATGCAATTTAATATTGTTTGCCTCGTTTAAGGAAAACATTTTTTGTGTATGTATGTGTAAATAAATCAATAAAATAAATAATAAAATAAAAAAAGTGACTTTAGGTACTAACACTCCATATTTGTCACCGATACTTCTCCAACATTGATATTTTTTCAGTGTGATACGATCCATACAAAATACGGCTATTTTTTAAGATTGCCCAACACGAATTTGGATTGGAGCACAGTGTGAATATGTGTGTGTGTGTGTCTGTGTGTGTCTGTGTGCTTCACCAATAAATCATCAAACGGGGGCAACCAGGTTTAAAATAAAATATACGATTAGCGTATTTATTATTTATTCACAATTTTCATTAAAAAATGGCTTTAAAGCAGTATTATTGTAATAACACTAATGCAAATTTCCTAACTGATGAATAAATACATAGATATTCAATAACATAATTACGAAAAAGATGTATAAATTTTTAATTTGTACACATTTCAATCAAAATCTCAACCAACTTGCTGCATTGATTTTTCTTACTAACTAGAGTAAAATTATATGCTAAGTTTGTAACAAGGTAATACTTTAATTAATTTATTAACAGGACAGCAAGTTTCTTGAAATGGAAATTTTTTCATGAGAATGTGTATCAACACTTTTCATTTAGTAGATATATGGACTTATTATTTATACACGGTACTCGTCCAGAAACAAGCAGATCATTTTTTACGTAGATCTTAGGGTATCTATTCTAGAAATGTTGTGTTTGTTTTTGGACGTCTTCTTGAAATACAAAATTTTGGACTTATAAAACAATGAAATGGGAAAATGTCTGTGAATACAAACGGTTTCTGCATCATTGGCATATCATTCTGCTCTTTCATTCGTCTCGCATTACTTTTTCACCTAAGCTACCTAATCTACCGAGTTAAGTTGAATAATGACCCGCATTTTGTTGGCAGAGATATCAATAATAAAATTACATTTCTTGGAAAACACCGCATCGTCAACGTAAAACTTACGGTGCATCCTTATTCTAATCTTCAAAACGGGCGATAGAGAAATCTTTACAAAAATGTTTAATGGGAATATTTAATAAGAAAGATGCAGGACGTTCAAATATACATTTTGAATCAATTTTTTAAACACAAAACGATGAGGTACACAGTCCGGTTAAAAACTATATTGTGGCGAAGTTCGTAGCGCTATCTATGTGCAGTTAACGGAATTATGTAGTGTGAAGCCTTCCAAGCGATCGAACAAAATTTCATCATTATACAGGGTGACCCGAAATTAATGCAACAAAATTTGGTCACAGATTCTGAAGACAAATTTAGGGGACCCGTACTTTTTATTTTTGCCAAGTGGCCCTCTCTTTTGGAGTTACAGCCCCCTGAAATCCGCCCCTAAGAATAATAGTAATCTTTTTTTTATATCTCAGAACCCTGTTGTACGAGTATCACTAAATTTGGTACAGAGGAGTTTTGTGATGTGGAATCTGATGGTGCTACGCATTTTGGCTGGCCCCCTTGTCTTTGTAGCCAAAAAAATTTGGTCGCATATTTTAATTTCTTAAAAATTATTAGTCCGCTGGAAACCCATTAAATTTAGAGACTTTTTGTCTCTTGATACTTCTTTCGTAAAACGCAATGTTTTCGAGAAAAAATGTTAAAATGTACATGATTCGCCATTTTCCTCAAAAATATTGAGTTTTAAGGAAAAATTTTAAAAGAGACAAAAAACTTTCTAAATTCAATGACTTCCTAGCTAACCAATAATTTTTTAAAAATTCAAATTTGCGACTATATTTTTTTTTGTTCCAAAGATAAGGGGGCCCACGAAAAAGTGTCTTAAGGGGGGTTCCCACCAAAAAGCGTAACACTATCAGATTCCCCATATCATAAAACCCCTGTGTACCCAATTTAGTGGTTCTTGTACAACAGGGTTTTCTTAGGGGCAGATTTCAGGGGGTTGTAACACCAAAAGAGGGGCCACTTGGCAAAAAGAAAAAAATACGGGTCCCCTAAATTTGACTGTTTATCCATATTTGTAAAACAGTTGAAATAAAATCCTCCATCGTCTGTTCCACTTTGACAAGTTAGAACTTGGACATCCGCAGAGATTCTGAATACGTTTTCTTGTACATTTTGGTTAATGATCACTACGTTTTGTGGTTACATATAATTTTTAATCGAGTTAGGAGAAAAATCTATATATTCCAACATTTTTGACGACTTTACTTCTAGAGACGTCGGAGGATGTTTTCCAGGAAACGTTTCGTAAACCAAGAAAAAATATGACTTCGAAACGAAGTGGGACTCATATCTTTTAAGGTTTGTCAATGACAATACTTTTTGTTATGTGATAACCACAAGTTACAATCATATATTGATAATGAACTTATTTTTAAGTACCCAAAAGATTTCGCCTCTAATTTCTTACTAAGTAGGTGCAAACGTCTCAACTGTAGAGGAAAAATCTCTCGATGATTCTTTGGCAGAGCACTTGTAAAGAAAGAAATGAAGGTCTTAGTCTAAATTTTGTTATATAAAAATGCTACTTTCTTTTGCGAATCGCCCTCCGGGGTACGGCCCTGCCTAAATTTAACCAATACACAGCGTTAATACCTATAGCCAATTACTTAAGTTTTGTATATGTTTGCGAATTTCTGACCAAAGTTATTACTAAGTCTTACTTAATACGTTTATATTATATTAGGCCGTATATATTTAAAATAAACAGAGAACACGTAATGTATTCTTTAAGGCAATTTTTAACTTCCACTTCAAATACAGCAGTTACTTTTTACAAATAGTACTTTTTTACAATCAACCATTACACACACATGTTTAAATGCTTTTCATTCTACAAAAGATAATGCGCGATTAAAAAATATAAATAAAATAAACGAAAAAAAAAATAGAAAAACAGTTTAAAAAAAATAGAACTGCTAAAACACATTTCAATACTGAGAATTGCATAAAAGGCAATTTAAATTTTTGTCGATACATTATGACTATATACCTAATCAGAGTTGAAAAAAAAAAAAAAAAATAGAAAACGACACAATTTTGAAAGTAACACTTTACGTTCTTTAAAATTTTTTATTTCAGCCATTTTTTTAGATAAACCGTGCACCCTAATGCTCTTATTCGGTCCAGCACAAAGTTAAAAACTGCTGAGGAGGCCGTACCTCGTGGAACTTTGTAAGTTTCTTACCAAACAACCATGAAACGAGTTAGCATGGTAAACTCTCTGCATGAACTGGTTATAAGTAGAATAAGGCATCGTTTTTAATAAACTATATTGGGCGCAGGGCCCAATCAAATTTTAAAAAGTTTATGTAGATGTTAAGTAGTATTATACACGTTATATAAGAAAAAAAAAGTCCCTTCACAGAGCATAGTTATAGACACTGAAATAATAGTGGTGAAATTTTGCATATGAAAAACTATACACATCTCGTGCTTATATCACAGAAATAATTTATATAAGGAGAGCTTTATTTGAAGAAAATAACCATGATTAACTTCATTGATTCTCCGATAAATAAATTTATTTGGCGAATTTTATGAAAATACGAGGGCTGAATAAGTACCTGGCCTAGGCAAGAGATGGCGCTACTAGTGATATTTTTCGTAAATATAACCTTTCTCAACAACACTGTTAAACTGTTCTCTGTGTGGTATAGTTTATAAATGCCAGCCATTTAAATAGAACAAATTTTGCAATTTTACATCCATGAAGAAAATTGATTATTGTGTGGTGATAAAATGACACTTATTTTGTTGAAAGAGTTGAAGCGCAATCGTATTTTTTAGAGGGATACAAAAGATAGAAAAACGTTGAACTAAGTGTATCGAACTGAAAGGTGAATACATTGAACAATAAAATAAAGTTTTAGCAAAATGTTTCTTCTCGTCAAGACCAGTTACTTATCATACAACCCTCGTATTATATCAAGGTTATATGGTTATGTCAGCTGCACTTTCTGTAAACTTTAAATTTTATTCAGGCTTTTCCTTACTTATTTTCTTCAATTAAAGTATTACAATAATTAATTACACATAACACAAACATAACAACCAAAGTAACTCTTTCCTTGTAACAAGTTTTATGTATTTTAATCGTAAACTTTATAGTGATTTAAAGCACTTTAGGGAAGAATTATATAATTATTTATCAGAATAATAAACGGTTCTTTTTTTTTTGGTATAAATAACACTTATTCAAAATTCAAAATCTACCAATTATTTACTATTATATTTACAATTATTACGAAATTCGCTCAAAGTTAAATCAAAAACGGGTTTTTAGCAAAAGTGATGAATTGGTGACGAGTCAATTCTAAATCGTGGAATATGGTTTAACCATGCCAATAATACTAGGACAATTTCTTATTAAAATTTACATTATAACTTTTATTTGGCCCCAAACAAAACCTGTTCAACTTAAACGTACTTAATTTACAAAATAGAAGTTCAAGCTTATCCTTAGAACGCGCGTACCTATTGCTAAAAAACCGCCTTTTTACAGAATAAACTTAATGAAAATAGTCATCATAGTCATAATTTTTTATATAGAGTTATTGGCAGTAGTTTTATAAAATTTTTTAATTTAATTCGAGTCCACCCGCTCAAGTTTTTTTTAATTTTTATACACACTGACACAATTAAATTATGTTATTCAATTCCTGAAAGGCCCAAATAGCTTAAAGCACAGTACATTTAAGGAAAGTACAATTAATCATATCTAAAATTAATTTAACGACTGAAGCAAATTTTCTCAAATATACATCGTTAATATTCTTCTACCCCGCAGGTCATGTGCTGGGGTTTTATTAATATCCAGTGGCAAAGATACGAAATGGAATATATATCTTTTTCGAAATCAGAAATTCCAAATACGACTTAAATGTACTGAGCGAATTTATGAATAACAGTTCATCAGGTTTTCACTTTGTTTAAAGAGTCACCTCTCGATTTTTAGATTACTCTGCACTGTACTCTTAAAGAGTGTTCAGCATATGCTAGCACCAGTCATCGTCATCGGAATCGGAGTGCCTAGAACGTGTTGGTTTCGGTTTGTATCTGCAACGTCAACACCAGATTTCTTATATACCTCCATATTAGTCCGGTCAATATAGACATTTCAAATAATGAAAATTCCAACAGAGCTAAATTTTGGTGGAGACCTTGGGATCCCATTTGTGCTAAAAAAGTTATTTGGGGTCAAAGGTCAAAATTTGAGGTTTTTTGGATTTTTTTCAAAACGGTAAGTTTTATCAAAAAAGTAGCTCGGATAACAATTATAGATCTTAAAATTATCTACAAAAATGGCACTTCAACTTTTAGAACCGCAATATCTCAGGAATGGTGATTCTTAGAAAAAAAATTACAAGGACCATTTTTGTAGATAATTTTAAGATCTATAATTTTTGTCAGAACTACTTGTTTTTGACCTTTGACCCCGAATAACTTTTTTAGCACAAATGGGATCGATGGGGACTTTTGACACTTTATTTCTAATGGTGTACCCAAGGTCTCCACCAAAATTTAGCTCTGTCGGAGTTTTCGTTATTTGTCCACTATTTTTATGACTGATTTGACCGGACTATATTCCAAACAATTAAGAATATATAATCGCACGAAATCATTAAGATTATACTATAGCTCAAAAATTTTAAGCAGTGACTCATTCTCAACATGTATGTTGTATGTATGTATGTACAATGGACAAGGCAGGGAAAGCAATTCCATGGGCGTATCATTTTAGAGGGTTCCAAAAATTGTTAGATATAGAATAATAATTAGATATGATGATTTTGGTTAAAATTAGTTTACCATTGCAAATTTACACCCACCTCAGTATATCCAACAGGCAAGTAGGTACTTTTTTTATTTATATTAAGGTATGTATTCAGCAATCCTGCTTCGCGGCAAAGGTGGCCTGTTGCCACCCATGCTTTTTTTTTTACTACACTTTTTTCTCCTTATTTTATTTCTTCACTTTCTCTAATTGGCCAAGCGACAAGTGCCTCCTGTTAAAAGTTATTGTTGTAACAGTAATGCGACACAAAATCACTAAAATCACCAAAGCTACTAAAAGTACAGACATCACTGAAGAATGAGATGCAGCATCAATAACACACTAGAAACGATTGTTTTACGCATTAATAAAATCACTGTTGTACTCTATCACTACCATTACTGCCACCTAACATAAGTCCTTATATCCACCCAGATTAGTTCAATGGGTTTTAGCTCACAGTGGTATGGTGGCAATCGAAGAAGTGTAACTCTGAGCTTTAACCAATTCGTTCACTACATAATTCGTGTATTTGACTTTTTATTTTTGTGCAATTGTCAATAACTGTTTTTAACATTTTGTTTTTATATTCAATATGTTTTGCATTCAACCATTCCATGAAATTTCCTTTTCTCCATGCAATGTTGGCAATTCTTTTATTTGTCAAGTATGACTAGGCACAAATGCATCAGTTTTGATGTGAGGCAAAATAGATGTAAACTATTTTTCTAAATTTTTCCACTGTCCATGGTAATCTCCTGTTCACCATAAACAATGTAAACCACTTTCAATATGTGTAATTATTAATCGCCGTCCTTTCCCAGATGTTGGAGGTTCATTTTTAAATCGAAATCCTTGAATTTTCTTACGGACATGATAAACACTTCTGGCAGACACTTTTGTTAAAAAATAGCACATACATGAAATAACCCTGCTGGAATTCTCTAATAAACATTGGTTATCATACAACATTCTTCATCTGTTAAATTTGCTCGTTTGTGACTACTATAATGATTACTCATTTTTCTCACTTACACGCATATGACATGAAAGGAAATGCCTAAGTGGGAAACTTACAAATTGAGAAATGAAACTATGCAGCACTAGTCTCTCTGTTTGTACACAATAAACAAAGTTAGAAATCAGTGTTGTAACCATAGAACGTTTCATGAGTTCATGCACAGATTCTATGGAAATGAACAGTCATTATAATTTCCATGCAGAGAAAACACAAAATATAGTTATTTAATCACATTAACTTGTGCTTTGATTTATTTATGAAACTTATGCTTACTATTTTTCTTTATAATTCAAAGTTGAGAAAGTTGATGTTGTTGAAAATAATAAAATTGAAAATTCGAAATAACGAAAATAAAAAAGTGTTATTATGAGTACTAACGTTACTTGGGACAAAAAGACAAAAACTTTGGACTTACCCGTTTGGTACAGGACTGGGTAACATTCTGCCGCCCCTTCCGAGCGCGACGGCCTGTTCGAAGCTCAGTGGGGCCTGATCCCTTACTCCCGGGTTGACGCTGATATTCGTCGTAACATTGGCGGGAGTGGCGGGCACGATCTCTCTCAGGGGTTCTCGATCCCTTGGGAAACTATGCGGGTAGGTGTGGGGCGTTGCGTGTGCAGACTGTGATTGCAGTTGTTGCTGCGGAAGAAGAAAAGATTGATTGACATTTTTTAGCTAAAGTTAAGTTTTCTTTTTTTTGTCATTAGTGCATATTAAAGAATACATCAATTTCACCTTTTAAAGAGTTTCTCTTGTTTCCTTAGGAGATAAATAGAAAGTAGTTCAAATGTCACAGAAATGTCAAGATGCAATTTTTGTTTTCCAATTTTAGATCAAGCTTAGGATATTTGACCTACATTTTGTCTCCTTAGAAAACACTCCAAAAGTGTTAAGTTCATTAACATAAATGTGAAAATATATTTTTTAGAACAATAAAAATGTGTTCAAACAGTCACTGATTTTTAGTTTCCTTCTCTGACTTACGTGGGTTGGAGACGCGTTGAGTTTCGGAAAGTTGATTGTACCGGGTCTAAGTTGAAGCGTCGAGGGCTTGCAGGGTGTGGGTGGTAACCTTCTCCCCTGTCCCCTTCTACCCCCCAACATTGGGTGACTGTGCTGCATGCTACCCTGGTGTGCCGCAGACTGCCCCATCGGGATACCTACCACAGCACTTGCTGTAAATTTACGACTTTTTTGTTTAGCCATCTCGTTATGAACATCGAAACATCAAATTTATACACACATAACAGTTCAATTCTAGCAATACATCAATGTATGATATAAACAGAGCAGTAAGTTTGCGGTGGCTTGGTTAATTTCAATATTTATTTAATAGAAAGTTAAATTTTATTCTTAAAGGAAATAATAAGGAGAATGTCCAGAATTGATTATGGTCAATGAAAATGTAAAGCAATTTTATTTACAAAGGTAATTTATAAGTGTATTAATTATTAAATTATATGGAAAGGAAGTCTATACTATGAAATATAAAAAAAAAAACAACTTGTTGATTTAATTTATGTGAAAGAAGAGAGAAACAGAGGCAGCAAATAAAGGAAAAAATTGAAAAAACAAAAAATATAAAGACAAAGAAGACGAAGAAAATAGCAAAGAACACAAAGAAATTGCAGAAAAAAAGCAGAGAATGAAGTAGAGAATTGCATAAAAAACAAAAAGGTGAAGAATATCGCAGAGCAGGCAAGGGAAGTTGTAGAGGTGAGAAGAAAATTGCACAGAGGAAGAAGAGAATCTCAAAGAAAACCGCAGAGTAAAGAATATTGTAGAGAAGTTGCGAAAGAAAATCATGGTTAATGAAGAAAAGATCACACACAATCACAAATATAGCTGCAGAGAAGATAGAAAAAAAATTGCGAGAAAGAAATTACAAAGAATACAAAAAAAATATTGTAAAGACAACAAGAAAATCACAAAAAATGATGAATTAAACAATAACAAAGACAAAGAAATCGCAGAGAAAAAAATAGTAAAGAATATAAAGACATACAAATGAAATACCAAATAAGATGAAAAAGGAAGTTGCAACAAAGACGAGTAAAAAAAAATAACAGAAAAAATAAAGAAAATAATGGAAAACATGAAGAGAATCATAGAAAACACAAAGAAAATCACAGAGAACATGAAGAAAATCACAGAGTAGAGAAAGAAAATTGCAGAAAAGGCAGAAAAGAAAATCACAAAGATGAAGAATTGTAGGGAACGAGAAGAAAATCGCAGAGAATCGCAGAACAATCATAGAAAAACATGAAGAAGTAATTTGCAGAGAAAATTACAGAGAACACAAAAACGATCACAGAGATGAAGGAAATTACAAATATATAAGAACCAATACAGCTGTGTTACAAATAAACCATATCAAATTTTTTAACAATATGTATAAAATCATAAATTTCAGTACTTTCAACTTTTCAATATAATGTAAAAGTAAAAAAAAAATGGCTTACTGTGTCAAATAAAATAAATTTTATAAGCTAAATGACTAATGACTAATGACTAATACTATTGTTATTAGGCTTTGATAATATAATATCATCTATAAATAGTACCATGGAAACTTAATGCTCTGTAATTTGGATTTCCAATGATTTTTACACAACACTTATCACACAGATTTCATTTTAACATAAAGACTATTTCCTACCTATTAGCGGAGGACCCTGCTGGTGTGGTACCGCAGGGTGCGCCGGCGGATGCGTGTTGGGGTGAGCAGTATTGGGGTGAGTAGTATTGGGGTGAGTAGTATTGGGGTTAGTAGGACTGGGAGACCTTGACCGCTGACACAAACTGGTAGTTCCGTAATCGCCTCTCCTGGACGATCTCAGGGGGCCATACCTGGAGTTGTGTCGGCCTCCTGTGGGCGAGGGCGATCTCGCTGGACTCGTCGAGGCTGACCAGGAGCCTAGAGCGGAAAATTCTTAAAAACAACTTTAAGAATTTGTTCGGTGCAGAAGGATGGTAAAATTTATTTTACAAGCGTTGTTATTAAAAACGAACAGTGACACTTTTTTACTTAATATGAGAAAGAATAAAAATTAAATACAATTTTTAATAAGAACAAAATTTTTTTCACTATTGATATTGCGAGAAACAACTACTTAGGCTATGTGCTCCAACTGGTATTGAATTATGTTGCAAATGTCTAGACTAAATAGCTAAGATTTTTCGACAGCCGAACCACCAGACATATATCGGTTCTGAACTTATTAGTTCTTGTCAGTATGCTATAGGTGAGACAACCAACAAATATTTAGCTACTTGGGAGTCTATCTAGAAACATGTTTTGAGTGTGAGAGAAATTCAAAGCCAGTCAGGGCATATAGCTCGTGGAGTAGTTGTTCCCCACATTATCGTTAATTAGAAAGTTTATTTTACCTAATGCAGTACTAGTCATATTTCTATAGCACTTAGGAAATAGTAGGTTGCTCTATGCTAGTAGGTACAAAGTGATGCTTTGTGCCAGTAGGCATTAAGTTATTAAAAACTTGAAATGATGTTAAAAAGTTAAACCCATCATATTTTTATTTTACATAAATATACATATTTTTAATACATTTTATAAAACAGCAAAAATAATTTAAACCATAAATTAGATTAACTTTTTTGTACTTTAGCTTAAATGCTGTTTAAAAAATAAATTGTATACTATTATTTGATCAACAAAAAATCAGATCAGTTCTGGGGGGACACGTAACTATTGTCCCTAAAAAACTGACCCCCACTTACTAGAGTAACACCCTGTATATAAAATTTAACAGAGATTTCACTCATGGGCACAAGCATATGAAGAATAAAACATTTTCCATTTCTTCTTTATAATGTTCCTTGGAATAAATTTAAAAACAGAATTTAAAGTCTTTATAGCGGTAAAACATGTGGTGCTTTAGGAGTACTATTGAAAAAACACATTAGCTTACCTCTAGGAAATCTAGTTCTTTGAGAGGCTCTCTGATGTTCGTGCTTTACAATTTCCACTACGTTCGATACGGTGTCTGAGAATCCTATATCGTGGTGGAGGTGATGGGGGTACCTCCTACGCGGAGATGGGCTTCTCTGAAGAGAAGGGGAGTTACGTCTAAAAGAGACATTTATTGAAGTACATAGTTACGATGTATATTAACACGAAACTATCTAAATTGGAAAAAATTCTTAGTAATTGTAAATACTACATGTATACAGATTAAATGTTATCTCTCCTTTAATTTTATTACATGAAGAAATATACACTAAAGATCAGGGATGTATTTTCCTAAGGGTGTAGGAGGCGACTGCCCGGGGCGACCTGTTCCTGAGGGGCGGCCGATCACATTCGCCCAAGGCGCATAATTTAGAAGTACGTCCTTGCTAAAGATACATTTTTTACCTCAAAATGTCTCATAGGGTGCGCAATTTTTAGTACTATTGAGCAGTTTCATATATTATTTGAGAAAATAAAAAGTAGGTCAAATATCCCGATATCGATTTTCGAAGAAAATTGAATGCCAAAAGTTTCTCAATGCCTTGATTTGTGAGCATTTCCCATTTTTAGACGTTTTTTAAATAATTTCAAACTTTTTTATTAATTTTTTATAATTTTTGCAAGGTTTTTTCTTAAGATTTTATGATATTTTTCTGTAAATTAAGTTTTTTCTATTATAATCTAAATACATATACGACAATTTATGAAATCAGTTTAAAATTTACATCTAAATTAAAGTATACATGGTGTGCACATTAACTACGTATAATTTCTATAATTTATATTTTCTATGTATTGAGCATTAAATGCTATCCCTTTTTAATTCCATTATATGGAGAGAAATTCACTAGAGATACATTTTTTACCCCATGTATGCCTTGTATGTATAGAATAAACTAATTCTAACAGTATTGGAGTTTCTGGTATTTCTTGAGGAGATAGATAAAAAGTAGATCAAATGTCCCAGGCTCGATTTGATTAGTAGAATCAAGCATTTCTCGTAAGTTATCTACTATCAATTTTTTTTAGTTTTGACAGATTTTTTTTATTCAGGACATTTTTCTACCGGCATTTTTTTATTACAATCTAAGTACTTTTTTGTTAAATGGGCGCTAAATATTTTTCAATTATTGACATCTGTGAAACACTTACATTCAAATGAAAGTATACAGATGTCTACACACTACACACAAAAAATATATGGCATACTTTAAATATTTTTACATGTATTTTATGAGAATTAAATGTTATCTCTTCTTTAATTTTTGTATACGCAGAAAAGGCCTCTACTCTAGAGGTACATTTTTTACCTCAAAGCCTGCATTGTAATTAGAATTTCTGGTATTTCTTGAGGAGATAGAGAAAATGTTGTTCAAATGCTTCAGCCTCGATTTTCAAGAAAAATTAAAAAATTAAAATTATTCACCTTGATTTCTTTGAGAGTAACCGAATGTTCCTCATTTTGACATTTTTTTTTAATTTTGAGTATTTTTTATTACTAACATTTTTATTTTTGTAAGACCTTTATTAAGTTTTTTCAACATTTTTCTATAATTTGCAGTAATTTTTTTATCATAATCCAAGAATGTTTTTGTTAAATGGCATGCCCTAGATATTTTTCATCTTTGAAATGTGTAAAATTTACAATTAAATGAAAATATAGATGAAATTAGAAAATATATAGGATTCCCAAATGATCACATAAGTTAGAGGATAGGAACATTTGAACTACTTTTCGCACATCTGCAAGAAATGCACCAGAAGTGTATTATACATAAAAAAACAAAGAGGTCATCACTTAATTTTCATAGCGGATATTTCACTTACCGAAGACTAGGGCTCTGTCGATGAGAGTTTACATAACCTGATGGGTGTAAATGCTGCTGATCGCCTATACTTTCGCAAGACGGCCTGCGGGAGCCCATGACATCTTGTAACTCCATCGCCTTAGGAAGAGATTTATTTAAAACAGGATTATAATTAGAACGCTCTGTATATGATGGTATGTAGCACTAGTAATAAAAAATATGTAAAAAACTAACAGTCCCATTTATAGAACAGGTCCTGTTCAATGCAACACATAGAGTTAAAAATCATGCAAAAAATCCTCAAAAAAGAGACATGCAGTAGTGCTATATAAAAATTATACACATAAACCGTGTGCAAGTCAAACCCTTTTAACTTTACCTAGATGTTAAAACTAGTTTTTTTTTTTGGTTAGTATATTATTTTAGTGTCACCAGATTTAACCCGATCTTTGGTTAATAGATTTTAAGAAGGTATTTAACATTCATTTTATGTATGTATCCCTAGTAACATGTCAAATGTGATAACTAAAGAGTAACTGATGCATATACTAATAGTTATAATAATAAACGTGCACATAAATGCAATGTTTTGGGACTATCATTTATCGCTAAGAGACCTATAAACTATCTTTATATTTAGTTCTGTGTGTTCTGGTAAAATCCAACTAGAGATTTATATATGTCTATTCTAAAATATACCTTCTAGAAGTTTTCTAAGACTATAACATCATATTTCTGCATCTGTAAAATGAACATCCAAACATTATGACTTGACTTGATTCTATATTGTTTTTTAAAAAAAAAACCTAATACTAGTCTATAACAAAAATACAGTTTACCACCAAATCTGAGTTTGTTTTCACCTTTTTGCTCCTGCAACAAAGAGAAAATCGAGATATATCACAACGGTTATGTTTGATTGTGAAGTATCGCTTTTTTATTTAAGAATGAAGAGTATTTTTGCGAGCGCCAGTGAGTAAGAAAACCATTCAAGAATGTAAAAGCGACTTCACAACTGTCTATTAAACATTGTTTTTTGAAAACTGCTTCAAAATATTGTTAAAAAATGTTAATTTGGCATTTATAGTAGAAATATATATTGATAAGATAATATTATGCAGTAAGTAATCATAGAAATCAGACAAAATCGTTGGAAATAGTTTTCAAGTTCGTAGCTCGGCCGTTAGGGGGCGCAATCTACATACCAAAACATAGAGTTGAATTTTTCTCAGAAATGTTTTCTATTCAGGTATATTAAATAGTACAAATATGGATAGCCGGATTCATTGCGCATCTCTTGTTATTGACAGAAAGAGTGGGGAAACCCCTAATGTCTGATCAGAAAAATGCATTTTTTTAAGGATTGGCTCAAGAAAAGCCCATAGTGTTATACCTCGTTGGAAAGGTTTTTTCATGCTTTATTTCGTGGTGAATGCGTAATGTCATTTACTTCAATATGGAAACCTATAGATGGCGTTATTTCAAAAGAATACCATTTTATAGATTTTTCTAAAAATTTTAAATTTAATGCTATAGTTTTCTTTACAAAATGAATTCAGCAATTCAGCACAAGAAATTGATGAACATAGTATAAGTTTGAATTTTTTAACAAAGTTGTTTATTTATTGGCGCTATTTGTTCCAAGTTCGGGTTGTTTCACGTTTTCTTAAAAACGTGAAATAGCAGGACAAAGCTTTTTATAGATTAGTTTGGAGAGCATAAAAATAGCTACATTTTGACACCAAAAAGGGTTCGATATCTTTTTTTGTTATCAAGTTATTCACAAATTAGTGAGCAAAAAATAAATAATGATAATGAATTGAGAAACATGACGCTATTGAAAAGATATTTAATTACCAAAACAAAATGCCTCTATAAAAGAACCTACCTAAACCCACGCAAATGAGTGAATCAATAACAATCTTGAAAATAATAACAAACATATATTGATATTATATAACGAAAGAACAATTAAATTTTAACAAAAGTAAAGATGTTTATAAATGCTTGAAATACATAGTATTATTTTCAATACAGGAATTTAAACTTCGCTGCGTGTCAATAACAAAGGTTATGCGCAATGAATCCCGCTATCCATATTTGTACTATGTATTTAATTTAATATACCTGAATAGGAAACATTTCTGAGAAAAATTCTACTCCATGTTTTGGTATGTAGATTACGCCCCTTAGCGGCCGAGTTACAAACTTGAAAACTATTTCCAGCAATTTCTCTTGGTTGATTTATTAATCAAAATGTTATTCCCGAAGTTCTAGTGCCTATACTTTCCCTAATATCATATCTCGTCGACCTTAATGAGACACCTTGTATAAAAAATGAAAAGTGAAATGAATGAATTTAAGTAAAGAATAATTGCCTCTGAAAGTTGTATAGTGTTCAATTAAAAAAATATTTCATACTCTTGATACTTATAAAACAATTAAAATGTTAACATTTTAAGACAGTTTCCAAAAAAAATACATTTTTATATTGAAAAAATCCAAAAAAGTTGTTAAAAATTATTTGGTTGTTTCTACCGTTACAGGATGATTTACTAGAACCTGGCAATATTTTAAAGGTACATGTAAAAAGACCACCTATAAAATTTCAGGGCAGTCTGGCTCATTAATTCTATTCTTTTGTATCCTAATTTCCAACACCCGTAGAAGTACTATGAGTCTTAACAGCTAATTCGGACTAGCCATAATTTTGACAGTAACACTTAATAATGTCAAACCTTAGAATAAACAAATTCCACATTAATACCTTCATTTTACAACCTGTTTAGGTATTTTAATGTTTTGATCTGATGGGTAAACTCTTTACAACAGTAATATTTTGCTTAATTCGCTAACTAAATATTCTGACGGAACACTGTTTGCTTCAAAATCTAAGGAAGTTTATGACAATAAAAATTGTCCGTGATTATAATTCGTGTCTGTCAGTGTTTGTGACATTTTCACAAGACTGTAGAAAACTATGACAATATTTGTGTTCAAACAATATGAATGAGAGAAATCCATGAAGAAAATTGAATACTCCAAAATCCACAATTGGAATCAAAACCTACTGAGATATCTAGACATTCGTGGAAAGAGTTCTGGTTGACCGCCAAAAATAACAAAAATGGTACAAACACCTCTTGTTAACATCTGCAAGCATCAAATATGGACTACTGTGACAGAAATTACAGTGATGTGGAACCAAAAAACATATTGAAGGAATGTTGTTGTCAGTGGATACACAATTCTAGTTACGATTTTTTAAGGTAAAGTGGCTTTAGGGGCAATAATTATTAACATCGAAAACTAAATCATAATTCTGTTTCCATCAAGGCAAAAGAAGTACCATTGCTAACGGAACAGAAGCATTTAGCTTGGACTAAATCGAAAGCTACTTGGATAAGTGAAGACTTGAATGTTCAGTAATGAGTCCAAGTTTGACATGTGTGTTGGGGATTTTCATAAGCGTATGGTATGAATGACAAGGGAAGTGTTTCACTAAATCTACTTAAAACTTACAGTAAAATTTCCACAGTCATGATCTGGTGATACATGTTGGCAAAGGGGATAGGGAGAATAGAGTTTATTAACGATACCGTTAATGCAGATAGATATAGGGATATCTTCAACAGTAACTTACTGCCTACAGTATCAGAACAATTTGGCAACAGAAATTTTATTTTCAAACAAAACGGTGCTTCCTCTGTTATATGGCCAAACTTACAAAAAAATGGTTTGCAGACAATGATATTAAACTCTTAAGGTTGGGGTCAAGCAGTCCTAGCCTAAATGTCATTGAAACACTATAACACTATATGAAGAAGTCCTTGCAGACCAATCCCTAAAGGACAATTCCTGATCTCAAAAGAAAAATCTATGAGATCTGGTGATTTCTCACTATGGAGTTTTGTAGATCGTTAGTCGAAACTATGCCAAAAAGAATTGGCACTGTTAAAAAGGCCAAAGGAGACATTACGAATTATTAAATCATAAGCAAACTTTGTTTGGACATTTTCTCGTCACCACATTTTGTAGCTTTGGCTTGATTTTCATTGCAATGCAACTGTTTTTTTTTTCTTTAAATTAATAACTGTCAATCAGTTTTCATGATTACTGAATTTGTAATTTGAAATAAATCACCCTGTATGCATCTACTTTAAATTAATATTAAATTAAATGAAAATGTTAAAATTTTGCTAATTCAAGAGTCCCTACCTTATCGATCGATTTCTTTTGGTGTTCCTCCGCGCCAGAGTAACGAGCGAGCTATCTTCGGGCAAATTCAGGTGAGTATCGCTGTGCTCCTGTCCCCCCATTAGAGGGGCCCCTTCTAAGCTCAGGGAGCCGGCTCTACTCCCGCCGAGATGGCCGGCCATATCCATAAGGCAGTCAAAAAAGGACGCTTTCTGTTTTGTAGAAATAACTTTTACTTAAACCATTTAGCAATCTTATTAGCCACTATGAAATCCACTTATAATCACTTCCTATTTATTGTTATACAGAATTTGTCTTCTAACTAATAAAATGTCTAGTGCTAATATTGAAAATATCTAGAGAATTCAATGAAAATGTGGCCCAAAAAATGTGAAAGAGAAGTACACAGCCTATAGAGATACAGTAAAAACATGCAAAAAATGACGGTACTAGAGAAATTACTTAATAAGAAAGAGCACCAGCCTACCTCTATTATATGGCAGAGCAATGTTTATAATATAAGAATAAATAATAGTAGTTTCCGTACCTCGCAAAAAATAAAGCAAGTTTTTAATTCTTTTTTGAATACTTCTGCAAAATTTTTGCTTCTGAACTTTACACAAGGTGTTACTTTAAATTAGGATTCACAGTTTTTAAAGAGCAACAATATGTTTCCTAGACCACTAATCTAAACTCTTTTTTAATCAAATAGGTAGTCATTACAAAAACATTATAAAAAATAAAGATATTTACAGTCTTAGTTTTTAATAAATATTACTAAAAGCACTGTGTTTAGTTCATGAATCTCAGTGTCAATGACCTCTAACACCTAGTTTAAATAACTACATAATATTAATTCACCTGATATGATATGACAAGATACTAGGTGGCCAAAAGAAAAAAATTTGGCGGAACAGATATGACCGAATACATCACCACTTCATTCTATTGCATTTTTTTACTGAAAACAACACATGCCATAGAACCTGATTGGGTATGCGCATGCAACTCCCGAAAAAAATTAACAAAATCCTTTGTTCATGACGAAATTTAAGAAAACAGACTTATATGTTTGTAAAGGTCAGAGGTAGCCTGTGTAATTGTTAACCCATTCAAAGCAACACCCTGTAAATAGCGTTTAGGAAACGAATGTTGTTTTTCTGAATTAATGGCATTTTTTTACTTTATTTTTCCAGATACACTTTTTTTAAAGACATAGAAGAAAGTTTTTCAGAAAAAGTTGGCAATTACCTTACTTACCCATCGCAATTAAAGCATGTCCCAAAATAGAAGAACGGATATGAGGAATTTACAATACAAATAAAATTTTAAAACATACCAACTTTTCCTATGCACAACTTTCCCCTAGAATATAAATTTCTGATTATAATGGAAAATAGCGAAATGGTAACAAAACATCTACCAATTATTATTTAAAAAATATTAATGTAGGGGAAACGGAAGTTAAGAAAACTCTACAAAAAGACGTTATTAGTAAATAAACGTTTTCAATTAAGAAATTAATAATAAATACCGAACTGGCCAATCATTTAACATTGCTCTATTTGCATTACTCATGCTTCAAACGAAGAAATAGGAACGTGAATAAATTCAAAAAAACATGCAACAGTTGTATAAATACGAAGAAATAGACAAAATACAGACATAGATCGAACTGCAGAACAGTAAAAAAATGCAGACCTCAAGAGTTTACAAAATTATAATGTGTAAAATACACTGGACAAATGGACAAAACGATATTAACGATGAAATCAATCATCTCAAATTCAGTAAAGTTCAGATTTATAAAATGTTAAAAAAGTGTCGTACTTTCGCATATTTAATGACATTGATGGTTATTTTTTTTTCAGAAAAATGTGTAGAAAGTGAAAATATCTTCCTCTAGTTCTTACAAATTTAACAATGAAGAGGGGCGACATCTATTATATTAATGCAAAGTGACTGTCACAGAGAAACTCTCGAAATTGATACTTCTTGTTTTAAAATTAAAGATACTAGATTGATTGAAATAACTCATTTAGAGGGAAAAAAAAGAAAATTGTTACCTGGACTTTTATAAGTGGAAATGGTAAAGGGGCTTATGATGAACGAAAAAAAAATAAATGCGCGAGCAGGGGTGGCGCAGGGTTGATTTGGGGGATTGAAAAGTTGTGAAAAATTGTATCAATGGATTTCTGGCAAAAGTTGACGTCAAAAATATAAGTATCCAATACAAAAGTTGTAGATAATGCAAAAATTTACAACTTTTGTAGAGATCACTTTTTAAAACAACCTTAAAATTTTTGAAAAAAATGTGAAAAATGAGTTTTTTCTGATTTTTCGTTTTTTATTTCTCATTTCCGCAAAAATAATTTAATTTTGACGAAACTTAGTAAAAATATACCTTTCTGTGTCATAAATAAGCACAAATTTTTTTAGATAAAAAAATGAAGATGTTTCCGAGATATTCATTTTTTCCAATCTGAAACACGTTTTTTTAAAGAATGATAATTTTTTCGTTTTGACATATACTTTTTGGTGAAATAAAAAAATCTGTAATGACAGTTCAAAAGCATGCTCAAAAATGCACAATAAAAAAATAAAAAATGACGCAACAACGAATTTTTCAGTAATTGTTGATAATTTGTTTAAATTTAAAAAAATTCAAAAACTGATTACACCATTCAATTGTACAGAAAAAAAATACAAAAAATCTGTTTCTCATTGTTTGACCTAAACTTTATTTTTGTATAGTATTGCTATAAACATCTAAGTCGAATAATGAATAAATAAAATAAATAATAATTCTTTTTCCGTAGGATTGATTAGTGTACCTACTTATTTTTTAAAGATTTTGATGAATTCATAGATATAATTAAATTATTTAAAATTCGTATTTTTGCTTTCAAAATTTTTACAATGGATATTTACAATTAAATAATATTAGGCTAATCTTTTTCTCAACTTTCTAACTTGATCTTCACCGTCCTATCCTTCATTAGACTGGGTTTTTTCCTGATCTTCAAATGTTTCTTTGATATCATTTAATTCTTCGGTTAATTGATTTTCCAGGTTCAAGCAGACTTGGCTGCTCGATTTCATGTGAAATGTCTTTGGAATCACTGAAATTTTCCGAAATTTTGTCAACGTTCAAACAATTTTCGACACCCGCATCTATTACCATCACAACTGGAATTACTCGCAATTACTTCTTTCCAGCCCTACTTGGTTGCAGTTATTTTGTTTCCAAGCCACGTTTGAAGCTGCTCTATAGGAGTGTTGTGTAGCTGCTCCAACAGTTGGTGGTAATTTTTCTAATTTAAAAGTAGACTTTGCAGTTAATACTTTGTATTGCTGATATCTCAAATCATCCAGAGATAATTTTATCATTTTTACATTTGTAATTCGACATAGATGTTTATAGCAATACTGTACAAAAATAAAGTTTTGGGTCAAACAATGAGACTCAGTTTCTTTTGTATTTTTTTCCGTACAATTGATTTTTTTTTTAATTTAAACACATTATCAACAATTACTGAAAAATTCATTGTTGCAATTCATTTTTTATTTTTTTGCATTTTTGAGCATGTTTTTGAACTGTCATTACAGATTTGTTCTGTAGCCATAGAAGAATGTACAATTTTTAAAATAATTAACAATATTGTATTAAGTAAAAGTAAATAATATAAAATCTATCCGGCACACGTAGTTTGCATAAACACTTGAGTCAGAGTGAGACAGACTACAGAACATGACTCGTTTAATTTGGACCGATACCGGATCGTAACATAAGAGTCAGCCGTCTTTGTTTAAGACTGCGTTTTAGTGCATAGAGAATTATTTTGAATTTATATATTTTTTTATAGGAAAACTATTAATTAAAAATTTTAAATTTATGTGGCAATTGACTTTTTACGATGAAAGGAATTTATTAAGAAAAGAAAAAAAAAATGTGAAACTTCTAAATTTTTCACAACTTTTCAACCCCACAAATCAACCCTCCGCCACTCCTGCTCACGCATTTATTTTTTTTACGTTTATTGCAAGCCCCTTTACCATTTCCACTTATAAAAATCCATGTAACAATTTTTTTTTTCTCCAAGTGTATAATTTGGTTGGACTATACACAACAACTCGTGTGACAAATTACTCTATCTTTCCTAAAAATAATTTTATCTCACGTGATGGCAATTTCAAAGCTAAAGTCTCTAAAACAGGGTACAAATTAATCTTCAGCATTCACATTTTTTACCTGGAATGATTTCTGAATGATTACAGCTACTAAATATTTTGATTTGTCTGCAAATGTAATGGACTTATATCAAAAACTGAAGGAGCTATGAAAATCTGAGGTGGGCATCATAATACAAATATGAATATAAAATACAAATCACATCCATGATATTCAAGATCGTGACTTATTTTCTCTATAAATGCACCTAAAAACAGCGCCATCTGTTTATTTTTCGAGTACAAGTTTGTTTTGAGGTTATGTTATTAATTTTGTATTTTTATGTTTTTGAAGTAACTTCTGAACACATTTAACAATACGGGAGAAAATAGTGATAATAATTGACATATAAATGACAAAGGGCTGTAACTGATTTTAATACACTTTTTTTTTTATAAATCTGAACTCGAGACAGGCACAATATGCTGCTAAACGAGTAATTTCTAAAAAAAAACTATCTACTCTCAGGACTGTACTATGAATGAGAATTTTAAAAACATTTTCTAAATATAAAAAAAGAAAAAAGTGAGAAATAAAATGGGAAAATGATATACTACCGCGGTATTTGCTGTAGGACTGTTTCCAAATCCCTGAAAACAATGTACAAAATTATAGGGCACTATTATGTGTCTGATAAAACTTCTGTGTGACTCTGTGCCTTGTTTCTCATTTATAATACGCTAAAGTATAACTAAGAATTTTTCGGACGATAAGATTCTCTCTCTCTCACTAGTATTAAGTAGATTAGGAAGATTAAGAGGTATTACTACGTTTTAAGAAATTTTTAACCCAAATAAAGAAAATTCCAGAAAAGTAAAAGATATTTTCTTTCATTTCCATAAAACGTTTCCCTGCTTTAAAACGAGATTTAGAGTTTTTCATCCAAAAAATTACATGTAATACTTAAGATTTTGGAAATGTTCGAATGTAAATAAAATAGGGTTTTCTACGTAAATGTTGTAATATGTGATTGGGGAACCATTGAACTACTAAACAACGATAGTGTGTCCTACTTCTTATATCTGTTTACAACATGAACTAAACATATTAGTATAATCTCTAATCTATAAGTTTTTCGCATTCTGTTTGAACATTTTATTCTTAACATTTTTTAATAAGCAGAACGTAATTTAAAATACGGAACTTTAAGAGGCAAAACAAAAAGTACATATTTAGCAAGAAATATTAATCAGATGTTGTTTAATGTCTTTTTAAATATTTTAAATTTAATAAGATTAAAAAGTTTAGAATATTTCGCTGCGGGAATAATTTAATTTGGATTTAAAGTGATAAAATTTAAAATATGTGTTAAGGCCTGTAATAAAAAAAAGAAAACATGTTAAGAAGAATAAAATGTAAAAACATAAATAACTAGAACAAGAAAAACCATCGTACACCTATAAAAGAAAGGGTAAAAAAAATATTTACAACACCTACAAACACATTTAAACAATCGAACTTTGAACAACGAATGGCCACAAGTAATTCAAGAGTATCGAAAGAGATGAGTGTGATTGCATTTTTGTAAAAATGTTCTGCCTGTCATATCTGTGATTCTGTAGAGTATAAGTGTGATAGAGGGCGTGTTCGTTTATCTTTCTGCTTACCGGCAACCCGGTGGGCTCCACTTGGCCGAATCTGGTGCTACGCCAGCTCTCCAGGATCAGCAGGCCGGCGTATATTTTCCCGACCGTCACTTTTCCCATGTTCAGCTGATCGTTTGGGGGAACTAGTAAGTCCACCATGTTCTTGGCCTGAAGCGGCCAAATGTTCTTGATTGTCTCTTTCAACTCATCGTCGGCTTGGTCCATTTCATCGGCTAGAATTTAGACAGAAACAGTTTGTTGATGAAAACAGGAACGGTAATGGTAGAAAGAAACCATAAACATTTTTATGAAGATACTTCAAAGTTTCTGGTAGTCCGTCTAAAAAATGATTATGATTATTTTTAATTCATATAAAGGTGACGTCACTATTGAATTTTGAAAAAATGTTTTTTTTTGTTCAAACAATGCTTTAATACCATAAAAACAATATGCAATTGGTTTTATAGTAAAAAAAAAAATTTAAGAGGCCCTGCCAAAGATTTTCCAGCAGGGCCTCGGAGCTCCTATTTAGCGCGATCAATCACTTATGTGCGGTGCTCTAATTCATTACTTTTCTACTGCTTGTTACTTTCGGGATAATAAGTAGTCATGTTACATGTAGGTCATATTTTTCCTTTGCATTCTCTGTTTTGTGTATGGTGCAGGCATCGCATTTTCCTCGGAACTATTTTTTTTCAGTTTTGGTGAATTAATTACTTCACATGGTTGTACGGATCACTTTGAAATTTTGACAGTAGCTCCACAATTAGATTCTCTATAGAAGTAGGTAGAGAATTTTTGTTTCGATATGAACTTTTTATTTTCTTAACAATTAACTGCTTATTTTTTGTCAAAAAATCTAACTTTTGTTTCAATAGTGCACCATTTTTACAGTATTTGATTTAAAAAAAATCCTACGTACTTCTACAGCCAATAGTACAAAGATAATAAATATCTTGGAATATTTGTTCTAGGTCTAAAATTGCACGAATTCGTTCGCTCCTGGAGGCGCTTTCTAAAAAGGTCATTTCAAAGATTGGCTCTCTCGCAGACATTTTGTATAAAAATAATAGTAAAAAAAAATACTTTTTTATACTTAAATATAAGTTGAATAACCCCTCTAAAAAGAATTCTCATTCTCTTTAATATACTCCCGAAGAAAAATTGTCAAAGTTAGGCGTTTTTTGGGTACTAGGGTGGTGTTACCCCTTAAGAGTTCTGTATTAACACCGACAACCCTGCATAGATCAACATCTATGCTAGTCACAAATTTCTCAGTAAAGTCAGCGGTTCTCAACAAGAGCTTAGAGATGCGAAAGACATTCAATTCCTATTAATCTTACATATGAAGAGTTTTTTGGGTCGCTGATCACGAACCTGGTCTCAGAATCACGAAATTCAAAATGGCGGATCCAATATGGCGGACAAGTAAATGAAATGTCTTCAAAAAGCATGAATTTTTTTGTAATGGGGTTTTTTGGGTCTATGATTACGAATCTGGGCTCTAAATCGCGAAATTCAAAATGGCGGATTCTAAGTGGCGGACAAAAGAATAAAAATGTCTCTAAAATGCATGAATTTTTGTGTAGTGGGGTTTTTTGGGTCTCTGATTACAAATCTGAAGGCAGAATTACGAAATTCAAAATGACGTATTCCATATGGCGGACAAAAAAATTAAAAAGATCTTCATAATCCTCAAATATTTGTTTATAGAAACTTTCTTGGATCACTGATTACAATTATGAATTCAGAATCACTAAATTCAAAGTGGCTAATAAAATATTTTCTAAATAATTTATTTGAGTAATTTATATTTTCATAAAATGTTTGGCAGTCTAGTATTTTACTTTCCCCGGTCTGGTCCGTCAGTTGCAGACCGCTGGTCTAGAGAGCTCCACAGAAGGGTAAGAAAGTCAAATTACTCAAGGGCGCCAGAGGTTGCAACCTGCTTCCCTGGACCGAAGGAGCTGAATTAAGTCTACTTTCTAGGATATTTTTAATTTTGTTGTTTTTTTCTGTCAAGAAATTTCTCACTTGGGTGTGTATTAAATTTTCAACTGTACTAAACGGTGTTTCTGTTAGAGCTCAATCCAGAACCTTTTAGGGCTACGACACCTACCCTCCGAAGGGCGGCGATTTCTCCGGCAAAACACCAGCTGTGGTGGTGGCAGCTACTTCCTCTCAAATTAGAGGATTCGTATTTAACACAGCTCAACAAAATATCCAAAAGTAGGGTAATCGTTACATCTTTATTCCTAACTTTTCCGCAAAAAAAATATTAGCTGTATGTTCTACACAGTAAACTGTATCGCTGATTAAAATTATATATATATATATATATTAAGGTTCACTCTGCAGTGTATATCAATTAGAAATAAAATTATATTATCGTTTACCTGATCTCATTTTAATGTTGAGATTCTCCCTAATGAGAGCGAACAAGGTGGACGTAAAATTAACCTTCCCCTCGTCGTCCACAGGCATGTTCATCCTGATCAGCTTCTTATAAGCCAGCCTGTTCGGACACTTGTTTCCGAACCCGAGCGGGGGATCCATATTCTTCAACATGTCGTACATCTCCGTATAATGTATCTTTCCCCTACGAAAAGCCAACGATAAATTAATGACGGACGAAAACGCTTAAACTTACGTCGCGTTCGGATCGTATTCCGCCCAGATTCGCACAAATTCGTCCAAGTGATGGGCCCCCAATATAGAAGAATCCCTGGTTAAATAATCGAAATTGTCCATGATGACCGCAACGAACAGGTTCAACATCTGCAAATCGGAAAATACAAGAAATGTGTCGGAGTATTAACGAAGCGCTTACCAAAAATGAACACAAAAATATAAAAGATACGAAGTACGCGTACGCTAGATTCGACCCACACTGGTTCTCTCCTTTTCCCGTTTTCGGGTCGCAAGGTCTCCCCTTGATGCAGGATAACATTATGCTGGGCCAATTTTCACCAGTCGCACATCTTAAATATAATTGATTATTAAAGAAACATGTTTCAAGAGATGTAACAATTTCATACCTAAATAAAAGCATTAATCCCTGTACGAAATTTCGAAAGTTATTGTGTCTGTTTATAGACTCGGTAGGCTGTTCGGCAATATTCCCAAAAACCTACAATTGTCGGAAATTAATAAAATAATGAATGGAGCATTATGATGTAGATATTGTTTCTTTTTTGTTGATGATAAACTTTTTTACAAATAAAAACCGTGAACAAAGAATACAACTCTACTTTTGCCCAATAAAAATGTCATTTTACTCTTTTTATTCGAGTAGATATTTCCTTCACACTGAAGAGCAATCAATGCAATACATCACACAGTTAATGTTTCAAAAACCTCTTTGTTTTTATTAAAACTTTAGTTGTAAAATTCACTGAAAATCAAATGCAACAGTTTGATTTTTTGTAAAAATTATATTATTAACGGAAATACCCAATATAGTCCAGTCGGTATCTGTTTTAAAAGTAGGTTGTGTGGATGATTCATATAGTAACGCTAATTTTTGTTGGAAGTACATAGTTCTAAATATTATGTAAAATGATAATTACAATATGCGCCCACTGAAAAAGTTGTGCATAATTGTTAGCGCAAGAAAATGAAAAAAAAATAAAAAAGGCGCATTTTTCTCCCTTCTTTCATGTATATCTCGGAGAATATTGACATTAGAGAAAATAGTCAAAGGAAAAAAAGTTTCGTTTTGATATTCTCTTCAAAATAAAAGTAGTCTGAAATTTTTACGTGCATTATTGTTGCTGCAATACAGTATAGACCGAAAAAAAATTTGTGTAAAAAAAGATGTTTTTTTCATGAATTTATTTCGGACCTTGACTTTAGAGCAGCCATATAAAAAGTATGGTTCTGAGTACTTATGGTATGGTAGTATTGCAGAAATTTTTTCATCAAAATTGGCCAGGTAGATTTTGCAAAATTCGATTGTTAATTAAGAAAATACAGAATTATACTTATTTTTCAATTCTCTCTCAGGGTAAAACCAATGATTATTTTGAGTTCCCAATTTTTATACATACCCTTTGGAGTCTCAACTATCAATCCCCATTTAAAAATTTTCGATTTTATCCATTTTAGCAAGAATTAGAATTTTTTAAAAATTTCTTTGAAAAAATACTTATAAACATTTAGAGCTTGAGCTACCATATTTGCATATTCTTCAAATGTAATTATAGGATCAAATAGAGGAAGGATTGACGAACAAAATTCACTTTTGATCTTGTTGATACAATGAATCGTCATCGAGATATGAAAGCTCAAAGTTGAAGTGAGTTTACGGCAAAACGAACTGTACAATAACAATCAAATGTGATTTTGATTGTTTGCAGCAAAGACTTTATAACTATGAAAATTTGTTTAAATCGGAAATGTGTTGTAACAGTTCTGATGCAAAAAAGATTGATACATTTCACAGGAATTGAGCAGAGTCAAAGAGAGAGGAGGGGGGGTGGGGACTATGCGAGCGGAGCAGCATAATTCACTCGCACAACTTCTGTACTTCTATACTGTATTGCAGCACCAATAATGCACATAAAAATTTTGGAGCACTTTTATTTTGAAGAGAATCTCAAAACGAAACAATTTTTCCTTTGACTATTTTCTCTAATGGTAATATTCTCCGAGTTATACATGAAAGAAGGGAGAAAAATGTGCCTTAATTTTTTTTTTACATTTTCTTGCACTAACAATTTTGTACAACTTTTTCAGCGAGCACATATCGCAATTATCATTTTACATAATATTTAGAACTATTTCCAACAAAAATTAGCGTTACTATATAAAACGTCCACCCGGAAACAGATACCGACTGGACTAGTAAGAGAATGAAATAAAAAGAGTAAATAAAAAGGCCACAAATAAAGAATTACGAAGAATGTAATTTTTTGAAGATTATCTGTACTCAAACTTACCTGCATTCCGATAATGGCATATATAAAGAACAGCATAGCAATGAGTAAACATACGTATGGAAGAGCTTTAAAACTTTGGACAAAAGTCCAAAGCAATATTCTTATTGTATACCCTTGGCGAAGTAATTTTATCAACCGTGCAGCACGAAATAACCTCAAACATCCAACGTTTATGAAATTTTCCTGAAAAATACGATATACGAATAAGAACAATCATTTCGGGAAAAAATTGTATTCAAAGCCTATAATAAATTATTTTTTTGGATCTTATAAACTACTTCTTAAAAAAAATATATCTATGCTACGTTTATTAATGAAACATATAAAAAAGCTTTTTATCTAATCTAATTTTATTTTGCTAGAGAATTATGTAATTGAATATTGCTAAAACGCTACGTTGTATATACATTAAAAATGGTGTATGTGTACAATTCGGTGTTCTTTGTAGTGTATCATGTTCTTTTTGTGAAAATACTTACCGAAAGCCAAACATTTTTCCATTTCTTCCAAAATCAACTTTACTAGCATGCTACTCTATTCAATAAACAATTTTTCAAGCAACTTAATACTTTTGTATTTTGAAATTTTTAATCTTTATTATCATTGTTTATATTCAATGTGGTTGTAATGACCGGTCAAACTTAGGAAAAATAATATTAGACGACAACATTCCCATAGAATCGCTGTCGCTCTATTCGTCGTATAAATAAAGATGACAGGGACTTTGTGCGAGACGGCATCTAGTGTTTTGATTCCTAAATTTCATTGGTCGACTTACCATATTAAATATAAAAAATAATATTATATTACAAAAAGTATGTACAGTTTAAAACCGCATCACTTTAATGTCAGCATGTGATAACTTGTAAGGAAAAAAATGTGAGATTAAGAATTAAATGAAAATAAAGCTAAAATCCTTCAAATTTGATTTGAATCAAAGGGTAAGAAATTAGTCTATAAAAAAATGTCATGTGTGCACTCATAACAGTTTTTGAAAGAAATAATCTTCGATTTCTTGAAATTAGACAAAGATTGCTCATGAAAACTATGAAAGGAGATGGTTAAGGAAATTTTGTCCTGTGAGATTAAAGAAATAAAGAATCAGAAATAAAATACAGTTGGAAAATATAGAGACGTTGAATAAGTTCTCGCTGCTTTCCACAGACGGTGTTACCAGAATGTAAGCTTGAAATTCAGTGTATGGTTTTTCGCCGAAGTGTAAATAATTTTTTTTTCTTGTCGAACTTCGTGCAGAAAAAAAGTATTTGCGGGGAATTTTACTGTACTACTTTATTCAAAAGAAATCTGCAGATGAAGCACACAGACTTGAGATTTACGGTGATCATGCTCTGTCGCAAACAACATGCATTGGTTTAGACGCTTCAAAAATAATGATTTTGATGTTGAAGATAAAAAATGCTCTGGGGCATGGAGTTGAAGCTGAGAAACGCCAAACGTGTCTTTGCACGTGTGAACAGCAGCTTCGACCAACAAAGAAAGGTTTTTTACATAGTACAGTAACTGGTGATGAAAAATGGATACGCTACGGTAATCCTGAGCATAGAAAATCATGGGGTAAGACTTTATTATTATTATTATTATTATGAGCTGCTCAAATCAAATGACACCATCACAGGCGATCGCTACCGACTACAACTGATGCGTTTGAGCTAAACATTGAAGGAAACACGGCCGCTATACGAGCAGAGACACGTCAAAGAGATTTTGCAGCATGACAATGCTCAGCCACATGTTGTAATACTGGTGAAGAGCTACTCGAAAACGCTTAAATGGGAAGAAATGGTACAGCACTTTCATACTTATGACGATGCTAAAGAAATGGGACGACTCTTAGAAAGCCTCAAAAGACGTATCGTTTTTCCAAAGTGGAATTAAAATGCCAGAAAGATGGAAAAGTGACATTTTTTTATAAATAAAGCATTAATTTTCATGAAAAAACAGCAAGAACATTTTCAACATCCCACTAATATTTCAAACATTTCTTCCAGTATAATTCGAAGCACTTTGCTTTTGCAGTTTTAAACTGATAACACTTGTACATTAATTTATTTATTATAAGTTATATCTAATTTTTCTATAAAAGTCATGAGTACATAAAGAAAATGCAGAGGAAGGAGTTATAAAAAAAATTGTTGCATGCTGACTAACCTTAAACAAATCAATACCGAGCCTAATACATCTTTACTTCTTCTAAAATTATGATTTCTGTAAACTCAGTCTCTAAGTTACAAAAAAGGGTCCTAACAAAACTTTTCGTCTAGATATTTTATGAACGAATTCCATAAATCACTTTTGCAGAGTAGCTATTGTAATTTTTTTCAAGTATTCTGTATCAAAACTTTACTAAACATGGTACTAACATCGACTTAATTTCTATTTTTGCCATTTTGAGATTTACAAGGTGACATATGAAATTCATCCTGAACTGACTTTATCGCAGCTAAACACTATCCCTAAATACAATTTAGTATACAGTAGAATAGAATAATGAATAACGCTTACCCTTTCTTTATTTAATTGGGCTGCCCTTTCCTTAAATAAAACAGTTTAATGAAAGAAAAGAAAAGAAACATTTTTGTTAGAAGTGCATAAACATTCAAAATGCATCGGTGCACGATAGTGCCTTATTTTTGCATTAATCATTATTTCTATACCTTCCAGATCAGGCGTCGATAAATCTGTGTTAAAATTGTGTTACTGTGGTAAATTGTATATAGTAAAATTTTATATTTATTTATATGAAATTTATGTACGATAAAAGAAATACTTACTCCAAATTCCACCACCAAGGCATCTACAATACTTCCTATCACTGTTATAAAGTCGAACACGTTCCAAGGGTCTTTGAAGAAATTCTAGAGAAAACAACAATTTATTAAAGTACATAGACAAAAATTGCGATTCAAAAAATTATATAAAATGAATTGTGTTGAAAAAAAAAAAAAAATTGTGTTCGATTAATTTACTGTTTTCTAACAGAACATACAAATTTTCTAAAATTCTTTACTAACAATAAAAGACGAAAAAGTAACTAATATCTCAAGAATTTTTTTTACAAATTTTTCTTATTTAAATAAAATTCAATAATAGTTTTTTAAATAAAAGAAAGTTTGCAATTTTATCTAAAGAACAAGTATCTATAATACCTATAAAAAAAAATTGAGCACAAATATATACTCTAGTGACTTCCAATCTAGTAAATGATTCTAATGTTATACCTAATTATTTAGTATTATATAGGTGGAAGAGGATAAAAGGATGTTTTTAATAAATATGAGAACATGCCTCTAATTTAAAAAAAGCAAGAAAATGTTCTAGTAAGTAACTAATTTCATGTCAAAAAGAAACAGTTACTAGAATATAAATACTATAGTCTTTAGCCCTAATGATCTACTAGTAGCTAAACTACTTCCTGTGAAAAAAATGTGACGATTTTATAGTACAGATGAGAAAAGAAAAACTATGGATGGAAGTGTAGTGCAAATTAAAAAATCATGATATATCTCTACTCCTCTAAATGACAAAATAACACTAATTACGTGCCATTTACCTAGAAAATAAACGTAAACTATTCTATCGATTCCTCATTTTTACTTAAAACATATAGTGATATATAAAAAAATTATTATATTTGTATGAAACAGAAACAAGAATCGACTCAGTATCCAACGTATTAAAGAATAAAACTAGAGACGGCATTTCTGTTTCGTACAACGCTGTTATAAATGTTAATAATGTATAAATATATGTGTTATGTAGTTTTTACCTTTATACCAAATGCGATTAACTTCAAAACAGTCTCACATAGGAACAGAAATGTAAAAAGTATGTTCATAGCTGCGAGGATGTCTGACAACAAGGGTGGCGACTCATGGTACTACAAACAACTTCAAAATATAGCTCTACTCTACAAGCATTAAGGCCTACCTCAATTTCTTTGGAAAAGTCGGCAGAACCATTTTTTTGACAAGTGAATTCCGATAAAACACATTTAAAAATATAAAAACATCTTTATCCATCCGCAAATATCGCGATGCAGCATCATTATACTTCCCAGATCAATTTCAATGCCGAATAAGACAATAAGTAATGATAAAAGCATCAGACAGATGTTGCATTTTGTATTTGCGAAGGAGAAGTACATAGAAATAGATTTAAAAATACATTTAAAGATCTTGTTTTACCCTATATTTATTTCTCGTGTTTGTGTATCAATGTAGCAGCATGCTTTAAAACTTCAGTGAGATGCTAGAAGCCATGCAATACGTTTATGTCAAGCAAGAGTGAGATTACACATTAAAGACAAGTCATAAAGGGGACAGTGGAATACGAGGGGATTTTGTACAGGGACTGTGTTGTTAAGTGTATTATTCATCAATAAATAATAATTGCTAAAATTTAAAAACATCAAAGTACACCTTTTATAAACAAACAATGGCGAATTGTAATAATTATAATACCCTTTTAATATAGTTCGATTAAACGTACAAAGGTAAGGATTAAAAATATCATTGAATTTTGAAATTTTAAGACAAATTTTTATACTCTTACTGCAATTTTCATTTTTGCATAGTAATTATTCTAAAACCTTTGCTCTATTTTAGTAGAGATGTAAATCTACCCCATACGACTTACACCAGTATTTTTCATATACAGTGCATCCCAGAAGTAAAGCCGAAAATTCGTATTTTATTTTGTGTTGTATTTTCACAAAAACGCTAAAACACGTCAATTAGTAAATAAGAATTGTCGTTTTGTCACGTTGCTTAAACCTTTTTTGCACAATGTTTCATAAACCTATTACGTCATCGACATTTTTTTAAATGGCACTACCTAATTTTTTAAGCATAAATGGATAGCCCTTTTGAAGGGAAATGCGTCTACTTTACTTTGACAGATGCAAAAAAAAAGCCAACGATTGGAATAAACATGGTTTAAAATAATAACAAAAGTAGGTATCACAAACTGATGCGAGAATAGTGCTATAGCAAAAAATGTGAATTTGTAGATGTTTTGTGTGTTGGTTGATTGTAGGTACATGTCTTATATAGATTGGGTAGGTTCACCCGACTAGGCATCGTTTTAAAGACGACAGTTAGCGAATACGATAGTGCCGCATATCATTATGACAGTTACAAATACCATAACTTTATATTACAATGGTGTTGCGTTTAAGTGCAAAACAAAGAAATAATTTCCTAATTATGGTTGGATACGGAGATAGGATCCGGAGTTATGATGAAGTATGCCAATTATTCAATGCCAAGTTCGTCTTATCGCCAAAAACGCCAACATATCAATACATAAAAACATGTACCTACAATCAACCAAAACACAAAACATCTACAAATTCCTATTTTTTTGCTGTGGCACTGTTCTTGCATCAGTTTGTGATACCTACTTTTGTTGTTATCTTAAACCATGTCCATTCCAATCATTGTTTTTTTTTCGCATCTGTCAAAGTAAAGTAGGCCAAACCCTATATCAACACATTTCCCTCCAAAAGGCTATCCTTTTATGCTTAAAAAATTAGGTAGTGCGATTTACAAAAAATGTCGATGACGTCATAAGTTCATGAAACATAGCGCAAAAAAGTTTAAGCAAAGTGACAAAACGACAATTCATATTTACTAGTTGACGTGTTTTAGCGTCTTTGTGAAAATGCAACAGAAAATAAAATACGAATTTTTTGCATTACTTCTGGAATGCACTGTATAGAGGCAACATCTCAGAGGAATAAGTAAACATATTCCTCTGAGGGTAACACTATCAGAATAAAACAAACTACATATGAGCACAGCGATAGGTAGTGGGAATTAAAGAGGTCATATTTCAACATTACACTGTATAAGCTAGACAGCTGACATACCTTTAATTACAACACCAAATATTTGAATGTATGCACTTACTCCATCATTACGATGCATAATTTTCTTTTATTTGTATTTATTTTTTATTTCACATTTTTTTCACAAAATTATTAGTAGTAAGAGTAATATTACGTTTTTTTTTTCATAGTATTCAATCGAACTCTCTTTTTTTTACTATATACATTCGTTTTAAGTTCTTGTAGTATGCACCACTATTTTCATTTGCTTCCTTATTGCCTACTAATATTATTTTTCGCTTATATTATAGATTCAAATGTATTTTATACAGATATAAAATACCTATAATAGCTACTTCTATTTCTATTAAAAATTATATGTCTAGAAATGAATAGGTCATACTTCAAAGATAGCTTGCTTGATTGAAAATAAACCGATTAGATCAAGTTACCTTCTTTTTAGGTGTAATAGTACATGCTCCCAAGAATAGTATCCTGCAATGTTTTTTTTTTAAATACACATAAATACTTACTAATCTCGTAGAGTTGAATAAAGCACTGTGTTTAGTTTATGAATACCAGTGTCAATGACCCCTGGCATTGACAACATACTATCAGTCCACCTGATGTGATATGACAACATAGTGCTAGGCAGGCAAAAAACAAATGGCCAATGTTAATTTAACAAACCGAGAATAGACAACTTGATGCAAATCACTTTATTTTTATTCTGGGAAGCTACACCATTGGCTAGACCATATTATTTCAAAAAATTTTTAAGTTTTTTTTTTAAACAAAAAGGTATGGGAATCCTTAATTTTGAAAAAAATCAAAATTTTAAATTCAAGTCTACGTTAAAAGAATTAGTTTAGAATATTATCTGTTAAAAAAACGATAATTCCAAGGGATTTAAATCCATAACATAATGATACTAAAAGAGTGGCAATAAGCAATCGTAGCATCGATTTAGATTTCAAGAAAAATAATGGCATACAACACGTTAATTTTTATCTGGTATTTAAGGAGTTCCTAGTTGTTATTCTTACCCGCACGCCAAAGGCTAGGATCTTGAGGAGGCATTCCACCGTGAACATGCCGGTAAATCCCCAGTTCAGGTACTTTAACGTATTGGTGTAGGTTTCGCCTTGCTTGTCATACTGTTAACACAACATAAAAATCGCACAAGGCACTAAGCCACTATATTAAACATGTATATGTAACTATCTAGTAGACCAGAGAGTGATGCAGTCTTGTGTCTTTATACCTAAATGTCTTACTGGGAGAACGGGTTAGTCCCTTGGATCAAACATTTACTTTTATTTTGCCTCTAATTCATCTTTGAATCGCATATAATAAGTGAATGGATTTTTCCATTTTATATTCCTTCTCTTCAATGCTCAGGTCACAGATTAAGTATGTGTATACTTAAAAAAATTGGGTAAAATTGTGTGGGTAAGTTCATACAACATTTTTCTCATTAAAATTACATTTCCAAGATGCAGAATGTTAAAGTTGTTACTTTGCTGAAGGTTTTTCTTAATTATCTTTAAATCGGCAGAAGATTGTTAAAACTAGTTCACAAATATCAACTACGTCTTAAGAAAAAAGTACAAATCATTATATTCCCAACAGCAGTGGCATGGATGTGGGTAATTTGAGGGGTATAATTATAACGGCTTTGCAAATCCCAAAAAATGATATAAAAAAAAGGTTGCTTAGTAGAAAATCGATAGGATGTACTTTTTTCAAGAAAAATTAAGCAAAAGCTCTTTGCTCGCGGAAAGCTGTACATATGATTCAATATAATTTGACAACATATTTTTTAACTTTCACAAGATATCAGGACCACTTCAATCCTTTTTAGCACTGTCGTACAATCGGTGTAGTTTAAGGAGGTTTATCGGGTCCTTCTAAAGTCAAATGAGAATTTCTGTAGATTCGCTAATGATTAAAGTAGTAAGCCTTTAGATTTGGCAATGTTGCACTAGGCTCGATTCAGTGTTCGCTCGCTCGCGTTCGATCATAATGTCACACCTGCGAATTTCAAATAATACGCTACGTCGAGAACTGCGGAGTTGTCGCTATCACGCATAATGAAGGTTAAGTTAATTGTTGCGCATTCTAAGTGGAAAGACCAAAAAAATCTGCAGTCTGTACCAAATCATGAAAAATTATTTTATTAATATCTCGTCTCTTAGATATTCAAACTAGTCATAATTTTTTTGAGGATTTTCTTCATATTAATAAACTTGTATTAATTGTTTTATGAATATTTGTTTGTCAATTACATATTAGATAAACCTCCTTAAATGATTTGGCTGACACGTATTTGGTATATTGTGATTGTAGACGTAATTTTTTAGCATTAACGATGTGATATGTTGAAATGTTTCCTTGTTGACAAATTCCTCATCTCCGTAATTTTCTTGCAATCGACTGAAGGTTTCGAGAAAAAAGTAATTTTTATCTCACACCAGAGCGCTTGTTCATGGTATGTTAATACTGTAGACGAGCAAGAAGCCGCTTTAAATATTGTTGAAGAAATTCCACAGGAAAGTGTAAGAATTGCTGTTAAATTCAATTTTTTAAACTACACCGAACAATAAGAGAACAATAATATGAACCTATCACCTAATAAGAGTCACAAATTTTGCCCAGAATAACAATGCTAGACTACATTTTTGTAATTGGTTCAGAAATAAACAAAACGAAAATAATTTCTGCAACACAGTCCTATTTACTGATGTCATATTTTATAAAAAAAAATGGAGTAATACATCTACATAATAGTCATGAATGGAGTGGCGATAATCCAAAAGCAACAATTGTGTACCATTCCTGGCCTCAATTTGCTATTAATGTATGAGCTGGAATTATCATTGATCATTTATTAGGGACTGTTGAGCTGCCGTCACATTTAAATGTGTTCAGTATCTTAATTTTTTTAAATAAATTGTCAGATCTATTAGATGTGCCCTTGAATATTAAAAGAGGCCTACGCTTTATGCATGGTGTACTCAAACTGAGTAGAAGTTCCTTAATAACCGGTTTGCTGGATGATAGATTGCATAGGCAAGATGTAACTGTAAAATGGCCTGCTAGGTCACCTAATCTGAATATATTTTAATTTGTAATTTTGGGAATCCTATTGATATTCAAATAGTATATATTTTTTGCATTATTTTTAGTTTTGCAAAATTAAAAGGATGTTTAAAAGATGTTGACAACATATTTTCCTTTAAATTATCTGCATCCACGCCACTGCTATTAGAAATAAAATGGTTTCCACATTTTCCTTATGGCTTTATCTTTAGTAAATTTAAAAATTAAGAAGAAAATGAAAAAATAATAATTTTAACACCCCCTGAAATGCAACTTAAATGATAGAAATGTTAAATGAACAACCCCCACTATTTCTCTTAAGAGGAATTCACTCCCCTGTTCTTTTTTAAGTATAAACAAGACACCCTCTATATACACCGTTAAATTCAAATGTCAATTACAGGCAAAATAAAACCTTAAGCTCGTCCCAACATTTTTCTGTAAGCTTTGTCTTGAGAATGGATAAGGTTTACTAATTATTTACAATTAGGTACATATAAGCTTTGTACAAATTTATTTTTGAAAGTTATTTTGGGGAATAGAGGGACGAGTTAACATACTAACTTTTTTTAATTTAAAAGGAGAAAATGTAGCATATACCACCATAATACATGTGTAAATTAAGTTTAAAACCTTATTCTAAGGAAAAACACTTTTATTTTCATAAAATCGAAGATTCATATTTATCATGCGAAACAAATATTTATACATTCATAGACATTACTGTAGTTATTAATTCACAGCATTACAGAATGTACAATACTGGGTGTTTTTATGACTATGTCATAATTTGAGAAAGCCACTAATTTCCGAAACGCAAAATGTTCGAGATTTAAAATTATTCAAAATCCCTAGAATATTTGCCCCTAATTAGATAAATTATTAGCCCAAATTTCGTTTATCAACATCAAACATATTCAAAGGTATTTAATTAAATGTCAAACTTTTTAAAATTTCAAAATTTTCACCCCGTATCACAAAAATTAGTGATTTTAGACCATTTTAGCTTAAAACAACTTAAGGAATAACCTGAAGTGGTCACGTACTTAAAGAACGTTATACATATATTTGGAATTATGCATTGTCAAAGTGTGCAATATTGCTAAACTTGGTAAATAAGAAATTGCCTGATAAGGTGTATAAATATGGTGCTATATGTACATCACAAGAAACTAAGACATTTAAGTGAAAAGGGAAAAGGGGACCTGTACTATCTAACATCTACGGGAATAAGTGTTTTTCTGTGCACTGCAGCCAAGTTCAGCAATGCTCTCCTGAAATTATAGGCGTTTACGGAAGGGACAGAACTTTCCCTACTCGTGAACTCCTACGTCAAAGTAGTCTTGGATTAAACTCATTAATCAGCGGCGTAGTCAGTGGAAACGGGTGGCAAGAGCTTTTTGTAATTATTGAATATAAAAATGAGAACCCTTCACACGTACGCCCCTGTTTATTGCAAAAAAACCAAAGTATATATATAGCCGGACACCAAAAAGTAGTACGACATTCACAGAGGTGCAGCTTGTTCTCAAAATGTAACTGAAATGAAACAATTACACAAACATAAAAGACATGCTATATATGTGTCAGATTTTCTGATGCCTCGTTATATCTAATATCTTTACAGACAGGTACAAGGTAAATTTTACAGGTTTTATCATCTTTCTCTTTCTCTTTAATTGATTTAATATACTTTTTTTGTAATTTAAGCCACCCAATTGTTTTCACAAGTTTGAGTCACAAAATATCAAGTAGAAAGACTATATTTTTTAATTCAATTAATTTAATTCAAATTTAAAACTTCAAGTAGAAAGTAAAAGGTCATATATTTTTTGCCGTCTCTTGCACAAATTTGAAATTTTGAGTTCAAACTAAAAATTTTGAAAATCCAGTCAAAATATCATTTTCAAATTCGAGAATTCGAGAAATTTTATAAGTGGAAAAAAAAAATAAAAAATGTATGGCATTTTTTCCCTTTACGTTTATCAGTAATGTATTCATATATACACAAACAATTATACAAAAGAAAAAACATTTAATTAAAAAGAAAAAAACTATATTTTCGGAAAATTCTAAGGCTTGAACAGTACTTGAATTTTAGTAAAAATAAAAATTAAAAAATTTTTGTAAAAGTAGAACTAACCATTAAAAGAAATTGCAATTCTGAACCCAATTAACAAATTTTAATGACAATAAAAACAATGAAATGTTGACGTGTAATAGCATTTTTTTGTTATATTTCCTGACATAATCGAGACCAAAAATGAAAAATGTAACAACGGGTCAGCAACTAGCTATAAAAAAAATTGTAACATTTTAAAGAAGCAAAATTTGTTTTGTACATTCCATCAGTTTACAGCTACTTTTGAAGTCTGGCATATCCATTCGGATAATAAAAATTTTTGCGGCAGAAAGCTGATAAAACCTGTGCGAGAAAACCGCAACTTCCCCCGAAATTCAACATTAGTGATGTGGTGCTTACAATTTAAAGCCACTTATTACCTCAACACTGATCATGCTCATGAAAAACGACATCGAAAGAATTACTTCCATCAATCTATGTAAAGTATAATCAACACTAACAGATTTAATTAATTTCACTGCTATACTAATTACCTAGATCTAAGATATAAAGACATTATCTAAGAGTTTATTTAAGAACTAGGTCGATTTCGTTTACTGTTGTTTTCCAATAAACTGCCTTGAAGCGTAAAAAAATACCAAAATGTGGTAAAAAATGTTTGTATTGCTTGAATTCATATGCAGAATGGTTGTGCGCAACGCTGACAATAGCATTCGGTGTGTGAATCTTGTAAGAAAGTGTCCCGCATCCAAGGTGCATCGGTAAATCGTTTAGGCTGCCGACTTTTAACTTTTCATAAAAAAATAACCGAAATTCGGAGAGAAATCTACTCAAAAATGACATTAATGCAATCAAATGAACTTAATTTCTCCGAATTTTGGTTTCATGTTGAACAATTCTCGTGAAAAAGTAAATTATATATATTTAAAGTGCATATAGAGAAAACGGACACATAACTTACCTTCATCATCAGCAATAAGGTATTAAAAACAATTAACATCATGATGAAATATTCAAATGGCGTCGACACGACTACCCTCCATATCTTATATTTAAAGCTGTTTCTTTTATTTGGCATGTACCTTTCTAATGGACGAGCTTGGATAGTAAAGTCTATACACGATTTCTGAAAAACGCCCAATACCGTGACAGAAATAACGATGTGTATCATGGGGATTTTGAAGATGGCAAGATATGGAGCCCAAATTACAAAAAAAGTTGGTATTAACAGATCTCAGATATACTTCTCAGTTTTGAGATATTCTGTGAAACAAATTTATAAATTTTTATTTTCATTTCGTTTTTCATATACTGATATCAGCCTGGTTTTTTTAAATTCAACTTTGTTTTGAGTCTGGGTGAGATATAACTTGTAAACATATATTGTTTCTTTAATGACATTGCTGATCAATGCTTACTAGCCCAAGGCATTAATTTGTACCTGCTGGCAGAGAGTGACCTACTAATCTGTAGGCACTACGAAAACATGACCGATTTTGCATTAGATGTAATAAACCTTTTAATCAATGATATTGTGGAAAACACCTACTTTGCCAGCTACATACTCTACCCAGCCATTGAATTACATCTGTAATATCTAGTAAACAGTTAAGATCACTCATTAGTAGACTGGTCTAGAACTTATTAGTAAGGCATGACATTTCAGTCTGAAAGCAGAGGCGTTTGCGCGTAGATTACCTAGTGCGTTTATAATAATTATTTTTATAATATTGTGAAATGATTAGAATGGATGAGCTCTGGCAAATATCTGGAACATTACATATGTCTCCACAGTAGATTCTTTAAGCGATGTCGGCAATGGGGAAAAAAATTTCTTTTATAACGATAACGATTGGTCGACGTCTAATGACTTTATAGGTGCATATTTGAAGTAATCTCTAAAAGCAGTTAATGAATCCATGGGAGCACAATTGCTATGGATGTATCTTAATCTGGAAAAATCTGGATTTTTTTCTCAAAACATTGTCAAACTTGTCTCTGACGTAAACGCTTTTCTCGTCACTTAAGGCATACTGTTTGTATATCATTGTGCTTCAACTGGATTATCTTGAAATTTTATTTGGCTCTTCCAAATATACAGCGGATTCTTTGGCATCAAATTGTAAAATTACGGATTTTACTTTTTGAAAATGTTTAAAATATAAAATGATGCCTCTAACTATGTCCCCCATCATGTAAGAATGTGTTGTGGAGGTTCTGGAATGCCAGGACACTGTTGGTGGAATTGACGAATACGTTTTGAGGATTTGAGCAAAACTGCCTTGGTCTGTGCTATTAATTCATCTACATTTGGGTAACACCGAAGAATTGTTTCTGTTACAATTGTTTGTTAGTACTTAATTTCGACACACCTATGTATTTATTTTTTTAAGACACAGAAAAAATCTCGTTGCTAAAGATGCGATGTAACTGGATACTACCTACCTACTGCTGTCGTTAGAATGAGGATTATTGCCGATTCTGGTATTATTTTGCATTCCTAGCGGTGCGGCAGCGTGGAGTACCTACCCAGCCCTACGTTAGTGGAAACGAACTAAAAATGTAGTGCCTTACTTATTACAACTCATCTGTATACTGTAAGTGAAATGATTAATAAAAAATTGAACTATTAGGAAAGATATTGTTGTATTACCATTCACAATTTACCACACTTTCCATTCGAGACTGCAAAGCTGGAAAAAACCAAATCCATCCCCGCTGAAGTCAAGGAGGGCTCCCAAAGGACCTACCCCAGCACAGCGACGAAACACGCGGCGAGAAAATTGGAAATTTCACCCATCTTTCCAAAATTCCGTTGTTGCGCTCAAAACTGATCCAAGTAGCCCGAAAATGTCCTATCCATGATAGTCTATGTTGATAAGGACAGATGCCATCAACAGCTCCTTCCAAGAGGCGTAGGAAAAGCAAAAAATCACTTCACTTTCAAAAATTCCCGCCATAGTATCCGAAAACCCATGCAGCCTAAACTACCTCAACACAGCAGCCCATATTCCCGACAGTTTGAAATGAGGGCCGCGTAGCCGTTTTAGGTCAGAATTTTGGAAATAAAAAAAATGCTCCGAATTTTGTGAGATCCATCATTAATCTAGTCAACCCAAAAGGATGTCACAGTTTTAATATGTCGAAAATGTAAGCCGCGGAATCCAGCCAAGGTCCAGAGAAGCCGTTCTAAATCGAAGCCCGCAAGAGAGCCACCTGCGGAGAAGGATGAAATGTGAACGAACATCAACCCTGGGAATCGGCAGATATATAACCAGGGATCGAATTCTGGCCAGCGTTTGCACATGCTCAAAATTGTTCAAGTTTTCTTATGTAAATGTAAATATATGCTATTGTTGTTATATTTATCCAAAATAAACAATTAAATACAAAATTTTAGAGTTAGATTCTCTCCAAAAGCCACAAACCTGAGAGATTATATCCAAAAAAATCATTCTTAGGAGCTCCTTAGCTCTGTTCTTCAAGCAGTCCATCTAGGTATGTCCTAACTATGGCGAGGACCCTGAAAAATGGTAAACCAGCTTCTAAAGCTGCAATTCACTAGCCCTCCTATGAGGCGCAGTACAAAAGCTCCTAAAGCTTGTAGGTACTCCAAAGAAACCTAATAGTCCACATATAAGACTATAGAGTCCCAGAACTTGAAGTGCAAATAATCCTAAGATTAACTTTTAGTACAAAAAACTATACAGTGTCAGTCAAAACCTTAAAACTTGAACTCATACAGGGTCAGTTGAAAGCCTACTTGAACTAACATATCGAGTGCAACATCCTGTGTGTTGGATCAAATTAAAGTGTGGATCATCTTCCTTAGCAGACCAACAACCTCGACATCCATGGAGGAACAATGACGGTCTCACAGTCATTCACCCCTGGGAGTCCTTCTGGTTATCGTCAAGGAGTACGAGCCAACTGGAAACCCTTTATCAGCAAGCAGGCGACTAACCTCCCAGCCAGCACTGCAGGTAAAAAAGGAGCCAGATTGTTCCAGCTAACACCATACCAATGCAAGAGGAGACAACAACAAACAAATCAACCCGATCCGGTAGGAAATTTCAAAATTGGATTCGGATCCAAAGATTCAAGAAGAAAATAGAAAGATTATATAAATTTTTTATTTACCAACCTTTCAATTCAAACTAAAAATTTCAAGTTCAAACAAGAAGTTCAAACATGAAATTTTGATTTTAATGTTAAAATTCCATGTTTGAGACAACAAAGGTAAAACACAAAGACATGTTCCCAAATTTATTTGAATTATGGTATAATTTATACACATTTAGAGAGGGTTTTTCATGAATTTTTAGAGTCCTGAGGATGATATCAAATAAAGCAAAACATCGATGAAGAATTAAAAATTTTTTTTTTTTTAATTAATTTCACTACATCTCTGATACCTGAAAAATTAAAACAGAAAATTGAGAAATCTGCTTTTCTCAAATAATGTATATTAAAACTTAAAAAACCGAGATCTCTTGCCATTTTACCGATCCGATAGCACAACATTCTTCTAATTTGGGCCACATTTGAGCTACATCTTTCGACATCCCCATGAAAATTCAAATATTTTCAAATTTTTTGGTTGTTAAATGAGTTAGTATAACAAAAACGTGACTTACTTGATTTTTATCGATCTCACCACTCTGAAGCTCGGCCTCTCCCTGCTCTTGAAACGTGATAATGATCAAGGCTACGAATATATTTACAAAGAAAAACGGGAACACTACAAAATATACGATATAGAAAATGGACATTTCTATTCGAAAGTTCTGTATAGGGCCTTGATCCTCATAAGTGGCAGCCATCGAGTTTTGCAGAACCCTGGAAGTAATGCGATTCGTGAAATTCGGGGCACAGCACCTTTTTAAAGCGTGTATTCAAGCGGGTCTACTCACTGAGGCCATCCTTCTCCCGTCTGAACGGCAAAGAGTGTCAGCATGGCCATCGCCACGTCGTCGTAATGGAATTTTTGTGACAACCATTCGCGCTTTTCCACCTCAGGCACATCGCTGTCTTCCTCATATACAAAAAAATGACCCCTGAAAAATGTGAGTAAAAAAAAATGCAATTATATCATGGTCCTATAACAGCACAAATGCTGCTTGAATGTGTCATACTTGAAATTCGTGTTTGTACTAAAAATTTTGACTTTGAAACATTGAGTTTAAAGTGCAAATTTTAAATTTACGAGATTTTGAATTTGAATATAAAATTTCAAGTTTAAATTCAAACTTTACGTTTTAATAGAAATTTCATTTTTCATTTATCATATTTCAAGTTTGAAACACATTTTTTACTAAAATCGAGACTTCAATCGAGACCTCAAGATTGACTCAAACTCGAAGTTTCAGGTAGAAACTTAATATTTTCTATTCAGAATATTTTAAATTAAATCTAAAATTTTGGTTCAAACACAAAGTTTCTAGTTCGATCCTGAAACTTTTTTTTTGTCCAAATTTCAAATAAATTTCAATTTCGAGATAGTTATTTTGACATTTCAATTCCAAATTTTGAGTTTCAAATCAAAATTTCAAGTCTGAGAAGAAATTTCAAGCTGTAAATATGAAATTTCAAGTAGAAAGACCATATGGTTTTGTATACCAAATTTCGAATTCAAACTCAAAATTTAGAATTTGGAACACAAAATTTTGAGTTTGAAAAATGTAATTTCAAATCTAAAATTTCAAGAATAAAGTAGAAATGTTACATAATTTTTATCTACCAAATTCTGTGCATCACATATTATTTGAAATTTTATGTTTCAAACTCGATATTTCCAGTTTTTATTTTATTTTATTTATTAAAGAAAAAACATAGTGAATAAAAAAAACTGAATTTCCCAAAGTATTTAAAGAAACGTGAATATTTGAATTTTCAATCAAAATAATATTAACAATTAAAAACACTTCTTGCAAAAACAGGGCCAAATGTCGAAAGAAACTGGTACTCGAAAAGTTTTTTTCTCGGCCCGCTTCATGTGTAGATTTAGGATTAGCAAACAGAAATTTTTAAGTGACATAATTTCTAGTGATACTTACTGGCAGGTTGCTTCTGTAAATTTGCTACCATCAGTACAATAAAAAAATTTTCCGTTAAATAGTTGAACGGCAATCACAGCGAATATAAATTGGAATAATATGTACACTATAAGAATGTTTATCACATTTTTTAATGAGTTCACGAGACAGTCGAACACCGCCTTCAGTTTGGGCACTCTTTTAATTGTTTTTAAAGGTCTCAACACTCGCAACACTCTCAACGATTTTATCGTCGACAAGTTCGTGGCCGCTGGACGTTTCCTAAAAAAAAAACGGACATACACAATGCATCACCGTAAAAAACTATTCTAGTTCAAACATGTATTTATTAGATGACTTACGCAAAATCGAAACCCATGGATACGAGGGCGCAGATCACCACCACGGCGTCCATGATATTCCACAATTCTCTGAGGTACGACCCGGGATGCAGGATCACCCCCAGGTCGATTATCTTGAGAAACATCTCGACCGCGAATACCCCCGTGAAGGCGTAATCCAGCTTGTCTAGGATAGTGTTGCGGAACGCATTCTCATCCACCGGGTCCTCCGCTGCTAGGGCCATGGAACTCAGACAGATGACGATCATAATAAAAAAATCGAAATATCGCAGGTTTACGATCCAATGTGCACACCTTCGTACACTGCAAACGAAAAGACAGATCACTGATTTTTTTTTAATGAAGACAACTAAGTTAATTTCAAAATATTTTATCACGTTAATATCATAATTTCTCAAATATTAATCTAGAGAAAGTAAATTTAGTTAAATCATGTTATTTTATCCAAAACCCATCCTACAGTCATTGAAGCTGAAAATCAGCTGTAACCTCCAAATTCTTTGAAACTGCATGGATTTGCATGAAAATTTAGAATAAGGCTCATCTTAGGCTCAAGTTCAAAAGTGACATAAGCCCGATTGACGCTTTCTGTTTTTAGGGGTAAAAACTACCCCTAAGTGAAAAAAATTGAAAAAAGTAAGTTTTAAGCATTTTATTGATAAAAATCTTGTTCAAACACAAAGATTATATAATATTTCCATGTTCTCGAACATGTTTTATGATATATTTGATCTTTTTGACCCCTTATTTAACCCTTAAAAACTACCCCTATGCAAAAATAATATGATAAAAAACTACTTTTTAAAGATTTGGAATGATTAAATCGTGCAATTATTTAAAATAAAAGTTACCTTATAGCCAATAAAAGAAATTTTCCCTTTCAACCCCTAAAAACCACCCCTGTATTGATAAAAATAATAAAAAATTACTTTTTAAAAGTTTGGAATGCTTTAACGGGGCAATTATTTAAAATAAAAATTCCCTCATTGCTTATGAAAGAATTTGTATCTCATAACACTTTTCAACCCTTATAAATCACCCCTGTGCTAAACAAAATGATAAAAAATTACGTTTTAAATCTTGGAATGTCATAATTGTGCAATAATTAAAAATAAAAATTCCCTTATATTGTTTATGAAAGAATATTTTACTTTTGCCATTTTCAACTCTTATAAAATACCCCTTTACCAATATTAATGTAAAATATTTTTATTATAATCGATTTCTAAATATAATCAATCATAAAAAAATTGCTACGCTGGATATAAACTTTTATACACGCTGACGTGCACTTGAATCCTAACATTTTGCTCCAAAAATGAGAAAGCCTATATTGCTCCAAAAAAATGTCATTGGTTTTTTTACTATAACTCGGTTAATTTTGAAGCAAGCTATCCTACAAAAAAAGCATTTTAAAGATAATTTCAGGAGCTGTAAGATCGTCTGCATATAAAACCTTTTAAGTCCTTCGTTTTTTACTTAAGGGACTTTAACATAGACAAAGACGATTTAAGAAATTTTAGATTAGGCAAGTATGAACCCCATAAGAACAGACCTCTGAAAGTAATTTTGAAGTCAGTTGAAGATGCAAAAATTGTTTTGAAGAACAAAAATCTTGTGAATGTTCCTAGTGTTAGAATATACGGTGATCAAACTAAAATGCAAAGAGATTACTTTAACTGGGTAAAAGGTGAACTACAAAAATTTATTCAAAATGGAGATGATAGCAAAACTATAAAATTTGTGAATAATAAACCAACTATTGTTAACAAACAAGATTATCGAATAGTCAAAAAAAACTAGTTGCAAGCCCTGATATACCACTGAACGTTGATATTATATATCTTAATGCTCAGAGTGTGTTAAGCAATATAGACCAAATACGTCACAGTATTGCTTACTATAATCCAAAAATAATACTATTGAGTGAAGCAAGAACAACAGTTGATGTTGAAGACAATGAACTTAAAATTGATAATTACAGGTGTATTAGGTGTGACTCACATAGTAGACATACTGGAGGTGTGTTAATATATATATATAAAACAATTATGAGCTGTCTGGTGTGAAGTCGTTTGTAATGCATGAAAACTATTGGTGTAAATTTGTGAAAATTGATATGATGTCTTCTAAATGGTTGGTGGGTTGTCTTTATCATTCTCCATCGAGCTCGGATGCAAGATTTATTGAAGACTTTGAAGAAATATGTGATAACTTATTTTCTAATAATAGATGTGTATTGGTAGGTGATTTCAACATTGATTTGCTGCGATCTAGTTTCTATTCTGATAAAATAAGACAATTAATTGCACTGTATAGTATAAGTCAACTTGTAACAAAACCTACCCGAGTTACAGCTACTAGTGAAACACTAGTTGACTATGTATTAACAAATCAAAATAATATAATAGCTCATGTGTATGATTATCCTAAGATAACAGATCATTCAGATTTGAGTGTTGATTTGGGTAATTGCTCTTGTACTAATGATCAGTTAAAGAAATACAGAAACTTTAGCGAAAAAAACCTAAACAACATAAAAACAAACTTAATGATGTGTGACTGGAATTTAGATACAACGGATATCGAAAGGATATTTCAAGAGATTTCAATGAATTGTAACTTGGTAGTTGATGACATTGCTCCTATACAAACTTGTAAATATAAAACTAAAATACCTTGGTTTGATAATGAGGTTTTTGATAAAATTAAGGACCGTGATAGAGCTTACCAATCTTTTAAAAACTGTTCGGATAATGAAAAACAATATAAATGGGAAATCTTTAAGGTGTATAGAAATAGTGTTGTCAATCTTCTAAAGCGCAAAAAAGAACAATATTATTTCAACAAAATTGATATGTTTAAGAATGATACAAGGGAAATGTGGAAAACTTTGAAGAATTTAGTTAATGTAAATAGTCAAAATATGAATAGTAATATTTCATTTGATGAGGGATTAGAAATTAGGGTACTAAAAAATGATGTAGAGATTGCAGAAAATTTTAATGGTTATTTTGTTGATAGTATTGGAGATATTACAAATAGTATTATCGCCAATAATGGTAATGGGTATGGTTTATATAATTATAATTTGTATCCAGCGTTTGATGAATTTAGGACAGTAACTATGTCAGAATTAAGTAAGATTATAAATAACTTGGATAATAGATACTCTGTGCATGATGTGATGAACCCCAAAATATTAAAGGAAATATTTAAAGCAATTGGTCATGTTATACTTAACTTTATAAATACGTCGCTGCGTACTGGGAGGATCCCGAAGTTACTGAAAGTCTCTACAATCATTCCAATACAAAAAATTGTTAATACAACTAAAGCTAATGAATTTCGACCGGTTAATACATTGCCATCAATTGAAAAAGTACTTGAATTAGTGGTATATGAGCAATTGCTTGAACATGTTGAAAAAAATTCCATTTTAATAAATATTCAGTCTGGTTTTCGACAAAAGCATTCTTGTGAGTCAGCTCTTCAATTAACCCTATGTAAAATAAAGAATGATATTGACAATAATAAGTATGTGATTGGGATATTCTTGGACTTAAAAAGGGCTTTTGAGACAGTGGACAGAAAATTGTTGTTAGCCAAGATAAAACAGTATGGCGTTGGGGGAAGGGTGTATGGTTGGTTTGAGGATTATCTCCAAGATCGGAAACAAAGAGTTCGTTTTAATGAAGCTGTATCTAATGAAATAAACAATGATATAGGTATACCTCAAGGTAGTGTCCTGGGTCCTCTTCTCTTTATATTATACCTTAATGATATCGAACTTTTTATAGATTGTGAATTTATTAATCTTTTTGCTGACGATACATTCATAGCATGCAGTGATGTTAGCCTCGAGAAAGCAATACAACAAACAAATAGGATATTAACAGCTGCAGCAATATATTTTACAGCTAATAAACTAAAATTGAATATTCAGAAAACTAAAGCCGTAATATTTACAACTAAATATAAGTATCGTATGATGGATGTGACTGGAATTAAATTGCATATAAGTAATGAGAATATAGATATAGTATCCCATATAAAGTATTTGGGTTTTCAAATGGATAGTTTTCTAAACTTTGATTACCATTTGGATTATATGCAGAAAAAGATATCTAAGAAACTATATTTTTTTGGCAGAGTATCTCAGCATTTGACAACTCAAACCAAGATTACAGTATTTCATTCTATTATTCAGCCACATTTTGATTACTGTGCATCAGTTTTATATATGTTTAATCTTAATAAACTGAATCAATTACAAAAACTGCAAAATCGTGCCATGAGGATCATACTAACAGCAAACCGCCGTACACCGATAGTAAATATGTTAAAAACTTTAAATTGGTTGTCAGTTGAACAGAAGTTGTATTTCTCAACTATGGTTTTTGTGTATAAAATAGTTAACGGATTGGGACCAGAATATTTCAGTAAATATGTTGTGTTTGGTGGGGATGTCCATCATTATGATACAAGAAATAATAGAAACCTATATATTTCTAAAACAAATTATAGAGGTACAATGAATTCTTTATTCTTTAAGGGTTTTAATGAATTTAATAAACTCCCACTAGAGGTAAGAAATGTGGAGTCCTTGAATTCCTTTAAGTGTAGACTAAGAAATTTGATTAACTGATTGTTGGTGGCTTTTATATGTATGTATATATGTGTGTATATATATGTGTGTATATGTGTAAGTTATGGGTATAATGTAGTTAATGTGTTTTAGGCTTAGTCAGATGCATGTATATTGAATGGTGTATTAGGGTCAACCTATTTCAATAAACAGATGTATTATATTAATTTTAATTCCGATGGAAATGGTATAGTATTCACTGCTCATTTTTCCTTAAAAAATATGAGCCACCCATCTGTTTTTGACGATAACACCTTCAATTTTGCTCCAATTAACTTTTATAAGTGCTCATTTTGAAGGTCTTTTTGAGTACTACAAAAAACTTCCGGAGTGTTATACACGTAAAATTAATCCTTTTTCCGTTATTTGACGTATACATCGATTTGAGTATTCCCCCCAAAACAAGTCCCCTTCCACTAACCATATTTCGCTTTGTATAGGACGTACAACACTTTAAAAAAACGATTTTCTTTGTTTATTTATAAGCTACATTTTTGTTCATTACACTTTTTATAATAAAATGCGTAGTTTTTGAGTTATTCATGAAAAATACTTTGAAAAAGTGTTTTTTCCCTCAAAATTCCAAGTTTTCAATCGTGAATAACTAAAAAACTATTGATTTCTCGAAAAAATATTTTTTGCTCAAAATTTAATTCTCTATCGATTTCCAGCGTTATTATTTTTTTTAAATTTCCACCCCCCAGAAGGGGTGTCAACTCCCAACAGGGTGGAAGCGTCAATCGGCGCTATGTCACTAATATTCATTGACCTTTTCTCTAACTATCTGCCAAATTTCAAGTCGATCGGTTCAGTTTCAAAGAATTCAGAGGTGAAAAGCTACAATGACTGTACTATGCACAGAATATTGTTTCTGGAATATTTAAATCTTAAAGAAACGTTAATAAAGGACGAATATCACACACTTACGGATTAGTTGAAGAAAGAATGAACATGCTGGAGTACGGCAACATCGGTTTCGGGCCAATAATCTCTTCCTCCTCCTCGGGTTTCTCCTCCTTCTTTTTCCGCCCCCTGACAGGACTCGGAGGGCACACCTCCACCCTGGGATTAGAACCTTCCAACTGCAAGGCCTCCATTTCCTTCTCCAACTCCAAGGCTTGCTTCTCTTTGTTTTCCTCGGCTTGTTCTTCTTCGGCGGCCGTCAACTCCTGAGCGTTAGCCAAGTTATCGACCGCAATGGCCAAGAATACGTTGAGCAATGTGTAGTTGCCGAAAAGCATGAGTATTATGAAATATAAGGAGTAAATCATGCCGTTCTCGTGCGGGCCGCCCAGCGCATTGATGCCGTTGTACATCACCTCGTTCCAATCCTCACCGGTCAGAATCTGAAAGAAAAACGTTACTTTTCCATAAAGAAAACAAGGTATATCCTTAATAGAAGTTCTCTTACTTGAAACACCGTCAACAACGCGATGGGGAAGGTGTTGAAGTTGGCGTTGGGAGTTCCGCCCTCGAAGTTGAACTGTCCCCCGAAGAGCTGCATCCCGAGCAACGCGAAAATGAGAATGAACAAGAACAGAAGGAACAACAGGGAGATGATGGATCGCATCGAGTTGAGCAGCGAAATGACGAGGTTGCGGAGGGACGACCAGTATTTCGTCACTTTGAATATCCTCAACAGCCTGAGGGCCCTAAGTACGGACAGTCCAAAGGACCCTCCTTTCACCGCGGACCAGATCACCTCGAATATAGACCCCGATATCACGACGCAATCGAAGCGGTTGAAGGCAGACTCAAAGTATATCCTTGGCCCCAGGGCGTACATCTTTATGAACATCTCTGACATGAACAGACCTAAGAATACGAATTCGGCACAATCTGTAAAAAAAAGATATATTGTGAAAAGTTTTCGTTATCTAAAAGTATAAAAATTGATAATAAAAAAAAACTTATGTAATACTTACATAAAAAATTGGTCAACCACTTGGGTTGCCCATGGAACTCGACGGCAACGCAAATCGTATTTAAAAAGACAAGCATTATAACAGACCAATAAAACCACTGTGTCTTAATCATGTGCCTCACACCAAATCTGAACCTCTTTTCGGCCCTCCAGAACCGGGCGCATCCTCCCTGCCCTTTGACCCTTGATTTTAAATATGACGTCCTCCCGAAACCTGCCAACAATACTTCAACTTCAACATTGGAAATGGTTTTATTTTGACTTCGGGCGATAATGTCACATCAATTTTGTATAAGTGTCGTCATAGTCAAAAAGTTTGCTTAATTTTCATAAACTTGCAAAATAGACGATTCTTATACAAAAACTTCTTTATTAGAATTAATTGTAACTTATATAAATGAGTTTATTTAATTAAAAAATTGTTTATGATTGTGATACAGGTTTGAGACACTCCCTTTTGATATAATTATTAATTACAAATTAAAATAAATTTATAAAAAAAGTTTTAAACAAATGAAAACTGTAATTTTAAATTAATTCACCGAGTGTTTTACATATACAGGGTGTTTTTGAAAAAGACATTTAGGGACTGATAGAATATAAAAAAATTATACTTTTTCCCAAGGACCATGAGAAGAAAGCATTATTCCTAGGTTTTTGAAATACTACGCTTCAAAGAAAATTTTTTAAAATAAATAAATTTTTTTCCTTAGAAATTCAACGCTACCGGATATTTTGAAGAGTCAGTATAATCACCTTGTAACTTCTTGTAGTGTTTCCAAGAAAAAAGATATATTTCGTTCTATTTGAAAAACATTTTCGATTTATTATTTTTTAAATTTCACTCTACAAAATGTAAAATAATTCTCAAAAAGAGTTTATGGGATTTTTTTGTTAGGAGTACAATTTTAATTGCAAACTAATCATGGCAAGTCTGAAAAAATCAATGGCATGAAATTTAGCAATTTGTTAGAGGTACCAAGGGGAATGACTAGAAAAAAAATTGGTTTCTAGAAGTTGCTTACAGTGGCGGCTTGTCAGATGACTTCACCTAAAACTTCAATGGTTGTGCAATTTAAAATTATTTTTAATTTTATATAAATTTATAAATATATATTATTATATAGATATAAACAGAATAGTTGTGTGGTGAACGCCTTCTAAAAAAACATTGCCTTCGTTGAGCGCGAACATCAACCTCATACTATACAACTTATAGTATACGCAAGTGACGCAGATCGAAATCAGTCTGTGTTTCGCTTCTCTACGAAGCGTTGTTTACGGCGGTTGTCATGGTAAAGAGGCGGCCAACACGGGAGTAACCTACGGCGTGGGGGAACGAGTGACATGGATATTGAAACAGCATTGTCATCGCCCATCGTCTGCCTTTAAACAGTTTATATGATACGCGCGCCCAGTGCATGATTATAATTGTTCTTAGTTAATATTTGTTTTGTATAATAATTGTAGAAATGTTTCCTATGTATGAGCCAGTAGGTATTTTATTTGAAACGTCATTTTCCAGATGGAAAATTGAGGACAAAAGGAATTTTTTAAATTGTGAGACCTGTGTCTTATTCTCTCGATATGGAAATAAGGGGAAGTCAAAAGACAATGTGTATATTCGGAAATTTCGAAATAAATAGTATTCGGAGTATAAGTGGTTGTGTGGAAGTGTTTATTTAAAACAACTTTTCTGTATGCAGTGTTTAATTGTGGTTGTAAAGTCGGGTTTCTGTAATAAGGGATTTAACAATTTTGGGAACGTCACGGGAAGTTGTCATAACCACAAAGCTTCTTTGGAACATACATGTAGGGTGTGCGTTAATGTTCGCAGAAGTCCACAAGTCAAACTAGTATTTCTATTTTAAAAAAAATCTAAATGAAGATCCTTATCACGAACGTCAGTTTTCGGTAATATTGCCAATGCAACTAAAAATTTCCAGATTCATTTAAAGCCGTTTGATCTTGAAAATATGAAAATATTTGCTGCAGTGCTTTTTTTTCCTTTTTGGCAATCAATGAATATGCTTCACCTATTCACAATATCAGAAGCCGCCACTGACTAACTATAACCTTTCTTAGAAGGAACTGTACAAATAAATATTTTCCATGAAGAAAGGAGGACAGGAGAATAAAATAAATATACGGTTAGTCTCAAACCCAAATCTTCGCGCTAAGAAACACTGCTTATTTCGCCACGACAGCTTTCGTAAGATCGAATTTTCGGAATTTGGTTATATACTACTACACTACTGAGTCTCTTTAAGTACATAGAGACTTGGCCAAATAGATGACCAACATAGTGCCGCCTCCCCTTGTGAGAAAGGCTCATAGTTAGCAAACTCTCAAAACTTGACCTAAAAATTCGTGGTTGAGGCACTGGATCTCAAAAACAAAAGTGGATAGACGCACGGCCCATAGAAAAAATCAAATATTTTGACGTTCTATCAGCTACTGAATTTATGAGACCGTTTTCTAAAACATCCTGTATAACGTAAAATGAATATAATTTCTACAAACAGAAAAGTCTTTTCAATTATATATACAGTGTGTAACACAGATACAGGCTGTTGAAGCTTAAAAAAAATGTTATATCCCTAAATATTTTCTGAAAATTTGCATTCAAAGTGGAAAAGTTAAGGGGGTATAAAGGGTATTGCGTTTAAATGTGATACAAACCTGTAACTTCTTTATTTTTTTGGTCTATTTCAAAATTTTTTTTAGAATGTAGGGTAAAAAACTCTAACTGTGATACTGCAGTTTTTATTAATGCAATATACAGCCAACTAGGACGCGTTTTTTGACGTCAAAACAGTTAATTGGTATTAGCGATTTTTTTCCAAAAAACAGATTAAGTATTCTCATTCAGCATCCCTTAAAAAGTCTTATCACCAAGTTTCATCAAATTCGATACATCTTCAGGCCACGATGTCCTAATTAGCCGTGTATTGCATTAATAAAAACAGCAGTATCACAGTTAGTTAGAGATGTTTTTACCCTACCAAAAAATTTTTTTTTAAATTATTCAAAAATTAAAGAAGTTACAGGCTTGTATCGCATTTAAGTGCGACATCCTGTATATAGTTTACCGGTTAATTTTATAGAGAAATTAAGGTATGTCACTGAAAAAAATGTATATGCTTTTAGATAGAATTTTATTACACAACAAAAACAGTAATTTTGAAGATGATAAAATCTCGTTTTCCATACCTCAAAACATTTTTCAATTTCAGAAATACAAAAAATATTCAGAAAATATTTAGAGAAATAACATAAAACTTCAAAAATTCTCACTTTTAGACATTTTGTTGTGCTACACCCTGTATAGAGAGTGCCGATTACATTACCTGTAAAGAAAATAGTCAACATATTTTTAAGAGTTCGATTATCTTAACAGATTACGTCAGGCAAAAATATTTTACATAAGAATGATATTTACAAAATCTACCGCTCTTCAAATGGTTTTGTTAGAGCTAAAACAACAAATATACTCGTATGTTTGTTTAAATAAAAACAAATGTTTTGAAAACTGTAAATAATTTTGCCCGACAGACTTATCGATATCTTCATGATCAATAAAATCAAGCAAAACTGAAAGGTCTAAAAACTTATGTTCACATTTCAAAAAAAAAAAAGAATCGCTACTTGCTTAAACTAGAACTAGAACTATCATAATTAAATCTACGGCAAACAGCTACTCCTAAAACCAGAGCTAACGTATCAGGTTCAAGAGGTATCAGGATTGAGTTCTTGGTGGTTTTATAAAAGTCAGACTAAGTCGAGAAAACTACAAAGAACCTACGATCAAATTATACAGGGTTTACTTTGCTATTCAGTTTCAGGTATGATGCGACAAGATACTTCTATCAGCCAAAGCTGACCTGTGCGCTTTATGTTTCACTGAAAAACTTGTGGTAGAATCTAGATATAAAATACGTAATACCTAATACTTTGAATGGAACATTTTGAAAAGATACGACAAAAATGCGATGCAAAAATACCGTGGAGAAGCTACACAGGCCTAAGAAAGGTATATGAGGGGCAAAACTGATGTTTTCTAACTTCCACTGTCCACAGGAATGTTAAGGTGTTAGGTTTGTTGTATATGTTTGTTAATTATATCTTTGTTATATAAACTGTTTAAAATTAAGAAGTTTCAGATTTTAATTTAGGATTGTATAATAGGTTAATAGGTGTTTACGAACTTGGAGATCCAATTGCTACAAATTTACTTTGGTAAAATTTGAAAAAATATTTTTTAGTACGAGGCATATCCACAAAGTAAGAGGACTGAAACTGTGATGCTTTGTGGTTTTTCCTTTCAACAAAGTTGGCAACACTGCATTCAAGGACAAGATGTTCGGAAAAGAACACGAGTTCATATTTTGTTTGTCAGTTGAGAACTGTTGTTGTAGTGGCGTGTTGAAATGAGTGCGGCTATTCCAAATCCCGCCAACTGCGACGTGAGGAGCTTAATCTGATTTCTTTTTGTAAAGGAAAAGACAAAATCAAAGATGTTGATGCCTCATAATATACATCATTGTTCGAGTACTTTTTTTTTAATACTATTTCTGTTTTTATAGACAAATATTGCTACAATCTGCCTATGCTCATCCTTTTTTTATTATACTTAAAAGTTATGTTATTTCATGCCACAGTGTCAGTTCATGTAAGTTTTTATATTCGCCGATACTAGTTCAATGGAGTTCAATGCGCAGTAGTATGGTCATTTCATCGATAACACACTTCATGTATATGGCTTTTCATTATTGCACTATTGCTAATAATATTGTTTTGTAATAAATATTTCATTGAACCATTCTGTTTTCTTCTTTCCAATCAGATATTGGTAATTTTTCTATTTATCGACTATGGTAAGGCACATTATCCATGACAATCACTGCACCAGGTTCAACGTGAAGGCAATATAGATGCAAATTATTTCCAAATACCCCACTGTCCATATCCTCATGATAATTGGTCATTGGCACTGGAACATAATTCAATATCTGAAGCAGTATCCTCTTGGACTGATCCTTCTTTTATTAACAGCACTGAGTGTTATGTATTTTTCTTTCACTCACGCTAGTTTCCACTCATTGAGCAATATATGATCTGCAGTAAAAGATTTATATGTTTTCGAAAGAAACATACATAAATGGAAGATGAAAGAAAGCCTGCTGTCTGTTCCAAGTACTGTTTACATGGTAATTAGTTGTTTGTTAATTATCACCATTGTGTATTTAAGAATCTCTCATGTTTAGTGTTTTATTACAATTAATATGGCACACATTGTATTCGTTTCACATGTAAAAATTCTATATTTCCTTACAGGATCATTATTTATGTGGACATTTACAACTGGCTGTTTTTACCTGAAAAGCAATTTTTAATTTCTATAATAAGCACCAGTGGTCTATTGAAAATCACCATACTGTACGTCATACTAATTTATATATATCGCTTCTCTATTAGTGCTTTCGAACAATTTTTTAACAGGACTTTTTTTTCCCAAGACTTATAAACCTTTGGGAATATTAATCCTAAGAATTTAGATAATTCTCATACATTTCTTTGGTCCTTCGAGCCGGATATCACACCAAAAAATAAAAAATTACGTTAACTAACCCTGTCAGTGTTACACAAAAAGTGCTTTTTGTATCATCAAATCTGGATAAAACTCAATGAGTTTGTTAATGTTTTGACAACAGAAATGGCCCCAGAACCCCAGAAATTTTCAAAATATTCGCACTTTTCATCAAGTATATTTAATTCCTTTTGGTATATAATTGGTGTAATTTATAAATTAAATTTGTTTTTTCTTTTTTTAAGAAAATATTTGTGTTTCCCTCGAAAATGAACAGTGGAAGCTACGCAATGTGTTATTAATCCTCGCGATAGTCCTCCCCTCGACGAAGAATAAGACCGCAGAAAGGCACTACAAAGAAAGAGACATATTTTTGCAAATTATTAACTAAAAAATCTAAATATTCTCATTTTACATAATTAATATCGTGGTTTTCCTTCAGCCGCATACCTTTTAGCTTTTTCTTAGACTCTGTAAGAAATACTGTGGATTAAAAAACGAATATCAGTAGAATATAAAATTATATAAGTAATTGTTAAAAGTAAACAAAAGCAACAAATTATGGGTAAGAGACAATAAACCGAAATATATGAATGTAAAACAAATTTGTTCTGAATTTTTCATTAGGTACTTTTGAACTACTATTGTAAATAAAATGGACTGTACGTTAGTTAAAAATAAGAGTGATAATTCTGGTCCAGACACGAAAAGAAGGTAATTTATTACCGTTACCATGCAACTGTTCCTAACACAATTAAAGAAGTGAAAAATCTATTTAATATTATCGTCACCTAAATTTCGACTAGACTCAAATTTTCAAGAGGAAAATTCCAAGTTTCTTGCAAAAATATAGAAAAATGCACATACTAAACTGGAATAAAATTAGTTCTTACCATCATCTCCCACATCTTCTTCCTCCTGCTCCTCTTCCGTGTCTGTACTCTTACTCTTTCCCATCTTTTTCAACTTTTTCTTTTTCGCCGCGCGCCGTCTCGCTTCCATTATGTGCATTTTTTCCTCCTCCGTCGTTCTTTCTTCGGCTAAAATTACTTCCTCTGAAAGAAATAAGATTAAATTAAGATTTCTCCCTTCAGTATCACAACACTTTGAAAAGAAAAATAGAATGTACAGAATGTATAGAATGTATAGAATTTCCTTTGAGGAAATAACGAATAAATTTATTTAGCACAAACTACCTCTAGCATTCAACCTACCAGCTTTACAAATCCACTGGACGTATCCGTTTAGCTCCCTTTCTAGCTGTGCTGCTCTTCTCAATTTTAGAAATTCCTGCCTGTTTTCTACTTTTTCTCTTTCTTTGGCAAATTCACTAAATAATAAAGCATTTTCGTTAGGGGAAACTAAGTAAAAGTAGCAACATCTATGTTTTTAAAAGAAGTTATAAAATAACCCTAATTGGACAAATAATTTGCTTTTCAAGTTATATTATAAAATTCAGCGTGTCCCAATTTAAATATGTATAGACCATTACCAGAATAAGAAACAAATGCAGTTCAAATATTTTCTGTTAAATATACCCCAAGAAAACGTATGAAAATTGAAAGTCCACAATTCAAGTTTTAACTTGAAATTTCATTTTGGAACTTGAAATTTTGAGCTTGAATTTGAAAAATTTGAAACACAAAATTTCGGGATTAAAACAAAATAATTTCAAGTTTTAGCACATTTCAAATTTGAGTTGAAATTTGTTTCAGAGTTTGAAACACAACATTGTAGTTTGAAATAAATAATATTGTCAAATTTTAACATGAGTTTTTAAAATTGAGCTCGAATTTGAAATTTCAAGTCCAAGCACAAAATTTCGAATTCAAACTAGAAGTTTTTAGTTGGCACAGGAAATTTTGTGTTTCAATCTTGATATTTTATGTTTAATTTCGGAAATTTACATTCAAAAGTGAAAGTTGAAATTCGAAATTTCAAATTCGACCATGAATTTTGAGATTAAACACAAAATTTTCAAACTTGAAATTAGGTATTTGAAATTGAAGTTTCTATATCAAACTTGGAATATTTAGTTTGTTATCAAAATAATTTCAAGTTTGGAAGATAAGAAAAAAAACACGGCTTTTCTACGTTTTCATAAGAATACGAATACGAAATGTTAGGAAACTGCAACTTCCGCAAATTTAATTGCGTTATCATTCTTTTGGGGTTTGTTTTTTAGATCACATTGACACTGATTAAAAAAATAATAAGTGAATAAAAACAAACAGATCATAAAAACTGATACAGAGGCATTTTGAGGTGTAGATGTTATTAGATTTTGGATAGAAATATTTTCTAATACAATTTTTGAAAAATTGGTGCCCAAAAATCATAAGAGGCTTAGAATGAGCCATTCTGAGAAAGTTATAGTTTTTAAATATGTCATTCTTATTTAATAAAAAATATTTCAACCACACTGTATATCTAAAAAATAATTGCAAAGCAATAAATTTATATAACTGTTTTTTTTTTAATATTGTTTTTTAAATTTTGAAATAAGCAAAAAAATAATTAAATTTGCTAGTCATATACAGATAAGCAGAAATTTAATGGTACAATTAAATATTTTGTTACATCTGGCCCATACTCTAGCAAATACTACTTGAGGGCAGTTTTGTTCACCTGCTTCAGTTATCCAATCGATATACTGCTCGAAACTCTCGTTTATCATATTTTTGGACCTAGTTCTGTAATACTTTGCCCTGCGCTCTACCCTCAACCTTTCATTAGAGAACTCTCTGTCAAATATGGGACATCAGAACATGCGTGTAAATTGCAAACAAAAAACTTACCCGCTAAGAACACCAAGAACTAAATTCAACATAAAAAATGAACCCAAGACTATCAGTGGGACAAAGTACATCCAGTTGAAGATGCTGCCCAAGGCATCGTTCATCTGAAAACGCAGCATCATTAAAAAAAATGAATTTAATGATGTTCTGACAAAACATAATCGTTTATATTTACCCAATATAAAATGGAGGTCCAACCTTCCATGGTAATACACTGGAATACGGTTAACATGGCAAACCCAATGTTGTCGAAAGATGTTATGCCATTGTTGGGACCTTGCCACCTTTCCAGACAAACAGAATTTCCGTCTCTGCACCAGTTGCTACCTTGACTCTCGGCTTGTGTTTCATTGTCCGTATTGCATGGTACTTCTTCGTCTCCTTCTTTTACAATTTCATCTAACACACAAAGTAATTGTTTTTACATCAAATTCGTATTGGTATACCAATTAAAACTATGTTTAAACTAAGTGTATTGATCAGTTTTGATATTACATTATCTATATTTATTAATAGTTAAATGTAAATACATTTTTGCCATAATAAATGAACTTCGTAAGATATGTAATATAAGTTTAAAACAAAAATACTTTATATCTAAGAACAAAATATAAAATAATTTTCCAAGCATGTGTATTTGTATTATTAGCATCTGCGTTAATTTTTAAAAGTTTTTTTGCTCCAAAATTAAGGTAGATAACAAAATTTTTCAATAAATAACAACTTTCTAAAAAATGGATAGAGCTGTTCTGATTTTTTAAATTCATTTCTTTGAAATAAAAAAAGCCTCACTCCTTGTAGGGCGCCAAAAAAAATAGAAAATATACTGATATTTATCTAACTGCAACTATTTTGGGAATAATGTTGAAGAAATTTACTTTCCCCCACTTAAAAAGGGCTGTAACTTTTCTGAAGTTTGATTGGAAATATTTATATGAAAGAAGAATTTTAACATGTCAATTTTTTAAATCATTCTGTAAACAGATGGAAAGGTTCTCTATTTCAAAATATCTAGCTTTTCAGTAATACTAATTAGATATTAAGATAGTATAATCCTAGTTACTGTTGACCCACTTATAAGAGTATTTTTTTTGGTCAGTAGTTTGACTACTCGTTAAATTTAAAATTTGGGATATCAGAAACAAACTGAAATACAAAATAATATTACTTCGTTGTTTTTAAAAGTTAAAATTAAAATCAAATAATTTACATATGTCGACAAAGTAATATTTATTATTCTCCTGTTAAAAATAGAAACAACTAAATAAAAAACCTAATATTTGCCATACATCTTTAACACTTAGTCAATTAAACTTACAGTGTGTCCCTTTCATGCTTCAAAAAAACTTGCTTGTGTGACATTTTTTCTTAGACGCCCTGTTTTCGAGATACAGTGTGTTGAAGTTATTACTTTCCAAATGGTTTTCCTTAATTATCTTTAAATCGGCTAAAGATTAAAATGTCAAAATTTGTACACGGGTAAACATCAACTGTGTGTTAAGAATAATGTGCAAATGGTTTCTTGCTGAAAAGCAGTGTCGCCAATACAGGTAATTGAAAATTAAAAGTCAAAATTTGTTACATTTCTAAAAGATTTTGTAAACTCTAAAGCATACTCCAAAAAAAAAAGGTTTACTTGTCGAAATTCGGTACCATGTACCATTTTCGAGAAAAATCTCCGATTACCTGTATTGACAACACTGCTTTTCAGAAAGAAACTGTTTGCACATTATTCTTAACTCACAGTTGATGTTTAATCGTGTACAAATTTGTATATTTTTATCTTTCGACGATTTAAAGTAATTAAGGAAAACCACATGGCAAGTAACAACTTCTGTATATCGAAAACATGGCATGTAAGAAAAAAACGTTAAGTGAACAACCCCCATTATTTTTCCATGAAAAATTTGCACATAAGTTTATTTGAAACATGAACGGGACACCCTGTATATTACAAAAAACTAATAACTATAACATTACGATTACATTACAACACATTAACAATATATTTTCACTTACCTATGTTGTAAAGGCTATAGCACGTACGGTGCAATGCTCCAGAATAAAATTCCAGGCCGATTATAGCAAATATGACAATAGCAAACAACACCAACAACCCAATTTGCAGCAAAGGTGCCATAGCCTTAATGATAGACTTTAAAACCACTTGAAGACCTAACACATACATTTTATAAAACAGTGTCCAAATGTGAGCAGATCGAATATCAGCTGAAACTTCATCAATTTTGACAAATCCACATGATTAATTGTATTATTATTATCAAATGGTTTATATCTTGTTAAAGCAATTCTTTAAATAAACAACAAATTAATATGATCTACAGTGTGCACCATTAACATCCAGATCGCCGCAGTAAAATATTTTGGGAAACGATATTCCAGAAAATCACTTTAGGGAGTTATTTTAGTTAAAATCCCAGGATAGAACTATCATCAATTTATAATAATACAGAATATAATATTTTTTAAGCAGGCTTTAAGTTTTAAATTTCTGTTTCATCGTCTTAGATTTTTATTGGAAATTATTAGAGATGAAAAATAAACCAATTTTGACACTGCTGACTGTAACTGGTGAATAATACCTCTTCACATAATATAATTGCCAGAATTTTACGTATTGGGAATGCAATTAATGCTTAACTCTGTGGAAATAACTTGCAATAACTTACCTATAAGAAGACTAACATTTTTAAATTGTAATCAGTCATAATCATCAATAAACAAAACTTTATCAATAGAAAATGCAGAATATTTTTTCATATGGGAAATTTTTAATTCGTTTAAAATTCTAGGAGGCTTTGGAAATTCCCGATGATGAGAAATTAGCAAATTACTGACACTGACTATAACTGGTAATAAAGGCTTATATAGGGTGAGTCATTAATAATGGTACACAGCTTAATGGCAGATTGTTAACGTCAAAATATAGTGATTCAGCTAAACATGCCTTAGTAGTCAATTGTTGCTTCTTTTCGTTCTACAGGGTGTTAAAAGTTGAAAAAATATTTTCAATTTTTTGCTTTATTTTAACTATGCATGGACCGATTGTTTTGAAAATTTGTAGTTTTACGTTTTTTGAGGTAGCAAATACGAATATGCAAACAGTGTTGGGGTCACGTCTAAGGGGTGCTAGTTATACTGCCGTACCAATGTAAAAACATTTCTAACTTTTTGTATTTTACAATTTTGAATTTTTTAACTAGAAATTATTGATCTGCGTTCAATTCTAAATAAAAGATGTATACTTGTTACAAATCGATAAACTCAACCATTTTCGGGATACAGACATTTTAAGTTTTTGAGATTCGGCGGGATTTAAATTTAAAAAATATTACTGTAATGTTTATCTTAATTCTTAATTCAGGCTTGGTATCTTAAGACCTGCTAGTTTTCAAATTTAATTCCCGCCGAATCTTAAAAACTTAAAACCTCTGTACTCAAAAACGGTTGAGTTTATCGAAGTGTACCTTTTTTTATTAAAAATTGAACGTAGCTCAATAATTTCTTGTTAAAAAATTTAAAATTGTAAAATACAAAAAGTTAGAAATGTTTTTACATTGGTACGACAGTATAACTAGCGCTCCCTAGACCTGACTCCAACAATGTTTGCATATTCGTATTTGTCACCTCAACAAACGTAGAATACAAATTTTTCAATAGTCGGTCCATACGTACTTAAAATATAGCAAAAAATCGAAAATATTTTTTCAACTTTAACACCCTGTAAAACGAAAAGGAGCAACAATTGACTAAGGCATGTTTGGCCCAATCGCTATATTTTGACGTTAACAATCTGCCATTAAGCTGTGTACCATTATTAATGACTCACCCTGTATAATTTTCACAATATTAGGTATTGATAATGCAATTCATGCTTAAAATACTAAAAGTAGGTAACAGAAGCAGATTGTAATATTTACAAATTATTATCAGAAGTGTCAATAATTCTATAATTTTCATCATTTTCAGGAATTTCCAATGCATCTTTGATTTTTCAGCTGAAATTGAAACATATTTAAGAGTTTGTTTGTATGAAAAAAATATTCTACATCATATGTTAATGAAGTTTGAGATAGATTTGAAGTAATCTTGATGAAGACTACATTTTACAGATTTTTTAAATAAAATAATTTCCACTGATTCTCTGGAAAATCAAAGTAGGCCATGGTTTACATCATAATTGGTTCAGCAAATTTTTTTTAGATATTTTAGGGGAATACTCTGGATTTTAATGGGTTGCACTTTCCATTTTCTTTTCAATATTATTTGCACTTTATTATAATCAACTGTAATTATTTTATTCTTTTTTTTTTAAAGGAAGTTATTTAATATTTGTCATCCTTAATAAAAAGTAACGTCACAACGTTTCAGCTGACACCACAACAAATAAACAAATAAAGATACAGTGGTGTGTTGAATTTGTGTAATGTGTATAAATCAAATGCTCTTGCTATTCAGGAAAGTACTTTATAGTACAGAAGAATAAGTTAAAAAAGCATATAAAAGTTTTAAAAGCAACCTAAACTATGTTTGCCAACTACCTTGCATTGTAAACTAGAAGTAACTTTAGTCTTAACTACTGAAACTCTACAAGGGGACCATTGACAGTTTAATGAGAGGTTCTGATTTTTTCAATTTGAAAATTAAAATAAAACTGGTTTATGAATAGGAGAAATATGAGGGTATTTACACAGGCTCGGTTTTATATCAAATAAAGGTATAAGAAATTAAGAAAGATAAATAGCATGAGGTACATCAGATATTCTGTTTTCGGGTCATCATTGAGTGCCAATAGTCTCGTTGCATCGAAATAAAAAGTGAAAATTTGAGGGGTATTAAATTACGTCTACACATCATCTACTTACTAGGGATGCCAGAGACTAGCTTCAGCGGTCTTAGCACTCGAATAGCCCGCAAGGTTCGCAGGTCCACCGCAATGAAATCTTGAGGGAACAACGTGAGAAACCTGCAAAAATCTAGCCTCTAGCCAACACTACTCAAAAGTACCAACTAAAACTATGGTCAAGTTTCTAAAAAAACACTATGTTTTAATCTAATATGCGACCTGAAATAAGAATGGTAACCACAGAGCAAAATCAATATAAAAAACATAACTTCAGCCATCAGTCCCGAGATGTGTGGCATAGGCCAGAAAATCTATGGTATTCGAATATACATTTTGGTTTATAGGTAGTGGTGCGTCACCACGACAATGCTCGAAAAAGGTTTCGTCTTCTACCGAAGAATGCCAATTTTGAACAAGGCCTGTTTAATTCAAATACATCCAAATATCTATTATACATATGATTTGTGTACTAAGAATAGAAAAGAAATACAAAATTTATTTTTTTTTATAGTTTGGCTTGATTTATATTCATAAAAACATTTTTAACACCGTTTATTTGTTTAAGAATATCTTCTTTAATAAAAATTTGCATTTATCTGTAATTATAAAGTGATTGTAATTATTGATTTTTTTGCAACAGTTCACATTTCAGGTAAGATATACCTACACTATGTCTCATTTTTCATGAAGCCTATGCCAGTTATTTTAAATAGAAACATTTTGATATTTTAGTGTGAAATAATTACCTGCAGAGCAATTATTCTGATATAATTAAATTTGATTTTAGTCACAGACGTCATGTTTTAAAATAAAAAAACAATCAATGAACTATTTAAAAAATATATACAGGGTGATTCAGGTTTAATCTGAATAACTTCAAGAATCAATAGAACAGCTTAAAATAATGTTCATTCATGAATCATGATATAAACTTATTTCCTAAATCGCACCGTTTCAGAGATAGAGGGCGTTGAAGTAGGAATTTTTTTCCTGTTTTTTCCCTCATAACTTTTCAACCACTTGGCCGATTGAAGTAAAATTCGGAACACAAACACTCTTTATGATCTTACATAAGCTCCTTAAGTTTGAACCACCTACCCCTGTTAGAAGTGTATTTTGTGTGCTACCCCATCTTACATTAGTTTAAAACTTAAAAAAAATAGTTAATTTCAATAAAACAGCTGCACACCACCTTTGCCTCATTGATATGTGGCCCTGTTTCTGAGATATTTAATGAAACTCGTGACAGTGTAGCACCCGAGGTAACGCCCCAGCTGCGTAAATTTCATTTAATGTTATAGCAACCCATGAAAAACTCACAGTGATTTGTATAAACTGACGTTTGTGAAAATCATTGTTAAAAGTATAATTAAGTTTAAAAGATATGAGGGAAAAACGGGAAAAAAATTCCTACTTTAACGCCCTCTACTTCCAATACGGTGCGATTTAAGAAATAAGTTTATATCATGAGTGAACATTATCTCACCTTGTATACAATTTACGGGCGCTACACTGTCATGAATTTCATTGAATATTTCAGAAACAAGGCCAAATATCGAAAAAAACAAGAAATGAAAAAGCTTCAAAATTAATGAGGCAAAGGTGGCGTGCAGCTGTTTCATGAATGAACATTATTTTAACCTGTTCTATTGATTCCTGAAGTTATCCAGATTAAATCTGAATCACCCTGTATATTGACGATTATGAGGATGCTAAATTAGAATATAGTATCAAGTTTTAGATTAAAAAAATAGCTAAAATAACTTTTGTAAAAACATTTACACTTACTAATTTTAGAACGAGGCGCATTTAGTTATATCAGAATAATCGCTTTGCAGGTAAACATTTTGTGTGGAAACGTTACAATTTCAAGTAAGATAACTCCATGAAAAGTGAAACTCAGCGTAAATTGGTTTGAATTATATATAAAAAGCCATAAGAACTCAAGAATAATGGATGCAGCAAAAGTATAATTGTGCCCCATGTTGAAATGTGAGATTTTTTGCAGTTTTTTAGGAAAGCGAGTGGTGCTAGTAAAAATAACAGCATATATAACAATGGTTGATGATCTCTGAAAAAACGGGTGTTTAGTTTGAACTCATAATAATTTCTTTCCAAAATTGTTTATATTTTTCTTTAACATACACTTCATTCAAATCACATCACTAAAAATAAGTTTCAATTTCAAGGAGATTATCTCATGAAGCCTAAGCTACAATACTAAGATAGTAATTTTTTTACTGAAATTTCAGATTTGAAATATTCTGTAGAGTGTATAAGTTAGAACAGTGAATGTCTACTTAAATCACATTATAATCTCACTTTTTATGAACAATAGGTATGTTGTTTGATCCTTTTCATTACATCTGTTATTATTGAGATACATATACCTCGTTAACCCACACTTACATCTACAGGGTGTCCAAAATTAATGCAACAAAATTTGGTTACAGATTCTTAAAACAAATTTAGGGGACCCGTATTTTTTATTTTTGCCAAGTGGCCTCTTCCGGAGTTACAGCCCCCTGAAATCCGCCCCAAGATTAGTCTTTTTTTTATATCTCAGAACTCAGAACCATGTTGTATGAGAATCACTAAATTTGGTACACAGAGGTTTTGTGACATGTGGAACATAATAGTGCTACGCTTTTTGGCGGGGAAGTCACAAAACTTTGGTCGCATATTTAAATTTCTTAAAAATTATTAATTCGCTAGAAAGCTATTGAATTTAAAAACTTTTATGTCTCTTGATACTTTTTTCGTATAACACAATGTTTTCGAGAAAAATGGCAAAATATGATCGAATGCATATCGTGATTCGCCATTTTTCTGAAAAACATTGCATTTTATGAAAAAAATATCAAGATAAAAAAATTTCTAAACTCTATGGCTTTCTAGCAAACTAATATGGAGTCCACGAAAAAGTGTTTTAAGGGGGTTCCCCGCCAAAAAGCATAGCATTATCAGATTCCACACGTCATAAAACCCCTGTGTACCAAATTTAGTGATTCCCATACAACAGGGTTCTGATATAAAAAAAATATTCGTAGGGGCGAATTTCAGGGGGTTGTAACTCCGAAAAAGAGAGCTACTTAGCAAAAATAAAAAATACGGGTCCCCTAAATTTGTCTTAAGAGTCTGTGACCAAATTTTGTTGCATTAATTTTGGGACACCACATAAGTGTGTCCTCAAATTATTAGAAGTTGGTATTAATTCTATAGGGAGATATTTATTACATATGTTTATTCATCGATCATTCAAGCCCAATTCTATTTTTTCTTTATTCAAACTTGCTTTGTGTAACTGTTTAAATCGTACAATTCTTGTAATGGAACTGGAATTTAGTGTCTTTATATTTATTTATTTTTTTGTCGTTATATTACGAGTATATTGTAATTGATTATATTGACATACTAGTATGAAAATTTCACATCTGAATATACATTCTATGTTCACAGGATCTAACAACATTTAATCTAATGTAATATCTAATCTAACATCATATTCCTATAAGTAACTATTTGGATATCACGATATTACCTTAAATGTGGATATGTGGCGATATGTATACATATGGATTTAATATACCAAATTGTAGAATAGGGAAGATTTAGCTGATGGAGTTGCCACCTATACCAAGATTTCTTATTCACTACCTAATTCATTTACTGGTGAAATGTGAATTAAAAATGATATCATAAGCAGTTTGATTAAGTAATTTGCAAAATTGTTTATGTATAAGATTAAGATTAACTAAATCGTAAAATTATAACCAAAGATGGAAAAAAGTCTATAAATTGGAAGTCTATTAATTATACAAAGTCTATAAATTGGAAAAAATTGGAAAAAAAGTCTGTAAATATAAAGTCTATAAACAAAAAAAAGTCTAAAAATAAAAGTCTATAAAAAAATCTATAAATATAAAAAGGTTCTATCGACAAACCTTTCTAAATATTGATTATTTAATAACATTAATGATATATTTTCTAAAAACAATATTTCATTTTTGATAATATTTATCTTTTGATGAAATTCAATATAATAGAAAAATTTTGGGAAACGAAAATAAGAGTTCAAGTTTATTTTGCTAAACAGTGATTTTCAAATAATTCCATAAATTTTTATAGTTGCTGGTTGAATATTCCCAATGAAGAGGTAAGTAATAACAGAATAAATATTATATATCTTATATCTCTACGAAGGATATAATTTAAGTCAAGTTTATAACTAAACTTTTGATAACGGAAGCAGAAAGTTTTTCAAAATGTTAACTATGTTTCGGTGATTACTGTGTAGTCACGAATAATTAGTATCTACGGACTACCGCCTGTAATTATTTATTTGTGGCATTTTCAGTTTAGTAGGTACTCTACTACTCAATTTAACTAGTATATTTAAAATAATAACAAAGAAAATTACATGAATTAAAAAACAATATAATAAGAAATTCTGGTACTACAGTTTGGTTTGATTAAGTAGAAATTTACTATTTTAGTTGACTCTCTACACAGCATTTCAAATTTCTGATGAAAAAACTTATACCCTTGTATATTTTCAAATACAATTTTCTATCTATTCTTGCATCATTACAGAGGATTAAATCGGCAATAAAAAAAATCGTGAAAATTATCAACTTTAGAAATGAGGCCCATTTTTAGTTATGTTGATTTGCATTCGAAATGTATTTGTAACAAGATTTGAATTTATAATAACTATGAATAATTTAATAATTAAATTCTAAATGAAATCTATCATCATTTATATTATATTATTTACACATAAGAAGTTAATACTTCCGGGTCAACATTCTTTTGATGGCTAACCTTATCTATTACGGACTGACTAAAATTAAATGAACGTTATCTAAATTCTGACTAAAACTATTTTAAAAGTGATTTGTCGAGCACTGTCTATCTATAAAACGAAACATCTCATGCATACCATAATAATTTTGGCACAATCAGTATCGAAAATAGCTGAAACTGAAAAAACATTTCGACACCCATTAAGTCCCAATCAACCAACGATCATTTACTGCATTTAATATGTAAATTGTGTCCTATACAACAGTAGGACAAAAAGAGAATCGTTTTTCACACTCGGCAGCAGTATGTTGCATAAACGGCTCCATAATGATTGGTAAAAAGGATATATTTTTTAAATTCATCCCTAATTACTCTTTTTTTATTTACTTAAAAATTGATACTCTTAGATACAGGGTGTATACTAATTTTTGACCAAAAAATTGTCTGAATTAAAAAGTTCTGCTTTTTGAAGATATAAGCTCTATATAAGTTTCCATTTTTCAATGACCATTTACATCAAATAGGGAGTTTTTATTTATGATTTTAGAAAAAAACATATAACCGGTTCATATAAACTATTAAAGAACTATTAAAGAATACACTACACTTTTTTTATGTAAAAACCCCATTCCAAATTGGTATACACCCTGTTCAACATATATCCGATAATTTAGATAAATATTGCATGATTTAGAAATGTTCGAAGCAATTACTTAAATCAGTAAATTTCTGTAGGAAGAAAATTATTTATTGCATAATAAGCATTTTAAAAAATTGTATAAGCCAAAAAATATTTTTAATTAAAAAACATATTGTTTGAATAAAAGCAACTTTAAAATATTAAATTATTAGCAGTTGTAAACAAGAAAGTATATACCTAATATCTTTAAACCTTGTTAAAAAAGTGTACTTTCGAAAAACGTCCTCCGTTTCATCCTACCGACTGTGTAATAACCACAAATAGTGACTAAACTATAAAAATATCCACAACTAATATCTTTAAGACTAAGTCTAGTCTGCTCTACACGATCAGCTGCCGGGTTAAAAAAACTAGACAGTTAGAGAGTTTTGTAGTTGTAAAAATAAGTGAGACGGTCATCTTGGGCCCTTACTTGGGATCCTGGAGACCAACTTGAGGGGCCGCAATACGCGGAAAGACCGGAGCATCCGTAGATCTACATCGACATTCGCTTCAGCAAAAACTGTCATCGACCTTTTAAATTATTGAAAAATAGAAAAAAAATACAGTTAAAATTGGTCATTGGTCGATGGATATAGCCTGAAATTTAATGAAGATCGACTGGGCTTTGTATTTCACAGGATAATTTATGGTAGATTTTTATAGACTAAGCAATATAATTCAAAACAATTACTAAATTTGTCTTAATATTATCCTGTAAAATATAATCTTTACATATATGTATATGTTTCTATAAGAAAGAAATCGCCTTACCCAGTTAGTACGACAAAAAAATCCATAATGTTCCAAATGTTCCTCAAATAAGATCCTCTGTGTAAAACGAAACCTAAGGCTAAAATTTTTAGTGAGGCTTCAACGCAAAATATTCCTAGAAAATAAACTTCTGTCTTCTCCTACAAAGAACAAAACAAAATCAGTACCCAAATACAAATTTAAGAGTAATATATTTTTCATACATTATGTGCATCTAATGTCCCAAAATGTGGAAAAAATCGAATGATGGAATCTTTATAATTAAGCTCCTGTATTGAGAAATACCTACCACAATCATTTTAAGGCAAAATCAAAATTGCTTCATTTCTACCTCCACCATATAAACACTCCCCATAAAAATGAACTACCAGCTTATGGAACAAATATTGCACAAACTCATTTTTTCCAAGAATTCTGGGACAACCAGATATATATAATTATCAGAATGTGAGTAAAGTAAAAGAGGGTGAATACTTACTAATTTTTGTGCTAACATTGTTTTGTCGGAATTGGGCAGGTGCTCCTCCAATGCCAGTACAATGCAGTTTGCTATGATTGTCGAAAGCACGGCATATTCAAACGGAGTAAACATATTGTTAAGAAAAATATAAGTAAAGTGTAGTTCTACAGATCATAGGTATATCGAGTAAATTCATTACATTAATTATTGGTATCGGAATTCATAAACAGTTTAAAATTCCATCTGCCTATAGATAAAAACTGTGATATTTTGCAATGACCGTGACTACCAATTTTTTAAAGCGCTGGCAATGCTTTGATCTTGAAAAAATGTTAAAGAGCTGTTTAATCCGTATTTATTAATGCTTGATCATCACATATGCCGTAAAAGGTGCAAGGGCACTTGCAGCCTTTTGTATAGAGGAATAAATCAATAACTTCTTTAAAAATGCACAAAGCCACCGATTTTAAAAAGCTAGATCATGCCGCCTCTATAAAACATAATTTAGTCATTTAGCTAACTATGAACTTTATGAAGTGTTTGTATTTTAATAAATAATATTTCCCAAGACTTATTTTCTGTTACAAAATTATTTGAGGTGTGCTTGATATGGAAAAAGAATTACATATAATTTGAGTTACCTTTCAACCTGGATCTATTAATTTGATTTTAAATGTCCCAACAGAATATTTCGACATAGTTATTGAAAAGGTTACAGAAAAGAAAAAATACTGCATTAAAAAAATACAGTACTACACTACAACACTAGACCAAACAAATTTGAAATTTTATGTGTGAAGTGCAAATGCATTGCCAGCGCTACCAACTGATTTATTACAGCCATGACTACGAACAGTTACAGAACGAACATATGAAAGACGTGAAACCATAATGTGACCCTCATATCTAATCAAAAGGCACCAGGGTTATGTCTATGAATACTTTTACAACTAATAACTACTGAATGCGTTTTTGAAAGAGTCCACGATATTATACAGCTTGTGTTTTTTAAATTAAGCATGAAAAGGATATGGCCACTCGATGATGAAGCGCGTATATCTGCGGATGGGGTTTTCCTCGGAGAAGAGGAACAGCGAGGAGGGCCCCTGTCCTTGTCCGGCCGCGCTCGCACCCCCCATTCTATCAGCTGCGCCCGCCCCCGCCTGCTGCTGCTGCACCGCCTGAGCCGCCGCCTCCTGCGCTGCGGCCAACCTAGAACAAAACACCAACATGTGAGCTTTGGGATGTACATACAACATACGCGGGTTTAAAAGTGTTGTCGAAGTTTCACTTGCGATAACAACAGAAAAACAGTTGTCACAGCGGTTAGATTTGGTCGACAGAGTAATACCTGTTCTGAAATAGTTTTACAAAGATTTTCTGGATAGGAGGACGTAGGTATTTTGTATTATTCAAACCTGTTTTACATTTACCAAAAATCGCATATTTTAAGTAATTAATAGAGCGAATAGTGGTGTAGTTTTAATTCCTGTAAAAAACTTTACAGGGTGTACCAGAATATGTGGGCAATCTCTCGGATTTATATTAGGGGACAGTAAAATAAGACAATATAAAAATTTTCTCTAGAGAGCCCCCCAACAGATATACAGACCCCTAAAAGACGCCTATGAAAATCGATTTTTTTTTACTAACTTTTAAAATACTCTGTGTAAGTTAATTATTTTTTATGATGGACAATAGATAATAATAAGATTTCTTCAAAAATTGACCCATTAAAACAATTTGTCTTATTTGGTTTGCTAGCTGTAGTACAATTTTTTTTACGCCCTCTATGATAGAGGCACAAAAATAATATTTTTAGATAACTTGAAGCTTGAACTAAAAATGTTATTTTTATTACATCCGTAAAGAGAAATAAACCGATGAAATTTGCATTCTTTCTGTGCCTATTTAAAAAAAATGCCACTTTTATTTACATTTGTTTTTTCCTAAAAATAATTAAATTACACAAAAAATCGATTTTCCGTGGCGTCCTTTAGGAGCCTGTAGGCATACCTATCGGTAAGGGGGGCCCTCTAGGGAATATTTTTATAGGAACTTGTCATGTTATTTTAACATCCCCTATATAAATCTGAGAGATTGCCCATATATTCTGGGACACCCTGTATAAAATCGAATGTTTTGGATGTGAAGTTTTTCGTCTATATTTTATCAATACCTATTCATTTTTTAAGTGTTATACTGATAATATTTCATTTATCGTTATTAATTTGAACATTCCCCCATTCTTTTATTCTCTTTAGCAGTTGGAATTTTCACAAAAAGGTAATGTTATCATTGTGGGTGACTTAACATTATGACAAGTCATCGGTTGAGAACTACAGACCAATATCGATCATTTCTAATTTCTCTGAAGTCTGAAAGTCTTTGAAATAGCATTGTATAATCGTATCTACCTTTCCATTTATAACCAAACTCCTTACAGCATGCATTTGTTCGTAGGTTAATTGATACCAATTTAACTATCTTTGCTGAACATATTTCTTAATCGTCAGTTGTTGCAAATTATTGTATGCGGGTAATTGAATGATCCATAACTAGTTTTAATGATTTGTAATAATCTACAATAAAAGGAACCATATACAGCATTGGTGTGTAGAAAACGACATTGTTGACATTGTTATTGTTATTGTTGTTAGAATTAAATAATTATTGCAGACAAATTTTGGATCTGTCATGCTCAAGGCTATATTTGATATTGATTGAATATTGTTATGACGTTGCGTTTCTATTGGTTATTAATTTGTATTAATGAAAAATTAATGAATGGTTAATAATTCAATTAGCATGGGAATAGAAAAATGTAATTATCTTTAGTACGTTCTTTAGAAAATATATTTTTGTGTTTTCTGGTATATATTCTATTTGGCGTCCAACTTTCGAAAGATAAGTACGGCCTTATAAAAGACACCATTGTTAAGTAGTTTGTTTTATAGTTTTAACAATACTACTAGATGGCGGTGCAGCCACTATAATATTATAAAATTTTCTGTTAGTTCTGTTTTTGGATAATCAATGGTTATTTTGTATGGTCGTGTTCAGTCATCTAAAAATATGACAGGAGAGGAGACAGTTTCGTATCAAAGTAAAGTTGTTGTTCAAAGTTATATATACAAATAAAGTCATTTTGTATACTCCACAAGTTTAATGCAACAACCATTAAATACAAAAATAAAAACATGTATGCGGCTCGCTATTAAAACGTTTCTTGATGTTGCGTTCTATTGCAGACGACCATAATAAACAAGTGAGTCATCATCAGCGTCGGTCCCTCACGACTCGTATCATAACATAGAAAGTCCTTCCATATTCGTTCCCATTTTACTAAAAACAACATCCCCTTCACAAACAAATCCTATTCATGATTTTATCCAGGTTTTTCTAGCCGTAAATCTCCACATAGCAGACTCCAATTCCAAGGAAAGCTCTTGGCAGGAGAAGAGTATTGTCCAGACGGCGCCCGTTCCGACGCAGGCGACGCCACAGTTCTGTAGTCTGCCCGTAATGTGGGTTATCGTCATTGGCGTAGACGCGACGCGGCCGAGAGGTGTGGGATGACGTTCTTGGAAAAACTGGTCTTTCTTGGCAACTTTTAAGGACAGAGTTACAAAAATTGGAGCACTTTTTTATATACGTGATTATTTTCCAAGGGATGATTCGTGTAAAATTTGCCAGATATAAAATATAATTAATTTAGAAATGGAGTAGTTTCCTTCAATTACAAAGAAAATGGAATTATTATCTCCTGGAAATACAATTTATTTAATATTTTTTATGAAAAGACTGGTTAATTTAAATCGGTAGTATTTTAATTTTTTTTTAAATTGTATTGCATATGTATGACGTCACTAAGCGAAAAGAAAATCACTAAATGTCTATTGGCATACTGATAGGTGACGTAACTGTTGGAGATTCCTGCACCTATTTTTTAAGCGGGATTCTATAAATGTAGCAATTCTGTGTCCCCCGCTAGAGGTCGCTACGGTCTTTCCGATAAATTGAAGGAAAGGAAACCAAATTAGATGATTTTTCGTCCGCAAAACCCTGTAAAAGTAATAAATACTTCTAAAATACCAATTAAAACCATATACTGTCTATCAAATATTAAATTACTTATGTGTACAAATGCCTAAGCGCGCAAATAAACAAATGGGTGTAAAAAATGTACTAAAAAATTATGTAGATATAAAGATACACTCTATCAGTATGCCACTGCCAATATTCCTAATTCTTTGCCTAGTAACGTTATACATGTAAAATAAAATTTCAAATTAAGATAAGAAATAAATTGCTGAATTAAATTAAAGTAATCCCTTCACAAAAATATATAAAAAATGTATATTTCTAAGATATTTCCGTTTTATTCCTGTTGAAGAGCACTATCCTATTTATATTCCCATAATGAATGAAAAATAAACAAAAAATATTTATTATTACTGAAATTGGACAACTACTTACGATTTTTTAAATGTTTAGATAATTTCGAGAACAAATAGAAATAATTGTTGTACTCACATTTGCGATTTTGTATTCGACAAGTGATCTATGAGCAAGAGCATTTCTGCGTTCATTTTCTCATGGATAGAAGTGACGGTCAACCGAACACACTATATAAGCAAAAGCAACTAGTGCCTGGAGGGTGGTGGTACAGTTGGCTCTGGATATGGGATGTGATATTTATAGTATTTTGAGAATCTGAGTCGAATCAGTGCGATTACCGCTCTATCCATCTTATCTTGGTAAAGAATGTAAGCAAAGAGAGAAAAAAGGGAGGAAATATTATTACCAATTGCAAGATATCCGCGATAGAACGAACGATATAGTGGTTTGTGTTTATAAAAAATAATATTAATTAAGCTGTATTTAGGTGACTATTTAAGTAAAATGACGCAGTAACTGTATTTTTTACGGATTACATCCAGAAATCATCGCAGAAATCTATGGGTACAACGTGCTCTAAATTGATTGTAATATCACACAATATTAACACACTCCTATTTACAAAGAGATCGATGCTTAAAAATGTACTTAATAGTAGATGTCAATATTTTCATTGGTATTTCTAGTTCTTCTTTGTGGATAGTTAATTTATATCGGAATTGACAGAATCCGAGTATCGTAGGAATATATGAATAAAAAGTTTATAGGCCTTTTCGATGACCCTGATTGAAGTCAAAGAACTCTAGTTCCGCAATCTACTTACGATGATATATCGAGAAAGAAAAGATCTTTAACATTTTCGTCTGTAAATACATTTCCATAATAATTTGTGAAAGTAGTTACAAATAATAATTTACATGGTATTTAGAGACTTTTTTATTTCAGAATATGGAACTTACAACTTTATAATTTAATAAAAATTTGCAATTTCAAAAAGTTAAGCAAAAAATGTCCCCTGTCATTTAATATAAAAATTGCCTATTTATCACATAAATTTCTAAACATTATCAACTTTTTAAATTTCTATAGGTATCAATTTTACCGCAGAACCTCATGTGCTTGATGGACGTTTCTTACAAGAAATTTTACGCATGAAAAATAATAATAGAAATTAACAACATGGTTACAGCACGCAAAGCAGAAAAACACGAGAATTTTTAGAGTGCACGCATTGCTCTTAATCACAGCTTTTAGCATGTAAAGACAAGGAGACAAACTGTTTAAAGTTATGCGGGGGAAGGGACAGCTTACTATTACTCCCCAACATAAAGAAATTTTAAAATGAAATTCCGGATAGCAAACACGGATAGTGTATTTTGTAAATACATCACTGTTTATTTTGTCTATTAAAGGTACTTATCCCTAATGAGCAAATTTAATGATTCTTAATGAAAAACCTTTGATGAATGAAAACTGAAATGTCATATCCTCTAAAGGCTAATTAGTTACATGTTTTCCCATTAGAAAACAGTGTTAGTGCACAAATAAAGCTTGTTTCTCGGAACGTAAACATATTTTTTAAAAATATCGTACTCGCAAGCTTCATACTAGTACAAATAGAAGTCTGAAAGTTGTCAACTTGAATCTGCGTCTTTTTCAACAGAAAAAATAGAATAGACAATTCTTCTTTGTTTTTGGGACTGAAAATCTTACTTTGTTTTGGTCTTAAGCAAAAGTTTAAAAATAAAACTGAACCGTGTTGTTATTTATATTTTTGATACAGAAGATACCTGCTTTCCCATTTAAATAGTGTATAGGTACCTATTCTATATCAGACTCAAAACATAAGGCTTATTTTCACGACTGAATATTAGTTATTGAAAAAAAGCCTATACTCTTCTGCACCCTTTTCAGATGCATTTCAAAAACTGCCACTTATGTTTCAGGATCGTCAAACCAATTTGAAAACGTAATTTGAAATTTCAGTTTATATTCTAACTTCGTTTTAGTTATTTTTGACAGTTTTGAATTTATTCTGACTTCATTTTTGGTTTATTGCACTAATTTTTACAATTTTTTGAGAGGTGGCAGAATACCCAAATGATAGCGAAGAAAACGGAAAATACATATTTGTCCTGTGACGGAAATAAAGATTAAATAATAAATATTTTCATTATTTCATTACTATCCAATCATACATATATGTATGTATGGTTATAGTAGGTATACCGGGTGTGTACAAGCTATATGACAAACTTTGACAGGCGATAGCAGGATTCGTTTTTGTTTACAAGCATTTAAAAAAATATTATTTCATATTTCAATCACAGTAACTTGACAAATAAAAATGATGGTTGCTATAACAATAATTATTATTTGTGTTTAAAGTTTAAACATTAGTTAACCTTTATTAACCGAATTATATACCACATATAAACCAAACGCAGATATTTTGCACTTTTTGTATTCTGTTACAATCGGAACTATCTATACACTGATTAGGAAGATACCACAATAATTATATTGAGATAGTACCAATGTTTCACATAGCATTATCTTGGTATTTTTATTTAATGTATGTCTATTACTATATAACAATTTTAAATTACAATAGAACTGTTTCAACATATGATTTACATATAGCCTATATCTTTGATTAGCATCCAGAATTAAACCTAAATTCTTTGCCTCCCTCGTAACTTTAAGTTGCTCATGATTGATTTTGTTACTTCATTAAGCTTATTTTGTTGACCTATTAATAAAACAGACGATTTTAAACTATTAAGCTTTAAACAATGATCAGCAGCAATTTCAGTTAACAATAAGACAGCCAAATCAGCGTTAATTGTATCACAAGCATTATTTACTTCTGAAAGGGGAAAAAGAGTAATATAATTGCCTATCATCTGCGTAAAAATGGAATTTACAGTAAGTAGTAATGTTCCAAAATTTAACATATAAATAGTATAAAGAAGCGGTCTCAAAATAGACCCTTGCGGTACACCTGACACCATTCTTACTTAATTTGATTGTCGATTATTATAAACGATTCGCTGCAACCGATTAGTTAAATAATTCCCTAATAATGAAACCGCATTTGTACTAAAACCTACAAAATGTAAAACAGAGAGTAATATACCTATCATGATAAAGCGTATCAAACGCTTTGCTAAAATCTAGAAGTGTAAGCGCTGTTAACTTGCCTTTGTCAACCTGACCTATAATCTCATCAGTTATGTGAAGAAGAGTAGTTAAACAACTGTGATTTTTCCTAAATCCCGACTGGAACACTGGAACTATTTCGTTATTGTTAAGATGATTTGATTATCCATTACTCTATCCAAAACTGTAGATAATACGGACAACACAGCAATAGGTCTCAAATATTTAAATTCAATTGGATTAGTAACTTTAGCAATAGGTCTAATTAATGATTATTTCCAGCAGGATGGAAAAACACTATATTCTAGATAATAATTTACTAAATGCGTAATTAGGGAAAGATGTGTGGGCATCACAATTTTATAAAAGTAATATTAAGCCATCAGCCCCAACTGCCTTAGAAGAAATGTTATTACTTATTTTAGCAATTACATCCTCGTTTACAGCAGAAAAAGAAAAATTATTTAGAATATTATTTTTAGCGTGAGAGTTGTAGAAATTAATTAAGTTGTCTATGTTATTACTTCCAGTCTGTTGAACTGAAGTAGAAAAGAAATTAACAATGTCATCAGGATCAGCTGTCATATCGGGAATAAATTTTTTTTATTTTTATTAATAATATTCATACGTTTTAGCTCTTTCCAAGTATTTTTTAAGTTAGAATCACGTAACGTAAAATTAAGGTAAACCTGCTTCTTACATTTCACAGCAATATTTGTGTAATTGCGCCATATTTTATAATCCTGCCACTGCAAAGGGCTTTTTGTAGATTTGAACGCCTTTAATTTTCTGTCTCTAATTGACATTAGCAATTTTAAATTATCAGTTATCACGGAGCGTAAGTTTTACGTGTTATACAAGTTTTCAATGGAATATAGCATAGTTAGATTTTCATTTAAAAACGCTATCTCCACAATATGAAAGAGAGGCAAATTATTTAAGTCCAACATAAATAAATTATAATCTAAATCAAAAACGAATCGGACATATGTCCATATAAGAAAAAAATATTGAAATTAACCCAGCTAGGTACCATCTGTCAAACTTTGTCATATAGCCTGTAGAACACTCTGTATAAAAATCATTGCAAATAAGTAAAAATCTATATAAATTTACACAATTTTTATTATTGTAGCCACTATTGGTATTGGCGCCTTCGCCAAATCTACTTATTGATTGAAACGCGCCTAAAGTATGGAATAAATTCAGTAAAAACGAAACAAATTTTTTTTTTGGGAAAAATCCTCGAACAGGTCGATTTTTAACTTAAAAAATACACATTTTAGCATAAAAGGCGATTTTCAACCGTCATTTGTTTTCGAGTATTGACGTCATCGACATTTTTTTTAAATAGCAACCACCTATTTTTTTTCTTGATTCTGAGAGATCGTTTCATTGTCGATCCGACAATATTAAAATGTTGCCATCTTACATAGGAAAGTTTTTGAGTAAATGACGATTGAATGTTAGAAAACCCAAATCAATTAAAATAAAGCAAAAACGTTATCAAATTTAGTTTTTCGAAATGCCTGAAGTTTTTTATGGATCACATAGGTGTAAATCTTTACAAAGTGTCACTGTCATATCGACTTTCTAAGTATTGTAAGCGATATAAAAATTATTGTTGAATTTAAAGTATTATGGCATATTTAACTGTCACGCAAAGAATTGAAATTTTAATTCTTATCGGATGCAAGGATAAGATAAGAACGCAGCAGGAAGTTTGTGATTTATTTAATGAAAAAACATCCAGATCGCCGTATCAGCCAATCAATAGTCAGTAAGATAGAATCTAAATTTAGAGAAACTGGCAATGTTGTAGATATTCCAAAACCTGGACGTCCAAGCGTTAGTGAAGATCACAAACAGAACTTATTGATAAGTATGGTAGATAATCCTCATAATACTTCACGATTGGTTGCATTAAACAATGAAATTAGTCAGACCACAGTGCTACGTATCCTGAGGCAGGAAAAATATCATCCCTACAAAATTCAACTTGTGCAGGAACTCAATGAAGACAATCCCGACCGCCGCTTACACTTTTGTGAAATTATGATGGATTTATGTCAAGTAAATAGAGATTTACACCGGCAAATACTTTTTTCAGACGAGGCCACGTTTTGTCTCAATAGTACAGTGAACCGTGTTTTCCTGACTCCAATACCGCAGGTATTGGAGTCAGGAAAATCCTCATTGGATAACAGACACATACCCAACACTCACAGAAATCAAATGTGTGGGCTGGAATAGTTGACAACAGAATAGTAGGGCCTTTCTTTGAAGGAACCATTACAGTAGAAAGATATTTAGAGTTTGTACAAAATGACCTTGCTCCAGGGCTTGCAGTAATTTTTCCTAATGATAATGACCCTGAGATTATTGATGACACCATATGGTTTCAGCAAGACAGTGCACCTCCGCACTATGCGCGCCCTGTTCGAGATTTTCTGGATCGATAGAGTGGCCCGCGAGATCCCCAGATCTTCAACCCCTGGACTATTTCTTATGGGGCTACTTAAAGTCCAAGGTGTACGTTAATAGACCACATAATTAAGAAGAACTCCAAAATTGTATTATAGATGAAATACACCCCAGAAATAATTCATAATGTGCAAGAAGAATTTCTACACTGACTTGCGTATTGTCAAGAAGTCGGTGGATGGCAATTCGAACACTTAATGTAGGTAGAAAACTTAATGAATTGTATTTGCTTGACAATTGTTATTTTTTTAGTGAATAAAATTTACGTTTTCTAACATTCAATCGTCATTTACTCGAAAACTTTCCTATTTAAGATGGCAACATTTTAATACTGTCGGATCGACAATGAAACTATCTTTCAGAATTAAGAAAAAAAATAGGGGGTTGCTATTTAAGAAAAATGTCGATGACGTCATTACTCGAAAACAAATGACGATTGAAAATCGCCTTTTATGTTAAAATGTGTATTTTTTAAAATAAAAATCGACCTGTTCGAGGATTTTTCCCAAAAAAAAAATTGTTTAGTTTTTACTGAATTTATTTCATACTTTAGGCGCGTACTGTATATGAAATTATATTTTTTAAAATGCTTGTAAGTTCTAAACAAAAACGAATCGGACCTATGTTCATATAAGAAAAAATGTTTGAAATTAACCCAGCTATCCAACTTTGACAGAGTTTGTCAAAGAGCTTGTAGAGAACACCCTGTATATGTAAAACCGATTTTTCATGTTTTTTGAAATACAAACAAACCATGTTTTCATAAAAACAATTTCTGCAAAACACAACTGACATATTTTGAATTACAATTGACTAAAATCTTAAATTCAAATGTGTTCTCAAATAAAATGCACTAAGAAGAAATTGAAATGACGTTTTCTGAGGTACAATTGATGTTTTCTGAAATACATTTTGAAAAGGTCTACCTATAATCGTTTAAAGGAAGTATTGCTCCATTTATCAATAATATTAATGTTTCATCAGTTCTTTACATAAAACTAATTAATCACGAATAAAGTCATTTCTTGTTTTTTCTTTTTCATGTAAAAAAAGAGCTACATACGATATACAATGACGTACACTGATAAAAGTTGTACTATATTGTACATTGTACTGTTATATTTTAGAATGTTTGACTCCTAATCTTTTATGCGGTTTTACATTTGAAATATGTGAAGAAAAGTATAGATTTACACCGACTTGTTTTGGCTCAACCAATTAGATTTATTACGTGATCACCCGGTGTGATGTGGTGTTGTCGTACAGCACCTAGGGTGACGTCAAAACAACCAACGATTTAATGTACGATTTAGAGTAATTGTACGTATTTTTTCTGATAAGAGCTTACATAAAAAGGAATATTAATTTACTTTCGCTGGTGCTTGAAAATTATTAACCAAAACAGAAACGGATAGGAGACCGGTATCGATACGAACCCGAGTAGATTGTTCAGTTATTGGACCGCTAAAACGTTATTTATGTTCGACCGGTGACGCCACTGGTCTGTAATATGAGCGCAACGCCACCTACACAACTTCAATTACATACCACGCCGGCCATAATAGACATTTGGATGCGGCACTAAAGGACTCTTTTCCGATAAACCCATTTCTAGTTCATTCCCGGTAAATATTTTCCGATTACGTCAACTATTTAATATTGTGAGACAGTCTAAATATATCGCTGCTTATAAATACTAATAAATAATCAATTAAACCGCTGTGAAGCGAACGAAAATCAATGGCGGGGCAGGATTATTTCTCGCAGATGCGAAAATAATATTTGCCCGCATTGTTACACATTTTGAATGCGGTATAGCGTCCTGAAAATATCACAAAATTGTTTTTCAGTTACAATTTCACACAGGAACGTACTTAACAAAGCGATTATTAATTTGTTTGTACGCTGTTGTCTAGCCCTTTTAATATCGATCAATTCTCACTGAGCAAATAATAAATTGTAGGTATTTACTCCATTACGGGATTAATTAATGGTGATAATGAAGACAAATGGTGTAATGTTTGATAAAAAGTTGTATGGCTATATTGGACTCCCGAAATACGTGGATAGAATGTAACATAAATATGGTTTTAAAATTCTGTGACGCCGACTGTACTTTCTTAGATTGGCAATAGAATTCTGAAAAAGTCGATAAAGGTGTCTCTTCCTAAAACAAATGTGTAATTCAGAAGTTTTGGCGAAGGCGCCAATGCCAATACTAAAATCTGGCTAGACTATTAAAAATTGTGGAAATTTTCATAGATTTTTTAGGGTGGCCAAATGAAAACGAAACAGAGCCATTTTCAGGTACTGCGTCAAGATTGTAGAAAAACGCTCAGACCCGTCGATTTTAGATTAGAGGGGGACATTCTTTGCTAGTATTTTTGACTCCGCCACTTTTAAAATTTACATTTTAAAATTTAAATTATGTTTAGTTGCTTACTTACTACTTAGTTGATTAAATGTTCAAACTGATGACCGCCCGCTTTCATACAAGAAGAAAGATTTTGGTCGAAACGTTGGCGCACATTCCGAAGCATTTCCGGAGTGATTCGACGGCATTCGTCGACGATTCTTTGACGCAAATCTTCCAGCGACGCTGGCTGTGTTTTATAGATATTACTTTTTAGGTATCCCCACAAAAAGAAATCAAGGAGCGATAAATCCAGTGATCGTGGAGGCCACTCAATGCTGCCTCTTCTCCCAATCCAATTCCGTGGAAAACGTTGGTCCAAATACTGACGGACAATTAACGCATAATCCCAAGGAGCACCGTCCTGTTGAAAAATCAAATGATCTTCATCATACTCTGGAACATTTTCAATAATATCAGTCAAGGCAGGGTCAATAGCGTCTTCCAGTAATTGCAAATATGTTTGGCCAGTCAAATTACCAGGTAGAAAAAAGGACCCACCAGCCGGTCACCGAAAATTCCAGCCCATACATTTAATTTTTCCGGTTGCTGTGTATGCACCTCATGAAAAACTCTTGGGTTTGAATCGGACCAATAGCGGCAATTGTGACGATTTACCACCTCGTTCAAGAAAAACTGAATTCATCAGAAAAACAGATGTTAAAAAGGAACTGTGGATCGCTCCCTGCTCGCTCACTCATTATTTCGCAAAATTGCAAACGGCGGTCATAATCATCCTCATGAAGTTCTTGGACTAAATGTATTTTGTATGGATGGAATTTATTCTTCTTCAAAGTGGTTTGTATGCTAGATCGATTGATCCCAGACACAGATGCCAGCTGCCTCGTACTTAATGGAGGATCAAGATGAACTTGTCCCAAAACTGCAACTTCACTAGCTTCATTAACTATAGGTTTTTCAATTTCTCGTTTTTTATTGGCTACGTTCCCTGTCTCTTGAATTTTTTTTACTAACTCTAGAACATTCTTCCTCCTGACATGTCGATCTTGATGTTGTTCATTAAATAGCTGAGCTGTTCTATTCGCACATTTATTGTTCATAATCTAAAGCGAAATGATATCTACTCTTTCCGCAATGGAATAAATCATAGTGTTTATTTTTCAAAAACACAATTACATAAACTACCAAAGTGATAAATCGCCAAAAACCAATGTAACGCAAGAAATACTAAATTTATACCATTGGCGTACTTAACTCGAATGACTGACATTTTCACCGTTACTAATTGTTTGTACATAAGTTTCAACTTTAAAATCAAAATTCTTAATAAGTATTGGGTGGAATTATAAAATTTAAAGTCTGTTGTAAAGAGAATTGTATGAGCTGTCAAAATAAATATTACTTAACCCCCAATGCCATTTAAATATTTTAGGGTGATGCTTACCCTTGCTTGGGGGTAAAAGTGGCGGAGTCAAAAATACCAGCAAAGAATGTCCCTCTTTAATCTAAAATCGGCGGATCTGAGCATTTTTCTACAATCTTGACTCACATTCTGAAAATGTCTCTGTTTCGGTTTCATTTGGCCATCCTCTATATTTGCAATGATTTTTATGCGGGCTGTTCTACAAGCTCTATGACAAACTTTAACAGATGGTACCTAGCTGGGTTAATTTCAATCATTTTTTCTATCTAAATCGAATGAGAGTAACTTTTTTATGAAACAAAGGACGTTCTTTCATATTTTAAATACACAATGTCCGTAATTCTAAAGGCAAAAAAGTTTTTTGCCTTTTTATCAAAGGAATACGCCCTGTGCAAGCAACGTCAAAATTAGTTAAAAATTCTTATTTGTCATGCCAAAAAACATAATAGTGCCAATTTTTTTGTTCATACTCTTGACAGTTTTGGAAATTATTGAGGAGTTTCAAAATAAAAGTCAAACATTGAAACCAGCAACATTTGCATAAGGCATATTTGGCTCAATCGACTTATTTTGGTCACCAGTATCTCCAGCTTCGAAATTTCCCAACCTTTAGCAGGCACCCTGTATAAAGACGAAAAAATTTATTAACTTTGTTTATGTTTTTAAGTTTCGCAGATGAAGCTGAAAATAAAGATTGGACAAATTGCTCATATCAATGCGAAGCAGTGGTGCATGCATGTTGCCACTACAATAGAGTTGAAATATTCTATAAAATTACTACAGTTGGAGATGGATTTGAAATTTTTGTTTTTTAACAATATTGTTTCGGGACTTAAATGAAATCAAAATGAAAAAAGAAAACATGTGGGACCTCCGTTTTTTAATGTAGTTCAAAAGTTGGAAAATATATCATTTGATAAATTTTCATAAACATTTTTTCCGTGACAGTCAAATTGTAGATAGTGGATGTTCGCAATGTTCGATGAGCAGGTAGCGTTAGAACGAAATCTGCCATTTTCTCGGAAAAATAAAGCCTGATTAGACGGCATCGACGGAGTTAATTAAAATAAACTATTATTCGGTGCCAATTAAGCCCCATCACGACATACGATATTCCGCGGGTGCCGAGCGGGGCACTGCAGTTGCCTATCGATCGGGGTACGTCACATGTCGACATGGCGGTCGCTACGTCACTTTGCAGCGCGCCCTGCGTCATCTGCGACACGTGCTTACAAATCTAGGAGGCCCGGACAACGTTGCCGGATGTGCATAATTTTACGCAATGTGCAGAATTTTGCATGTCAATAATAATTCGTGAATGTGATATAGTTTACCTACGACGAAGTAAAACATGTATAAGAGTAACTAGATATTTTTTTAGCGCGTAGTAATCATAATTGGCACGCAGAGCCAAGAGCTACATAGCCATGTCTACTAACTGTACTATAGTACAATTTTTACCCTGGAAAATGTTTTATTTATTACTATTACTATACAATCGTTATTTCTTTAACTGGGCAGAAAAGTGCAAGATTTAAGCAGCCAACTTAACTTGGCAGGTTAAATATAACTTTTATCATAATAGCAAACAAAGCTATATATTTTATATTACTAAAATTTTATAATATTTCTTTCATGAATAACAATAATTTTATGAGGTCGTCTGTCGCCAGTAATCGCCATATTGTTCCTATTTAAATCCACAAAAATAACAATTGTTTATTTGGGATGGAAGAATTCACATTAACTCCGCCTGAAATTATTGAATCAGCAAAACAAATACAGTGTAATTTATTAGCAGAATATTATTATTAAGCTGAAAATAACATTGTCTTTTTCAAAAAATGTTTCTAAAAAAATTAAAGGACACCCTTTGCAGTTCTTAAGGACTATTTTTTAAAACATTTATGGCATTTTGGATATACCTCTACAACTCTTCTGCAATGTTAGATGTGAAAGCATGCAATGTACAATGCAATGTAGATGGAGCCTTTGGCTCCCGCGTACAATGTATTTCCTCTTCGTGATGATACGACGAAGAACAGCTGGGTCGTTTGTCGGTTGTCGCACCTATGACACACTGATGAGGACTAATAAATCCGAAACCGGTCTGTGCCTGGTGGGTAAACTGACAAACGATCCTAGCTGTTGCACTAGGTGTTGCGAGTATAATTCAATGCCGGTAGGGGCAAATAGCTCTCGGAGTAGTTGTTTCTCGCAGCACTGACAAGTCAAGCATGCAATGTAGTTTTCAGAGTGCCCCAAAGATAATAGTTGCAAGGTGTTAACTCTGGTGAACGTACAGGCCTATTAACAGAAGCATTATCCCTTCTACCGATCCATCGAGGGAATCTTTGGTTCAGATACTGCTGGACATTTACAGTGAAATGTGATGGAGCTCCATCATGCATAAACCACATGTTAGCTCTGAGTAATAATGGCACACCTTCCAATAACTCGGGTAAAGTGTTTTGCACAAATTCTAAATAAAATTCCCCATTAGAATAACAGGACAAATAATAATGCTATTAAAGTGTTGTATTTGATTGCTTTTTCTAATTATTTGGATGAAATTAGGTACATTGTAAATAACTCTAATTCGTCGTATGTGTGTAACCATATCGGAAAATTAAGTAACTGGTGGTATATCTTATTGTCATAAACACTCATTAAGAATTGTCACAATGACTTAAATCAAACTGAAATTACAGTCAACCTACAAAATCAGTACCTACTAGCACTTTGTTCAGTATTATAATATGGGTAGCACGATAACGTAGACATTTAAAAAATATATTTTTGTACCCAAACCGCTCATTTAATAATAATTCTACAAGAGGCCCAAAAACTTTCAGATGGTATCACCTATCAAATTAAAAATAGTTGTTATTATTGCCCGAAAGAGAGAGAGAGAAAGAGAAGTTATGAACGGATATTGTCACCAATCACCATACATCAATTTTGTAGGAGTTGTAGTTTTTAAAAAACACTCTGTATAACACCAAAATGTGTAGATTGAAAGCAAAAGTCCACACCCCAAAAATAATCAAAATCGATTGATATGTATTCGAGTTATTTACAAAATTCAAAAAATTTTCACCAACTTTGAGGCCATCTATCGGCCAAACTAAACGATTTCCAATATAGGTGAATTCTGTTGTACACGTTATTCTGGGACACCCTGTATATGCGCTACTTTGAATGCCTACAATAATGTCGATAATGGGATGTATCTACAATTAAAAGCATTATCAGATGGATATCGTGTTGAAAAATCACGAGTTTTAGAAAATGAACAAATTAAAAAATTCTAATGAAGGTGCCTGATGATACGTATTTAGGTACAAAGATGCAAAATTATAAACAAAATATTTTTGTAAACGAAGAATACTAACTATTATTATTTTAGGTGGCAATGATTTTTGCCATATCTAGGGCGTGTCGCTGTGATGAATTACTTCAAACAAAAATTGGAGATATTGAAGATATGGGAAATATGTAGATTGCCAATCACTCTTCCAATTACAACAACAAAGAAAAAAAAGATCCTTTAATGTATGCTAATATTTAGACCTATATCAGAAGTATAATAGGTATAAAGGACCTACACAAATAGATAGTAACAGATTTTTTTTAAATATTTAAATGGTAAAGCATACAACTAATTAATAGGAATTCATACATTTGGGAAAATGCCTAAGCAAGTTGCTGCGTTTCTGAAGAATGCTCACGAATATACCGGACATTGTTTCCGTAGAACTTCAGCTACACTATTAATAAATTTAGGAGCTGATATCACAACTTTAAAAATGCATGATGGATGGGAATCTTCAACGGTAGCTGAAGGCTATATTGAGAAGTCCATAACTCGTAAATCAGTTGTTAGTAAAAAAATGTTCCCTACTGCAAGTACATCAAGAGCTACAAGTGATTTTTTAAATAATCCAACCACTTTGGAGGATTCAATAGTTGATAAACCATCTACTAGTGAAAACACTTCAACCTACATAGAGGAAGTAAATGTTTCAAAATAAACAGTACAAGGGACATCCCTTACAGGCTGTTTTAATTTCACTATAAATGTTTACAGTAAATAAAATTACTTTCGTTAAAGAACAAATTTTAATTTTTAATTTAGTGGCAGTAAAAATGATTCGAAAGCCTAGGCAGTAATATGACTTTAGTGCCTGACAGTTGTCATTATAACTACGCCTTTAATATCGATCGGCAAAAAATTATTTTAGCAAATTTTTCGTATTGACCAATATCCCTCAGTGTAGTAATTAATAATTAATTTATTAATTGAAAAACATATCTGACATTGAAATCATTAAATAGTACAATCTTCCAAAGAAATATCTTGTATTCTCATTGTTCTAACATCATCTTCGATAAAGATCAACACTCAAAAATAATCACGATTTTAAATGCTGCTCTTGTTTGAGGCTTGCCATTTTTTTATATCCACCACCACTGTTGTACTGGCGGTAACCACCAAACAGTGGAATTAGCAGTAAATTACGTTACGTTCGTTGTTAAAATAACAATGACAGTTTTGCATAATTTATGTACCGACATCTTTATTTATATCTCCTCCTACATAACTGATATACAAACGTTAGTATAGTCGTGTTTTATATATCCACGGGAATAAATGACAGCGTTATTGATGTGTCCAATAAATTATAAGCTCCTCTGACCGACATTGATTAATATAAAACATATTTGCTTATTCATAAGCCTCAATCTTTTAAGTATGTCTACATCAAGCTTTCTCTGAATTAAGGTTACAGGTTCTGGACTGCCCCAATGGACAACTTCATGCCTATGGAATAGGCTCATTCGAAACTATCCTACTGTCACAACATTTTGTTTGATATAATTCAAATTATTATCAAAAACTTCCCAAATCTGCCAAAACTAGAACGAGCATATTTGTAAGTTTCTACAAAGTAGAAATATAATATTGTAAGTAAATTCTGTAAATGTTTCAAAAAAATTTGTAGAATTTAGCTGCTGACCTTGTTTCGTGATTTCGTGTTTTTTATTTCTGATATTTTTTACCCCTTTCCAAATTAGGCCAATCAACAAAGCATTAAATCAGTGATTTTGTGACAAAAATACTAGTAGCAAACGGACTGTGTCATCATATAAAAGATAGTCTGTAGATATATGCTTATATATTTCCTACTCCAATTTACCATTAATTCATTTTTTATTTTTATTTTATTTTATTTTACACCACCCAACAGAAAATTCCATTTACAGGATGGGTAAAAACAGAAAAATACAATACATTTAATAACTGAATAACATAATACAAAACAAAAAAAGATGTATACTAACATACTTAACCTAAATCATCATGAATATAATGCATGTTCACTCAATGATTATTATTAGTTGACACGTTTGCAAATATGTCCAAAGACTTGATGGTTATTATAGTAACTGCACATTTTGTATATAGAGAAATATTTTAGAATATTCGTACGAGGAGTTGATAAATAAAAACACTGATCATGCCTGGATGTTGCACGAGGAACATGAAATAGTATATTAAACAACAAGGTTTGAAAACGACTCTTTGCACACGAGCGAGACATATTGGTGGACCGAGCGAGTGTGCAATGAGGTTTTCAAACAAGTTTTTTACGATACTTTTTATACGACTGCAAACAGAGACCACAAAAATCAAATTTTAATTCCTTCAAGGTTACGCTGGGAAAAGCAGTATTATTGTGCACCTTGTTTTCGGTAATAGAGAATATTTTTGGTGTCGTGTTTTTAGTGCAGTTTTTCAGCGTGCGGTCGTTGTTTTCTTGTTGTATTCCAGTAGACGATCGTTGTTCTGGTTCTGTGGCAGCAGAAGACACTGAAGACTCTATCTTTTTCGAAACTTCCATTTTATTTCTCAAACAGTCATCAACGTAGCCTTCGGCAACTGTACTGGATTTCCACCCTCCATGGCGTTTGAGGGCAAGCAGATTTGAGCCAGAATTGACTAAAATTGTGGCCGATGAACGCCGAAAACAATGTCCCGTGTAACTTTCTGGATTCTCTAGCATCAAAAACTTGGCGATTTCCCTAGCCATGTTTCCAATTTTGTTGATGCCAACGTTTTGGCTTGAACATTTTCCGTTTTGATAGTTTAAAAAAAACCTGCCTGTCTTCAGATTAGGAGGACGAAGAGCACAGTACTTTTTTAAGATAGTGTAAAGGTTTCCTGTAATTGTAAAACACCTTGGTACCTTTGTTTTTGTATTCTTCAGTTTAATCAGCATAGCACTGCCGAAATCTTTGGTGTCTTCTATTTTGAGATAACATAATTCCTCCCTTCGACATGCCCCAGATAGTCCAACTGCCACCACCGCCTTGATAAGTAAATATTTGTCGTCTGATGCTTTCGTCAAAAACCGGCAAAAATCATCTTCTGTGAGGATTTGGGACTTCTTTGGGACGTAGTTTTCGGATTTTCGTTTGATTAGCGCTTGCAACTTTTTATAGCTTCCAAGATCTATGTTGTGATTGGCACTTAACGTTGACTTGAGCATCGAAAAAATCGTCCACAACGTCGAAGATTTATATTTCTTAGATAGTTCTTCAAAATACACCATTACTGCGTTTTCTGAGAAAGTTTGGACATTTTTGGCTAGTCGCCAGTCCATAAATCGGCTTAACTCAGCTTCATACCTGCTTCTGGATTTTGTGGGCAGCAGTTCCGAACATATTTCGCTTGCTTTCTGTAAAATCTCTTCAGAATCACACATTTTCACACCCAAACTTCGGGAATTCAACAATTTTTGAAGTATCTAATCAACAAAATAAAGGAGCCGTGACGGTTGCTATGAAACTCAGCCAACTTGAAACATTGCATAATTTGGGTGACAACATCAAACAAAAATCACAATCTGGAGGCGCGTGTGCAAAGATGACATAACCGTGTGCGAAATGTTTAGCACACGGCGTGTGCAAAATACCGTTTTCAGAGCGTGTTTTCCGTGCGCAAAGCCCCTTTTTGCAAGGCAGTCGTATAAAAATATATTTTATAAACATCGTTATGCAAAAAAACGCATTTTTTAGTTTTTTGCTTATGAAACCTAAACTAACGAAGCAATCTGAATGTTATAGAGACAATTCGTAGAGAATCGAAATAAGAATAAAACGGGAGGTTGATCCATTCGATCGGATAATTAGAAACGAAGAAAATCCGGATCCATTTTTAAAGTTGTAAAGCTGACCCTGTGTACGAAAATAGTGAATTATATGTACTTTAAGTGTGCACAAAGCAGGCGCTGTCCGACCATTAATTTTGGCACAACTCCAATTTGAATTTTTTGAAGGCACTATTTTGCAAAATTCTGGATGCGTTGGAGGTGGACCGATTTTAATTTTTCAGCCGAATTTTAAAAGAAGAAGTATAATACTACAAAACGTATATTCTAATTTTCCGATAGAATGATGCGAAATAGGGGAAAAATTCCTCCGAACATGATCAAAAACGGTCGAGCGCGCGTACGCGGTCAAGTAGTGGAGGAAGATCGGGAGATTAGGGGCGACCACTGTGCGATGACACAAACATACTGTCATTTCAGACGTAATAACTCTGCTTCTATTGGTCCAAATGTCATGAAACTTTGTTAGTACATCAGTGAAGGATCTACCTTTCCGACGCATGCAGTTGCCAATAGATGGCCCCACTAGAAATATTTATTTTTGAAAAGTCCTGTTTACTTATACTTCCGTTGAACAATATCTTAAGCTTTCTGTTCCTATATTAAAAATAGTAATGAAAATATGATCAAAGCATGATTTTGCTTTACCTTGTTCCCCTGTGTATTTATTAATGAAATAAGAAATATGTTCTTCTAGTAACACCCGTATTTAAAAAAATAGTTGTAAAGAATAAGATATGTCGTTGTGTAATAATTGGGGATGAATTGTGCAAAATTTTGGTGGTTCTGCTGACTATATTTGGAAATTGGCTCATGGCAACACCGGGCCCGGGATTGCCGCCTCTGGGATAGCGAATGCCACCGACGTTCCGGACGGACTTTCAACACAGTCTCCACCTGTCTATTTTTGTTTTTTTACATGGAGGAGGGAGCCGGTCAGGCGTTCAGAACCAGCCGCAGCTACGTGTCGCGGAAAAGCATCCCCTTGTAGCGCAACAAAGGAGCTTAAATTCAATACACAGGTACAGGGTTATTTACATAACGTTCTACCGCCCCCCTCGGATTTTTATTTTCGTACTTGAAAACGGTGTGTGTATGAAACTTTTTGTGATTTCAAAAACAATTTAATATTGCTTTTACAGATACAAGACCAAATTGTATGTTTTTTGACGTTATGTCTAAAATTTGTTAATTTAGGGTAAAAGTTATACAAGAAAATATAAAAAGAAGAAAGAAGAAAAAAAAAAGAAAATATAAAAATCGCTCGTTCAAAATAAGTAATAATACATTTTAAAATTGACGAAAATATTTTTTTCTAATGGTATGCTGTAATTTCTAGAGAAAATGTAATAGGTATGTTAGTTGATACTTCTTAATTTTTTTTTCAAATATTGTGACAAAATTATACAGGGTGGTTCAGATTTTAATAGACAAACTTCGGGAAAGTACTAAACAACAAAAATTAACATCACTTTGCTCTATGAACATAGGCGCAGAAAGCCACCGTTTATGAGATACAGGGGGTTGAAATTATCAAAAATAAAACAATTTTTTTAAATATCTGGAAAACCGCTTCATCAAATTTATCCAAATTTGGTACACATTTTTTTTTAATATTTCTCCTTGTTCTATATGTACACAGTCCAAATCCAAAAACCAGTGGCGGAGAAACAAGGACGTTGTTTCCTTATTTAGAGTAAAACTTCTACGCCACTGAATTAAATGGTAATATGAATACATTTTATAACGGTTTGAAATATTCCGGATGAAAAAACATTCTTTTATTTTTGTCGAAAAGTGAATGGTTTACGAGTTATGAGACATATTATCCAAGTAAATAAAGCATTGAAATAGGGAAAAATAAACCGAATTTGGATGGTCCAGATTTTTAATAAACAAACTTCGAGAACATAGTGTGCAAAACCGTACTTATCTTATCAACTTCCACGTCACCTGTTACATGAGTGTTGCACAACAATGAAAAAGTAATATTAACGGTCGATAGAAGAAAGCGCAAAAAATAACGTTTAGGTGGGGCATTCTGGAAGGAAGCCTAAAGAGTCGAAGATAGGTAGTTGAAGTGAGAACAGTGTGCAGATAGGTAGCAAGACGATCGACGGGCAGTGTGTCAAAGTAGTGAAAAGTTAATTGTTTAAAGTGTTATTAGTTAGCAGGTAATATTCTTTAAGTACTTTGTTGTTAATTGTTCTATATAATCTTATGATTGTGATGATTATAGATGTTTCATGATAATAATTCTTTGTAAGTTTAGCTTCCATTGCTTTATGCTCAAGGGCATATATTTTTCCAAGGTAAAATTGTTATAATTATACTTAAAGTTTGCCCATTATTTATTTCATGTTAAAAATATATGTATTGTCCTGATTGCCAGACATTACAATAACGACTTCTTTGTTTCACATCTAACTTGTTTTTGCCACGATTACGTTATACGTAAAATATAGATGTTTCATGATAATAATTCTGTATATGTTTAGCCTTCATTGTCTTACGCTCAGGGGCGTATATTTTTCTAAGATAAAATTGTTACAATTATTATTATAGATTGCTCATTATTTATTACATGTTAAAATATGTATATTGTCGTGACTGCCCAGATATTGCATTAACGACCTCTTTGTTTCACATTTAACTTGTTTTATCATGATTAAGTTGTTCTTTGATTTCTTGTGCTCACTTTATGTCATACGTCTATACGAGCCTTGTTGAGTTTACTAACATTTTCGCCCGTGCGGAACGAATCTGGATTAAGCTCGATTGCCTCCCGTATGGGACTCCAGTGTTATGAAGGATCTTCCGAAATCTCAACTATAGCTGGATTGCCTCCCGTATGGGACTCCAGTACCTTCCGGCTCTGCCGGCTAACTAACACCAAACCTCTTCAGTTTTACTTGGAAGTGTGTATGACTAATATGAGGTAACAGATGACATTTAGTGACACATTAAATGAGACAGGTCTTATTTATCATTAGCAAAGGTTCTTAATTTATGCCTTTGGTTAGCGGTTGTTTTGTATTTATATTTGGGTGGTAAGAGCAACGATCGTGGGTTTCTCTGCCATGCTCTTTCCCCACAGGAGCTCTAGGTGAGCCTGGCACTCTCATTTTATGTTAAATGGTTGTTAATGTTTTTGTTGTTCTTTCTATTTGTCACATGTTTAATTTGAATTGTATGTAAATAAAGGTTAGGTGTATTTACTCTGCTTTTGTTTTATATAATTAAACCATACATCCCCTCTACAAAGTTAGTAGCCAGCGCCTTCCGGTCAATTAAAAAAATAAATACACACAACGTAGGTATTCCTTATGACGATCACATATTTTTGGCCACAACTACGTTTACTTATTTTTTGTCGAACCTAGGGTTGTTATACTACAATAGGTACAGAAAGCCACTATTTGTGAGATACAGGGCGTTGAAATTAACAAAAGTAAAACAATTTTTTTAAATATCTGGAAAATCGCTTCATAAAATTGATCCAAATTTGCTACAAACTTTTTTTCAAATATTTGTTCTAGTTCTGTATGCACACAGTCCAAATTCAACCAGTGGCGGAGAAACAATGATAACGTTTCCTTATTTAAAGTAAAACTTTTATGCCACTGAATTAATTGGTAATATGAATCCATTTTACAACGGTCTGACACATTCCGGATGAAAAATCACTTTTTTATTTTTGTCGAAAAGTGAATGGTTTAAGAGTTATGAGACATATTATGATGCCGTTTTCCAGATGTTTAAAAAAATTGGTTTATTTTTGTTAATTTCAACGCCCTGTATCTCATAAACGGTAGTTTTCTGCGTCTATGTTCATAGAGCAAAGTGATGTTAATTTTTGTTATTTAAAACTTTCCCACTTTCCCGAAGTTTGTCTATTAAAATCTGGACCACCTAAATTTGTTTTATTTTTCCCTATTTCAACGCTTTGTTTACTTGAATAATGTGTCTCATAACTCGTAAACTATTCACTTTTTGATAAAAATAAAATAATGTTTTTTCTTCCGGAATGTTTCAGACGGCGTAGAAGTTTTACTTTAAATAAGTAAACGACATCCTTGTTTCTCCGCCACTGGTCTTTGAATTTGGACTATGTGCATACAAAACTAGGGGAAATATTTAAAAAAAAATGTGTACCAAATTTGGATAAATTTGATAAAGCCGTTTTCCAGATATTTAAAAAAATTGTTTTATTTTTGTTAATTTCAACGCCCTGTATCTCATAAACGGTGGCTTTCTGCGCCTATGTTCATAGAGCAAAGTGATGTTAATTTTTTTTGTTTAGTAGTTTCCCAAAGTTTGTCTATTAAAATCTTGACCACCCTTTATATTTTTTTATCATTTGACTAACTACTTAAATTATTAATCTCAATTTAATTAATTTATGTCAAATATCTATAAACATATTTGGGAAAATAAGATATATTTTTTTTTTATTTCAACACTGACTACTTAAAAAATTAGCGGTTTTAAATTTCAGCTTCGTTAACGCTTTTCGATCAAAAATAATTTACTTAAAGAAATACAATCACGTACCTTTTAAATTTATGTGTGATATACCAGACTATTGAAACATAAAAGATTATTAGAAACAGCCAATAATCAATAACATGGGGATTGTTCCAATAATAGCACTAGGTATTAAAAATTTAAATAGCATGTACTACTGTTCCAAAAGTATGTAATAGTTATTACAGTGTTTCATAACTTGTGTGCTCAATTTTTTCTGTTAAGAGGAGATGTTAGTTAATATCTAAGTATTTGCATTATACAGGGTATACCAGTTAAAACTTCCCACCTGGAAAATATCGGAATTAAAAAAAAAATAATAAAAAATATAAGACACGTCGAGTTTCTTTTCGAAGGGGACACGTGATAGCGTAAGTTTTGGTGTTTTGGAAACTACACCTTAGACAGGGGCGTAAATTACCCTTACACTTTAAATGGCACCCTATGTTGAGTGACGTCTTATTTTAAAGCTTTTTCCATTCTGCTCACGAGGACATACGACTTTTTAAATCTTGGTTTGGATATGCCAATAAATCAACACTTAAAGAATAAGACAAAATATCAATGAATAAAAGAATGTTATTTTATTAAATGACGTTTTTTTCAGTACAAATACAAAGAAAAAATCTCTGAGTGACTGCATCATAGATCTAGGATAGATAGCATATCCTGCATGCATACAGTTTCGTGGTTAAATATCCTTGCACATCCAGGTCTATCGGGTTAAGGGATTGTTTAGTTAAGGAGTTATTCAGTTAAGGGGTTATTTACTTATGGGGTTAAGGAAGTTTCATAGTCATATAGTTTTGAACCTCCGATATACAAAATTCATGTTCTCGCAGGGTTTCATAATTCAACAGTTTCACACATTCCGGATTTAGGCTATTGACTATGACTATGACTTTAGATAGAAACTGCAGCATAACAGAAATTTTATTGTTTGATATGTTCAATTAACCTTAAAAAATGATAAAACCGCGGAGTGCTACCTTTTAAAGGGGGGCGTTTTTGAGAACGAAGTAAAAAGGTGGTATTTTCAGTTTTTTGAGTTTTACTCGAAAACTATGAATTTTTTCTATATAGTAGTTGTAGCAAATTGAATTTCCAATCGAAATGAGACCTTTTGAAGTAAAAATAATTATTTTTAACAAAAATATGACCAAAAAACGAGTAAAAAATACCCGAAAAAATGCGTTTTTTTTTCTGTTCAAATAAATTTTCAGGTGCAGGAGATTTATGATTAAAAATGGGAACTAGCCCATTTATGGAATTTTTCCAACCCCAATCAAGGGGATTTAAAGTACTACCATTCCACTGTTGCATCTGAAAATATACTCTGAACCCATAATGTTTGAGAGCATCAGTTGTTGAAGGCAATCGAGATAAGGTAAATTTCGCACTTGGTGAATACTTTAGAAATAATTTATATCGACAAGTTTTTAGGCTGTCATTTTCAAGTACAAATACATCGAGGTAATTTTTTAATTTTGAAGAATTCTTATTTACAAAATTGAAAATTTTTTTGTAATTGTAATTTTTTAATTAAAAGTACAAAAATAATTAAAAGAATTCTAGATTTTACAAGATAAATATGATTAATTGTTGTTTAAATAAATAAATAATAATATTCAATCACCTAGAAACTTATTTTAACTTTCACATTCACAAAAATAAATTTATTAGACAAAATAATACCGAAAGTAATAAAAATTTTATAAAAAGAAAAAGTATCATTGGTTAAATTGACATATCTCGGTTGATTTTAATTGTACAAACTTCTACCAGGCACCATTTTAAAGGTCTTGAAACCAGCTTTCATTTGAATATGGCATTACATATACCTAAATTAACTCAGCAAAAAATGTTATAAGGCGAATATCGTCAAAAAATCCAAAAAGTAGCCAACTTTGATCCAATGTATCTCCGTTTCTATTAGTCGTAGGTACTTCTATAAAGGCTTATTTTAAAGGAAAAAACATTAACTTTTTTTCTGTGAAGCAATGCGTATATCTAACTCCTCTCAGAAAAAAGTTGTGGGCCAGAAACCAAAAAGAAAAAAACGCATTTTTTCGTTTTTTTTACTCGTTTTTTGGGCACATTTTTGTTAAAAATAATTTTTTTTTGACTTCAAAAGGGTCTCATTTAGATTGGAAATTCAATTTGCTACAACTTTTCTGTTGACAACTATATAGAAAAAATTCATAGTTTTCGAGTAAAACTCAAAAAACTGAAAATACCACCTTTTTACTTCGTTCTCAAAAACGCACCCCTTTAAAAGGTAGCACTTCGCGGTTTTATCATTTTTTAGGGTCAATTGAAAATATCAAACAATAAAATTTCTGTTACGTTGTAGTTCCTTTGTGCCCTCTTTTTTTTTGACATAGTCAATAGCCTAATTATGGGGTTACGGGGTTATGAAGCTAAAGGTTATAGGATTATGGTGCAATTTGATCATGACTTCGAATGTTTATCTCATCACTGTCTACTAAAGTTAGTTTGTAATCTGGAAAAGCACTTTCTGGATGTGTTATGTTAGGGTCAAAATACGAAATGATCCGGGAATTCTTATTTTAGAGTCGGATTCAGCGGGTCAAAGGACTATAGAAAACGCGCTGTGATACATCAGAACTTCAATTAAAATAATTACTAAAAAGGTAAATGGAGCTTTACTACAAAGACCAAATAAAAGTATTGTTTCTGATTATTTATTTACGGAATTTCCAGGTACTTTTTTTACTTGATTGAATAATTCTTTGAAAACCGAGTTTTTCGAAAGGTAAGCTGTGTAGCGTGTTACAGTGACTGCTGTGTCGTGAATAACAATGCTATATTACTTTCAGTGTGGCGCAAATTCCTAATAAAATAAAAACGAATAAAAGTCTTCCGATTTAAAAATAACAAGCATGACATTTTTGAATTATTTTCCATAAGCAGCGACCAAATTATAATATATACAGCAAAACTATTTTAAAATAAGCTAAATTCTCACATTCGTGGTGTATCAACAGGTTGGTGCGAGGTATAGTGAGGTACAGCAAGTATATACTCCAACCCCTAATTTGCATATGGAGGGCTACAACTATTCCCAACATTCCCATATATATGTATGTATGTATGTACCTACGTACGTTTTATATTTTTACCGTAAATGTGGTAATATTCCAGTTTTATTAAGAGATGTTCTGATAAATTAAATTAAGGCCTGTTAAAGCCTAGTAAAGCAAGAAGAAGAAAATAAATTGTTTTATAAAATCACATTTTCTGTAAAATACATATGATATTGTTTGTAATAGTTAAATTCACTTCCAAATTTCTGTTTAGATCCTTTTACCCTAACCCTAAGTTGCCTATGACAATATTTAAAATTTCTTAAAGTCTATGCAAGAACAAAATGACTACCTAAAAATGTCCTGTCAAAATTTGCGGTTATGCATGGAAATCCATGAATTTTCACTAAAAATTATTTAGATGTAGCATTTAAACTATTTTTGCAAATTATTTTTGATATACTTCATTATTATTGAAGATCAACAAGGCCTTGAAGTTAGAATTTCGTAATTCCTGGACCGTATTGGAATTTTTTTTTGATCACCCACAAAGGTTTACATAATATCATAGAAAATACTGAAAATGCCAATGACAGAAACTTACCCCAACTGAATTAGCAATAAAATTGTACGTATGTACATATACAGAACTTATTATCATAATTCTAGAAAACTATTAGGTAAAATTTTATGCATAATCTTAGGAATTTGTAGCAGTTTTTTGTCGAAAGTTTTAGAAAATCTACCTTACCTGAAATTTACACGTATAGAAAATGGCGGACGACACGATAAACGTAATCACAACCCGCAGTATGCTTTTAAGAAACTGCTAAAACATGATTTAATAACAAATATTAAGTACTTTTTACAAAATCCTCGACAAAACAGGATGTTTCTGATGTTTACATGCATGAATATGTTTTTTGTGATCTTTCCCAACGAAAAATTAAAGAAATTCTTGTATTTCAACATTTTTATAATTTGGATACTGTCGAAAAGATGGTGATAGTCACATAGGATGGGACTGACATTAATATTTTTGAGTGATGTTTGCACCGACTTTACATAATATATAAGAATGCGATTGAATATGACATGTTTAAATGAGGATATTATGTGTTGCAGGAAAAATAATCATAATAATAAAAATGTAATTTACAAATCGCTTTGGGCGATAGTCGGCCTGCAAATGTCCCACGAATATGAAGCTACCGATTAAAGAAATCACTAAAAGAGTATTTGTTGTCGGCCGGCCTTAAGAAAAACGAGGATAGTACACTGTTCTTTATTGATGTAGAAAAAATCATAACTACCTATTAGTTTCTGTCTCGTTGCAAACTCACATTATAAGTTTCTCAACCGTTTCTGTACAAATATACAGGGAGTATCTTCCGATATGACGTAAATACAAATTTTAGATTTTTTAGTCCCATAAAATTGCAAATAAGAAGTCATTTACACTTTAAATACATAATTGAGTTTTAAAATATTACAACTTATTCTTTATTAAGAGCCGATTAAATATTTGCATTATCATATAAATTTTTTTATTTTAGATGTTGACGACAATATTACAAAAAATTCAAGGTATGGTTCAAAAGCTACAACCAAATTAAGTTACAGTGAAAATGCACGGATTGTCCCATATATATTAACAAATTTTATTGATCCAGGACATTTTGAAGTGTTCATTCCAAAATCGCCATGAAATATTTTGTGCAGTTTTCAATTACAAGATAAACAGTATAAGAGATATATTTATAGAAATGAGTTTCTTACTCAAGTAGGTACCACTCAGTTCTCATTGTCTTGATTAATAGGATAACAATTGAAAACAAAAGGCTTCACCCGCACTCCACTACCTGTACGTACTAGATCGATAACGAGCCTTTTTTACAGCAACGATATTTCTTCTAATAAACAAACAAAAACGGTACCTATTATTGTAAAAGTTTTTTTTTCATTATGAAAAAGAGACTCAAGCGTACCTCTTCAAAAATATTGTGTTACGCTATATTTATATATGACAATAGAACAACTGATACAAAAACATGTAAAACATAATTCAATTTTTAACTGAAAACCGCCACTGTTTATTTTTATGTTTTAAATTCACGCAAGAAGTAATTTTGACAAAAACACAGGTTTTTAATTAAAAATTGTAAATTTTTGTATCGATTCATAAAGGATAGGGTTATGTATGGACCAGTATAACGGGTAAATGGTCTCCACGGCTTTGCTGTCACTTACGCAACTCTTTAGTCGAAATATTCCATGACCGGTTTGCATAAAAGCGGCTGAATTTCGTTGATGCAGTGCTCAATATTCTTCTTCAAGACGTGGGTGGTCGTGGGTTTTTTTGGCATAAATCTTAGACTTCAAAAAACCCCAAAGAAGAAACTCCAACGGAGTAAAATCGCAGGATCTGTGCGGCCAAATCTGTTCACCAAAACGAGAAATTACACGACCAGGAAATGACTCATGCAGTAATTGAATTGTTTCTCGGGCTGTATGGCATGTGGCGCCGTCTTGTTGAAACCACATGTCGTCTTCATCCATGTCTTGCATCTTAAGCACAAAAAATTATATTGTAAAGTCTAAGTAACTGTTATTGCCTGGCCAACCGCATTTTCGAAGAAGAATGGTCTGATGATGCCTCCAGCCCAAGATCCTCACCAACAGTGACACGTTGTGGATGTATTCGATAATTTTGTCGATTAACGAAGCCATCAAAATGGGCCTCATCGCTGAAGATTATTTTGTTCGAAAAATCAGCATCCACTTGTCCCATAATCCAATCAATGAACTCTCTTCGCTCTACTTGGTCAGTAGGCTTCAGTTCTTGAGTCAACTGAACTTTGTAAGCATGAAGATGCAAATCTCTCGTGGGAGAGAGCTTCCCGAAACGTCCAATTCTTGACTGAATTGATTTTCCTGGACACTCTCACGAACTACTTCGATGTTTCGTGATGAATGAGTTGTTGAAGAACGGCCAGAGTGTTTAAGATCGCTAATTGATCCAGTCTCCCTGAATTTTTAATTAATCTCTTCACAGTTGATGAAGTTAAATCCCTATTCCGACCATATTTCGTTCGAAAATTGCGAACTGTAGCTGCCAAACCTTCATTGTTGGTATTTCGTGTAGTGCTCCATGTTTTATAAGCCTGAACTGTCACCTGCTAGGCTGTTTTTTTTTCGTCGGCACCACTTTACCGCACAAATGGCGCGAAATTCAAATCTTGCGCGAATTTTGAGACGTCCGTTATCATGTAAATTTTATTTTCAACGAAATGATGACAATATTCTTTTTTTCAATGCTGTTATCGTTTTGGTACAAAATGTCAATTTCAGGGAAAAAAATTATTGAATCAAGAATACATTTATCTTTATATGTTTAGGTATATTAAAAAATTTTTGTTCTGCCAAAATTTATTTATTTAAGTAAAACACATTTTATTTCAATGAAAGACATTTTGTGGGTGAGATATAACTTACAAAATACATTATATTTTAGCACTGCATTGTACCTGTTGACAAAGAGTGACCTACTCATCAGTTGGTATCATGAGAGAACGATTAGTGTCACTAGGTGAAATAAACCTTTTAACTAATGATAGTACGGGAAACACCTACTCTGAGGACTGCGGATGCATCAATCAGCATCTTGTAATACCCGCAATATACAGGGTGTCCGGAAAGGTCATGTCAAAAATAAATGGGTGTGCAGGGGAACTCAAAATAGTTGTAGCACGTTACATTTTTTTTCTTTCGGGCTTCGTTATGGAAATTCCAATTATAACTTCTAAGTCGTTACCATGACAACAATGAAATTTTAATATCGCATTTTTGATACAATACTTACATGTATGTTGTTAATAAAATTCGATTTTCTCCAAAACGGTATAAGATATCGACTGATATATGGTATACCTTTTTTTTTAACAAAGTGAGAGAGGAAACGAACTAAGAAAGAAAAATGCCAAATTTGGCAACACTGTCGAAGTTGTATAAATTTAAATGGATAATTTCGTCTGTTCCTGTATAATTCAGCCATATTGAATATCAGTTTAAACTTGAAAATTAATATTATCATGAGTTACTTTAATTTCCCAAATTTCATTGTTGTCATGGTAACGATTTAGAAGTTATCATTGGAAATAGTTTTTCAAACTTCTTTCTTTGAAAGCGAGTAACTCCACAACGAAGTCCGATAGGAAAATTTTTTTCTGAAGTACTACTACTATTTTGTGCTCCTCTGTATACCCCTTCATTTTTGACATGACCTTTCCGGACATCCTGTATGGTAAACAGTACCTAGGTTAAAAATTACCATTTTTTCTCAAAATTTCAAATAAATTTGTTTAAGAAGTTTTATAAAAGCTTTGAAAATAATTCATTTATTAACACATAAATATTTATAATAATTTATCTTGAAACAATCCTAAATAGTTCAGTTCTCATAAGCCCAACTGATAGGAAAGCGGAATATTATTTCTACTTCAATAGTTTTAATTTATAACTTATATATATTGTTCTACATAGCAAATATTTTCATCGCAAGCTTGTTGGATATGAAATATTGATAAGATAAAGTTCGTACGTAGTTCAAACCGAAATGAAATGATCCCATTGTCTTTGTTAATAACAAACCACAACTACAAATTAATTGCGTGAAGGTCCACTATTTTGAATTTTTTTCTTGAAAAATTTATATCTGAAATGAATTACGCTATAGAAGTTAGTGTAAGGGAAAAATGTTTTATTAAAAACTACTATATTGTCGTCGTCCTCAATTTTGTGCAAAAAAACTGCCACTATTGTAGTGTATAATTCTTTTTCGTTTAATTCCACAGAAAATGTTATTATTAATTATTGCAATCAAATTTACTAATATTGGTCCTACTGAACTCCGTTATACACCTACATTGTGAAGATATGAAGATATGTACTGAACAGGTTTTACGACAACGTTGTGTTGTTATTTAGAATCCTTTAGATTTTTCAAAAAAATTTTTAGATCTATCATCTATCATGATGATAGAATCTAAGAGTTCATTGTTACACCCGTGAAGTCTGAGTAAATGGAGTGAAACCCGTTTAGTGCAAGTAAAATTAAACAAAATTTTAGTTGATTCAGATAGATCTAGTAAGTGATGGACTTGTTTGGTAGTCACTAGTTATTAGTAACTCACAAATAACTGTTGGTACCATTACCACATTGTAAGTAAAATGGACAAGTAGAGGAAATCCTGTATCACATGACTTCAACGGTCACCCAAGATTAATCCCCTTGATACATTGCTTGGGGTCATATAAAACAGCAGGAATGCTATTCTCCAAATCGTTTATCGAAAATGGTGAATATAGGTACATGTTAATAATGTTATTCGATATGTATTACTTAATATTTAGGAATTACAAACATATTGGGGCAAAATATTTTTGTTTCTCAAATCAAGTTTATCGGGAAATTAAAAAAAAAACGGCTACTAACTATTTCATTAACCTACTTCATAAAGTAATTTATCTGATTTCCATTTCCAACCAATTAACATCCACCGTCTTCCTGGTACTGAAATGTGACAATCCATAGAACGAATTTACTATTTGATGTATGAAACATCGATACATTTTAAAAGCGAATTCGTGTAATTAAAATTTGGTCCTTGACACCAGTCCTGGTGACAATACCAATAAATATGTATTAATAGAGCTGCCAACAATGGCAAAATTATCGATTATAGCGTTTACGAATTTTGCACAGGTAGATCGCGATTTTTAATGCCCGTATATTTTTAACAATACGAATTTTATGGATTGTTATAAAATTAAATTCGTGGAGGTATACAGGGTGTATCTAAATAACACCGAAAAAATTCAAGGGGCGATTCTCCGATGAAAATTAATAGGGGTCTTTGGTATAGAATTTTTTGAAAAACCCTCCCCTGAAAAGTTACGCCCCTCCTAAAATTACAAAAAAAAATTGTTTTTCTTTTTTATCTTCCATGTACATCAAGCTAAAGAAACCAAACTTGGTGAACATTATCTGTCAATAAAACTACACTTTTTGAAATTTTTTCAGCCCTGAACTATTTTTGTAAGGGGTTGAAATAATCAACCCCTATGACATTTTTTCTTATAATTTTTTTTTTCGATAAAATTTTTTCCTTTTAAAAAATATGTCTAAAAAACCCCATTCATTTACTAACTTTTTGATCTCTTCAAGTTTCTTCGAAAAGTGAAGGATTTATAACAAAAAAAAATAAATGTATTGTAATGTATTTTTAAAAAGATGAGCTGTTTAACGCGAGTGTATTTTGCCGAAAATGTCATAGGGGTTGATTATTTCAACCCCTTACAAAAATAGTTCAGGGTTGAAAAAATTTCAAAAAGTGTAGTTTTATTGACAGATAATGTTCACCAAGTTTGGTTTCTTTAGCTTGATGTACATGGAAGATAAAAAAGAAACACAATTTTTTTTGCAATTTTAGGAGGGGCGTAACTTTTCAGGGGAGGGTTTTTTCAAAAAATTTTATACCAAAGACCCCTATTAATTTTCATCGGAGAATCGCCCCTTGATTTTTTTCGGTGTTATTTAGATACACCCTGTATAAAGAACATTATTTAGAAAACGAAATTTAAACAGCGGTTTAGGTATAGATTATTTCCTTTCCATTTTTATCCTGAAATTTTAAACTTTTCTTATTTGCAGAACAAGTATGAAATTATCGATTATTTTCTTTTGGATTTTTTATGAGCAATTTTCTTACATAATAACGTAAGTTTCTTTATTCTGGAGTATTTTAACATACTATAAATAAAACAGACTTGTACATAAACCTTTGTGCTACAAAAATCGGGGGTTGTTTTTAACAAACCTATTTTTGTTCGATTTAAATCTCACAATGAAAAAGAAAGATCACTAAAGATATAATATTTTCATAATATACATGTGCTTCACTTTTCAATTTGAAATAACAGGGTGGTACCTAAGTTAGTTCAAATTGAAACGTTTCGATATTTTAATATGAAATAAAATTACCTGCATTAAGTAATATAAAATAACTTAAAAAAGGAGTGGAGGGTTAGTAATAATCTAATTTAGCATCCCTAGGAACAACTTTGTAACAAATTTAAATAAAATATCCTTAAAAATACTTATGGCCCAAACATACAATTTTTTGTTGTTTTATATTAAGGTAAGAATTTCTGAAGAAAACTGTTATCTTTAACAATTATCTCCGTTTCTCGTGTACGTTTAGAGATATTTCATTCAAATTTGGTAGAGAAGAACTTACGTGGGAGTTAAATTAGAACACAATATTAACTTTTAGATAAAAATATCACTAATACATTAAGAAAAGTCCTGGGTGTGTTTAATTTTAGAACCTGACGCCTATGCCTTATATTTTAATTATATTAAAATATTTGCTTTGTGGGTAATAATAACTACTAGCTAAAATTTGAAATTGTTTCAATATCAAATAGGTAAAAGAGTTTTGGGTAAGTAGTAATAGAATTAGTAAAAAAAAGTAATACCCGAAAAAAGCAAAGGGAAAACTACTAAAGAAATATCACAAATAAAAGATTCAAGCCATTTTTGTTTTTGTTCTTGTAGTCCAGATGGTATCTGTTTCAAAAAATCCATATTTGGGTGAATCGTATATCAACGGAAATTTTTCTATGCGCATAAAAAAAACGTGGGCTTAACTTTTAGCGGTACAATATGTTAAAAAAAATTCGAAAAATTTCATATTTTGCTTCCTATTTGGTTATGTATATTTTCAAGAGTTGACTTTAGGCGAAAATGGAAGAGGAAAAAAAATGTTTGTAATTATTTTTTTTACATACATATGTGTAGAATCATTACAATAAATTTCATCAAAATCGGTTCTATAGATTTTGCATAATAATCTTGCAATCCAGATTTCGAAAAAAAATTTGCAAATTTTCAAAATTTTGCGCAACAAAAACCAAGGCCGTTAGATACTTGAAAATTTAATTACATATAGAAGGACTCTCCAGCTTTCAAACGCTTTTTTGAAAAACTCGAATCTGTCAGTCAGGAGAGCTCTGGCGCTTGTTTAAACATTGGTCAAATTTTCAAAATAGGTTTTAAAAGTTCTTGGAAAGACGCTTCTTTAAAAAACGATTGGTCAATTAATTACGTAGTTATAGTATTCCGAGTACTTATCAGTCTAAGTTTGCAATACTTTTCTTCAATGGCAACCTACTTTAAAACGTGTCTAAAGTTATTTATGTAAGCGAGAAATTCAAGAAAATCGTACGGGTGGTGATGGTGGGGGAAGCAGAGAGCGCAGCCGCTTCGGCCTGTTCGAAATTGAATCAGCGAGTTCAAAACCGCGACGCGCTTAAAAATTTTTAATATCTCAGCTTCTAGAGGTCAAATTTTGATGATTTTTTTATATCTATGTCTCGCGATTTAAAAAAACGTATTTTCAAATACCTATCGTTAATAATTATTGGTCTTTCAACAGTCCGATAAATTATTTATCTTTAAACTTCTTTTAATTATCAATTTTATTTTTTTATTGTATCAAAGGTAAGTGCATAAACTTATATACTGTTTATCAAAAACAAATTTATTTAAATATTCTAAAATTGTTTATACAATAATTATTTTCAAAATATGTCGAAAATTAATATAATATAATGAGTTAATTTCTCATTTGCTTCTATTTTAAACAATAAATAATATTTGAATTATACTTTAATCACAAAAGAAATGATGATTAAATTAAAAAATTAATTATAAAAAATCAATAACTTTTAAAACCTGCTTTAAAAAATTTGATTTGATTGAATATTCACAAAGTTATTCTAATTGTTTATAAGTACAAAAATTCGACAAATGTTTAAACAAGCGCCAGAGCTCTCCTAATTGACGGATTCGAATTTTTCAAAAAGCGTTTGAAAGTATGAGAGCCCTTCTATATGTAATTAAATTTTCAAATATCTGAGGGCCTTGGTTTTTGCTGTGCAAAATTTTGAAAATTTGCAAATTTTTTTTCAAAATCTGAATTGCAAAATTATTATGCAAAATCTATAGAACCGATGCTGATGAAATTTGATGTGATGATTCTACATAACATCAAGTTTTATTTAGCCAAGTATGAAGGTCCTGTACCCAATTTAAAGACCCCAAAAAAATTCGCTAAAAAGTAATGTTCTTTAACCCCATTCTTGGCGATTTTTTCGATTTTTACAATAATAATCATGATTCATTCGATTTGTAACTAGTCATATTTTGTAAAAAATCTAATTACAAACATTTTTTTCCTCTTCCATTTTCGCCTAAAACCAATTCTTGAAAAGATACATAATTAAATAGGAAGAAATATGTGACATTTTTCGATTTTTTTAACATTTTGTGCTGCCAAAAGTTAAGCCCACGTTATTTTTTATGCGCATAGAAAAGTTTTTATTTCTGGTGATATTTGAAAGCCAAAAATCTCCGTGGATATACGATTCACCCAAACCAAAACAGATACCGCCTAGACTATTGACATATCTTCAATTTTATCTAAAAATTTTTCGAATCAATCACTTATTCTGGGGACATATCTATAAATTGACGTATTTTTGACAGATCTCATAAAACATTAAAATTGTGCCACTGTTGTGTGGCCACGTTACTCGAAATTGAGATGACCTACATTAAGATCTCTCTTCCATCGCCTAAACCTACCGATGTTTGAAAACTCCAAAGCAAATTTGTTCAGTTAATTCTACTGGCCATTTCATGTATTATGTTTTAAGTTTCACTTGTAAATCGATACATTTGGATCAAATTTTAGCGTCTATTACCATCGTCCATTGAATTATTCATATTGTGTCACATTAAGTGGTACTTTTAACGCAAAACAAACAGTTTATAAGAACAGTAAAAGATATTTTGTGGCAGATTAGATAGACACCATAAGATAACGAGTCTGCAAAAACGAAAAATGGAAGAAACATTGTGCAAAGTTCTGTAATATCGCCGCGCCCTATATTTGAAAAACAACAACATTAAACGAATTCTACAGGGAGTAAGATTTGAGATACAAATTATCAGGAGAGCAAAATAATTTTGTAGCCATTCGCGACGAGCGCTTTTCTAGAATACCTACATCGTCGTGGTTTTCGAAAAGTAAAATATTGGAACGTACTGAAACAGTAACTGTGTGGGTTCTGAACCAAAAACAATCCCTTTTAATCATTTACAAAGTTACCGCGAGGAGTATATGGGTCATAGGAATCAATGAGAGCGAATTCGCTCCACGCTATGCTCGCGTAGCTTGGCGGAGCCGCCAGTTCTACCCCGAGGGGGTGGCTATGTCCGCAAAGCGAACGAGACATGGGACAGGCGGTATGCCGGCGACTAACCTTAAGTTTCAGTTTGGTTTTAAAACGACATGCCTCCATTTTGTGCGACTATGTGGAGATGCGGCCGGTTCCAGCTGAGCAGCCCCGAAAGGTCCAAAGGGCCGCCGTCATCGTGGGGGTGGTGGCCGGCACTTCGCACTAAACAATGGCTGGACCGGATGTGTGGGCTTCACTGCACTTCATTTTATCGTATTTTTTCCTCTGGACACCACTAGTCTGTAACGTCCGCACCCGTCGCCAAACTCTCGTTGGGGTTGATGGGATCGGCGGCGGTCGGTCGCGATCGGCCACGAGAATGCGTGGCAGGAACGTCGCAGGAGGCCGGGTGGATGTGTGTGTGCTCCGTCCTGGCGGCGCGCCAGGACCGGACTCGGGGAAAAGGTCGTTTCCAATTTCTCTTCATCCCTTTCTTTTAAAAGGCTTGCGAAGAATATTCAACTTCCGTCATATTTCGATGGTTTTGCGCAAAAAAAAAGAAGTAAAAGCAACAGTTTCCATATTTAACTTTTTTTTATCACCAAAAATAAAATAAAATAAACAAATACACGATGTATCTTCGAATGTACGTCATGTTTATACAAGGCTATACTTTACTTTTTCAAACTCGGATATAGCTTTGTTTTCTCAAATTCCTGATTTTTTATGCATTTCTTCGTAATTGTCATATTCCGTCGTTGGAAAGGCTGAATTGGCAATATGACATTGACCGCGACATCATAGTCAATTGTCAAAGTCAGTTCAAAATCAAGTGTTGATTTTTACCTTTAAGTTTTTTTTTAATAAATACGGAATCATGAGAAGTGACAGTCTTTGAGTAGATACCTGATGGTACTCCTTAATGACCTTATTCCCGAGGTCAAGGTCGAAAGAAAATGTCAAGGTCGTATCAGTTTTTGGAGTAGCAACCCCTTATTTTTAGACCCCTAGAAATAAGAGATCGTAGATTTAACTACAAGTTAAAATGATCTTAAGGTCAATGGTCAAGGTCAGATAGAGGTCAAGTGATTATTCCGACTGTCATTTTTTATTTTCGACGATGGAATAGAAGGCACTCACAAATTTTAGTGACCTCAAGATCAAGGTCACTAAGGAGAACGATCAGGTAACTACTCAAAGACTGTCACTTCCTCCGATTCCATAGTTAAAATTAAAAAATTTCAGTAAAAATGAACATTTGATCCCGAACTGACCTTGACCATTGACCTTGAGATTACGGTCAATGTCATATTCGAATGAAGAATTTTCTGCTCTTTCCATTTCCGGGGCCCAAAAAGGAGGGTCGCCATTTAAAAAACCGACTTGACCTTAAACCTTGATCTTGACCTCAAGATCAAGGTTACCATCGGATGCGCCGTGAAGAATGTTGAGACTTTTGTCCTCGCCATTTATCTAAAAAATGCTTTCCCGTTAAAATTTTTGGGGGTTTCCCTGCATAGTTCATCTAAACTAGATCAATATCAGATGCCATTGATACTGAGATTCAGAAACTAAACACAGTGCTTTAAAATTCTCAGCAAATGAATTGTCGGTTAGACTTTAACAAACAGTATATAATAGAAAACAATAGAGGAATATAATGAACGTGAAAAAACTAAGAATCAAACCAGTGGCATAGATATAAGTATACAGGGTTATCCAAAAGTCCGGGTACGGCAGAAAAACTTTCGAAGAAAGGTTATTTGAAGGTTAAGTTAAGTGTTTTAAATAGGAACCCCTATTTTTATTGCGGATTGGGAAAGAGCAGGAAATTTTACATCTAAATGTGGTCTTGACCATAACTTTGACAATGACCTTGAAGGTCAAAGTCAAGGTCAAATTCAAGGTCACCGTCAGATAGTCAGGGAAAAATTCTTGTTTGAAACATTTTTTTCCCAAAATGCATTCTTCAAAAGTTCTGCCGTACCGGGAGTTTTGGAAGTCGACCCACATTTGACCTTGAATGTCATTGTCAAAGTCATAGTCAATACCATGTTTGGACGTAAAATTTCCTGCTCTTTCCAAATCCGCAATAAAAAATAGAGGTTTCCATTAAAAAACTTAACTTGACCTTCAAATAACCTTGAAGGTCAAAGTCAAGATCAAATCCAAGGTCACCATCAGATAGCCAAGGGAAAAATCCTTACACTTTTGTCTGAAATTTTTTTTCCCAAAATGCTTTCTTTGAGTTTTTCTGCCGTACCGGGACTTTTGGATAACCCTGTATTTTCTTCAAAAATTACAGCCCGCCTATGGAATATAAATATTTGTTTGTCATTTTTGAAATTATATAGGGTGTTACACAACAACATGTCAAAATTGAAGAATCGTTTTCCTGGCACGAAGTTAAGAATAGTTTTCATTTAAACAATTGGTCTTGAACCCATATTTTTGGGATACAGGATGTTAAATTTAAAAAAAAGACTAATAAATGGATTTACAAGAATATACAGGGTGATTCACAACTTATACAAAAAATTTTGAGAATAGACGCGGCATGAAAAATGGAGTCAATATCGTAAAAAAATTTCCGAGAAAAAATTATTGGAGATGTAGTACTTTGCACCATTACTTCGCTGTAGTTTCTAGAGGCATTCGCGTTGTGCGCTTTAACGACACGTGTCCCCAGCGACTCCGAACACTGAAATCCGATTTTACAATTAGTATTAACGTCATTGCGATAGTATTTACAATAGTTTTTTAGTAGTTAGTGTCAAAAATGGTTAACGTTTATAGCTCGATGGATATCGTTTCAATCTATGGTGAAGCAAGACAACATTTGTATTAGTTGGTAGATCCAAATGTGTTTAAACGTCGGTGAACAAAATTTTGAACAGTTGTTGTAACATTAGGTAGGTATGTCAGATTATTTTATCAAGTAAAACCACAAATTAATTTCACTAATTAATAACAGCGGCAAAAGCAGTTGAATTTGCTGATATAAAATAGGTGTAAGGCGCCACATCGTCTCGTCTGAAATCGTAGTCGGTAAATTTTCGTGTTCAAAATAATTTTTGTATTTTGTGATAAAAAAAAAATAATTATTTAATAATGGATATATTCATATTTAGATAATCCTAAATAAATAACAAGCAGGTAAATCAAGATATTTAGTATCACTACAATGCATACTTATTTTCGGATTTCGGCAAAGTCTGTGAGTTACAACGGCGTTTATTACATTAAATCAATAATTATATTTTTATACCTGATATCTTGTAATGGATGTTCAAATTTGAGTTAACTTTTTATTTTTTTAATAAAGCACATAATTTATTCGAAATAACTAGATATCTTTATTGAATATTAAAGTAGACATGTTGCTGTTAATAATAGAAAAGAATGTCAGATAGGCGACCACCTATTGCAGCTCTACAAGTCTTTAATCTTTCAACAACATTTTCCATCACGTGTTCGCATAATAGAGGTTCAATTTGAGTGATTTACTCGATTATATTTTCTTTCAGATGTTGAATGGTTTGAGGATTGTCAGCATTTTCACAAAACCCATAGACCTAGTAAACTAATAAGGTATATGACAAAACCTCATAAAAAGAAGTCAACTGGTGACAGATGGCATGATTTTGGTGGCCAATCTCTTCTCCGGGAAATTATTCGATTACCAAATGTCTGTTTCAAAACATCGATTGTTTCCGTTGCTGTATAACATGTTGCACCGTCCTGTTGGAACCACATATTCTACACATCAATACGCTCCAACTCATACCATAAAAAGTTATTAATCATCGTTCGATATCGAGCACTACTCACAGTAACAACGTTTACATCTTCATTTTCGGAGTATGGACCAAAAACCACACCAAATAGTTACTTTTTGCAGATGTATTGGTTGTCCCAATATTACTCGTGGGTTTTCTTACCCCAGATACGACAATTTTGTTTGTTTACATATCCGCCAGTTTCAAAATGAGCTTCATCACTAAACATGATTTTGTTAAAAAAATCATTTCCTTCTTTCACTACAAGAGCCTAATTAACAAATGCACGACATAATCAATGATCAGTTGACAATAATTCTTGTTTTAACTGTATTTTGTAAGCTTTTAAGTGAAGATCCTTAAGCAAAATATCGAATAAAGTGGTTTGTTTAATGCTAAATTGCTCTTATATTTAAATATACATATAATATAGAATTATTATTAATCAGGTCTTTAAAAATAAGAACAATTTTTTTTTGGTAAAACCGATTTGTTTTATTCAAAATAGTCCCCTTCCGACTCAATGCAGCGAACTGCACGGTCTAAAAGCATGTCAAATGATTGTTTTAGATTATCGGCCGGGATGTCCTTCCGGATGTCGGCACAAGCCTTTTGGACGGTTTCTACATCCACAAAACTCTTTCCTTCCACTGTTAAAAGCATATTTCCGAAAAATTTAAGTCGCAAGGTGCCAAATCAGGTGAATACGGGTGGCTAACAGTTAAAATGCGACTTTTAGTAAAAAAAATCGGTCATATGTGTCGATCGATGAGTTGACACAGTGCAACAGTCGCCAACTTTCTTTTGAGCGACATTCTGGCCGAATCCATGAATACGAAGCACCAAACGCTTCAAAACGCCAAGATAGATTTGTGCATTAATGGTTTGGCTCGGTGGAACAAACTCTTTGTGAACAATGCCCGCTGAATTGTAAAAGCAAATCAACATTGTCTTCACTTTTGACTAATCCAACGAGATTATTTGGCTTTTCGTTGGTCTGGCGCCGTCTCTTCGGCACTTTGGCGCTTGGTTTCTGGATCATACTGAAAACACCACGTTTCATCGCGTCACAATATTGTAAAGGAAGGTTTTGCCCTTTTTGGTCTCCTTGATGATGTCGAATGTTGAATTCTGAGCAATTTTTGATCGTCAGTCAACTTGTGTGGAAAAAACCGTGCATCAACTTTTCGGTAGCCCAAATGTTCGACCAAAATGCGAAAAATTATGTTTTGGAGATACTCAATTCTAATTCCATGAATTTCAATGATGATTTTTACTGATCTTTGATCACTTTACGCACAGTTTTGATGAAATCTGCAGTGATTGTGGATTTCTGTTGGCCAACATGTTGCTCATCATTTACGTCCCCACGACCGTTTTTAAAATGCCCATTTGCACCAAAAAATCACTAGGGAAGTAATAGTTACGGGCTCCCTAAATCTTAGCGCACACTTAACCACCTAATTTTAAGGAATCCCTAACTATGTAGAGCAATGTAGTGGCAACGTCGCGAATTTTGACAGTTTTCTGCAGAAATGTTTTGTCCGTGATGACATTTAGAAGTGATTTAAGATGTCGTGACATCTTAAAAATCAAATTTATTAAGAATTATCGCGGTAAATTATTTTACCGTCATATTTATTTATAACATGGAAACTAACAACAACAGTCAGAGAAAGCGAGCCCGAGTCCCGAATTGTACACAAAAGGAAAGAGAAATTTTACTGAATCTCGTAGTGTATTATAAGGAGATAGTTGAGAACAAAAAAAAAAGATGGTGTCTCTGTGAAAGAAAAAAAAGAGCCTGGAAAGAAATAGCAGAAAAATAGCTGCTTCACTGGAGTTGAATTTTAGACCAACGGAATCTTTAAAAAAGTATTATGAAAAAATTAAGGAAGACCTGAGAAAAAGAGCGAGCAGAGGAAGCACCTGTAATGACTGGTGGAGGTTCTTCACTGGAAGTAGTTGATAGCAATGACGATTTACTTTTGTCTTAAGGCAAAATCTGTACTTGGGTTGGAAAGCCAATTTCACAGCGATTTCCAATAAGAGACAGCCAACACAAGTACAGATGTCTAAGCCCGTGTTGATTTGGATAATTTAGAATTTGCACACCAAAAAAACAAATATGATCCATGTATGTTTAAATGTGAAAATTTTAAATTGGTTTGTTTTGACAGTCGACAGTTCATAGTCAAACGTCTAGTCCGATGCACAGATTTTTTTTTGTGGGGCTGTGTTATTTTTAAATATTTCCTTTTGGAGTTGATAGAGAGTGAAATTTGGCCAAACAGGACTTATTCAATAACAAAGTGCACCTTTCACAAAACAAAAGCAGAGGTAATCGAAATTTGAAGAGCGTAAGAAGTTTGCCGCTCAGTTCCACCCTGGAGACGATCCCGGTGTAGTAGCAACCCTGCGCCGCGCCATGAACGTTTTTCTTTGAACGGGCGAACCTAGTCCACATTTCAGCGCTCAGGACACATCACACCACCACCCGGTCTACTCGCTCTCGGCCCTCCATTCATGACAGCCGCCTTCTTGCGGTGTGGGTCTCTATTTTCTCTGCAGGGGAAAGAAGGGAGACGACCCTTGTACGCTTTTACTTTGTTAGTTTAGGGGATAACGGGATTAAAATTGCTCGGAAAATGCACTATATTCAATTAAGTACATCTGGGACGTACGTATACGATAAGTAGGCCACCTATATATCGAAGTTCTTGCGGTGCAAAGGGGTGTTTTGCGAATTTTTAACTGCATCACAAAATAAAGATAGGATAAAGAAACAGACTCGTATTTTTTTGGTTTGCATTTTGACCTCATTTAAGTCCTAAACAAAATTGAAATGTATGTCTTCAAGTCGTTAGGCGAAAATTCAAATTACACGGCCAAATGTAGTGATTTTTAGAATATTTCAGTTTATTGAACTGGCAATATGTGCGCGTCAGCATAACTGCTTTCGCTTTTCTATGGGTGACCATTACAGTGTTGCTAAAAATCCCTAACAGTTATACCACCCCGATCAGTATGCCAACAGACATTTAGTGACTTTCTAAGTTTCCGCTTAGTGACGTCATAGACTTAAAATACAATTTCAAACTGAAATAAGAAAAAAGATATTAACAAAATGTATTTGTTGAATGTCTCCATTTTATTTACTATTGAAGGAAACTATTCCTTTAGAAGGAAAATATGGCTTTTACCTTTCTTCTTATTTCACAATCGGTTTCACGAGTTAATTCAATACACTATTACCCAAAGCAAAATAGATGAATGATCGACCAATTTTTATGTGCTCCAATTAAACTTTCGTTTTAATTTATTTCTTATATACGCTCTATAAGCAAACTTATTAACTTTGGCATAATTACATTTAGAAAAACAGTTTCTATTTTTATTATTACAATGGGGGCAAAAGTTTTACTTGAATATACAGGGTGATTCACAAATGGCAACCAAAAATGAAACCTCGGATTCTATGGTGAATTTTAAGGGAAGTCTTCCCTATAAAGTTTTTATCTAGGACGCTTCGTTAAAAAGATACAGGGTGTTAAACTTCAAAAATTTTTTTTTTAATTTAAAAACTAGTAAGTGAAATAATTTGAAATTGGCCACATGTATTTATGTAAACATTGTTCAAAATCTGAGGGTTTTCCTAAAATTTACACGCTCCAGTGGCGGAGATACAGGGTATCGGTGGCATATTTTTCTATAAAATAGTACGTCACTGCTTTACGGTCATGATATTTTCGAATGCGTCTTTCAGTTTTCGATAAATTACTACTCTCTTATGTTTTTCGAAAAAAATGTCTAATTTTCGAGTAAAACTTAAAAAATGAACTGAAACGAATTGAAACAAATCAGGTAATTAGAAACACAAACAGCTGTTCCTTGGATATACAATTATTTCGCAAAATTAGATATTACTACACAGCGAACAGTCAAAGGAGAAGGTGGAGTAGAACAGCGTCAGCCATTACTGTGCATGTATAGTGTGAAGTATGAAATGAAGTGTATAAGCCTGTTTTTTGTGTATTAAGACGAACTGTGTAGCGAAATTTATAAAAATGCATTGCTAATTGTTAGTTAAGCATTGCTTAACTATAATAATTTAATAATTATAATTTATAATATAATATATAATATTATATAATATATAATATTTAATAATTTTATAATTTAATTTTTAATATTATAATTTGTTATATCATATTATCATATAATATAAAAATGACAGAACCAACACAACACAATATTTAAGTTTATTATTATAGTCCGAGCCTAACCCAAATTTTATGGGCTTAAAATTAAGTAAAAAATACAAAGAATAAAAGCCTAAGTTTGTGTATTTGTAGAGGTCGAGTGTCATATTGTTTATCAAAAAAGAAGAAAAATAATTGTTCTTTTTCAGTTTTTCGCTTATATCTCCGAAAATAAGCCTCTAATCGACATGAGGTATACTTATCGATTTTATTCCTGAGGAAATTTGCTACAAGAATAGGCATTTGTGAAAGCTCGCAAATTTGTTTTACATTGCAAAATTAGCGGTGAAAAAAAAAAATTGTACAAAATTTTCAGCATTAAATAAAAATAACGAATTTAACTGAAATTGGATCAAACTGCAGGAAAACATAACTGTTGGAGTGCTCAACAAATACCTGCAATCCGGACCCCCAATTACAAAACGGCGGCCTACTACAAAATTATAAAGTCGAAAATGCGATCGCGTATATCTTCTGTTCAAGTCGAGATATCGAAATTCGGTAAAAAATAATTGAAAGGTAATTATATTGTCTCACTTTTGCGTAAATTTCAGATTTTTAAGATGCAAAATAAAAAAGTTATTAACAAAAAACCAGAAGATATACGCGCTCGCATATTCGACTTTATAATTTTGCAGTAGGCCGCCGTTTTGAAATTGGGGGTCTGGATTGCGGGTATTTTTTCAGCACCCTAACAGTTATGTTTTCCTGCAGTTTCATCCAGTTTCAGTCAAATTCGTTCTTTTTGCTTAATGCTGAAAATTTTGCTCATTTTTTTTTCACCGCTAATTTTGCAATGTAAAAAAAAATTGAGTGCTTTCGCAAGTGCCTACTCTTGTAGCATATTTCCTAAGGAACAAAATCGATAAGTATATCTCATGTCGATTAGATACAGGGGGGGGGGGCGCATTCTGAAAAGAGGACGTACATCATAAGAGCTGTGGGGGTGTGGGGGGCGGTAGCCTCCCGCTTAGCGCCGTAGGCGAAAATTTTTAAGGAATTTGAAGGTCATATTGTGTTTTGCAAGTACCCCAAAATGAATACTGTCAGTGTGTACAGTAGCTACTTACAATTAGATACAATGCGAGAAATAAAATTCCAACGTGTGGGGGCTGAAGTGGATAATCGATCAACCAACCCAGTTAGGATATAATTATGTAGATTACTGCAATAGTTCATTCTGTATAGTTTTTGAAGTTTCTTTAAAAACATGGGCATCACTAAGATGTTTATCTAAAACGGGATCAATTTTTGCACTATAGTCTATCAGTTCTAAAAATACCCCTTTCTTTACCGAGTCACTTTTTTATTATGTCGACGAAGAAAAAGGTTACATGTACCACATAGTTTAGATATTTAAAATGTTTGAAAGAAGCAATCGATTTTTCTGTTTCGTTATGACTATTTACTATTTATTTGTTCTGCATAAGCACTATTTAAACAAGAAGCAATATTTACTCTTCCTAAAAGTAAAAAACTCACTAACTTATTTTTGTGTTTAGGACAATTTTCGTGTTTCTTAATTTTAATTTCTAAATGTTTCAAGTCAGAAACTCCAGTTTTCGTCCAGTTTTCTTCGCCTCCTCCAAACAATAAACACACAAAACAAAAAAATCTATTTGTTTGGTCACAACCACACAACCACAGGGTCTTATCATAAATGTTTTTATCAAATTTGCGAATAAAAGTCGGTCTACTTTTGCACTCTTTCTGTAGGTACCTGAACTAAATTCAACACTGGCGTTGGACGTCCGTTATTTTTCAATTCGACTTTTTCCTCTAAACTTAAATTACTAATAACAATTTTTTTTATTTCACAAACCCTCATTTTAAACTTAAACTTATAAAATATAATGTCTTAAAAAGCGCCAAAGCAAAAACAAAACACGTATAACTACACTGCAGTGATACGGGATACTGCCACATTGAGTCCCAAAATAAAGCGCACAAGCCTATCGTCGCCTACCCCTCCACGTGCCAATTTGTCCAATCATATGTAAAAATATGCTTGCACGGTGGACTACGATTTCACCGTCCGCAATGGAGTGGGGATTGCGCGCGCGGTTAAACATAAGTCTTTGCTACGATCATAGATGACAGATGCCATTAATCTGAGCTACGTTCACGGAGTACATGCACTTTATGCAACCAACCAAACATCCAAGAGATATAGAATGCATGCTATTTAGATTTCTTATTGATTTAAATAAATATATTATTTTAAGTTTATAGTTTGAAAATATATGTGGGGGCGGAGTCCCAGAGTCCTCCTTCACGAGCCGCCACTGCTTATTACTGACGGAGTTGGAGGTTCCTCAGATAAGAATTCAAAAACTTTATTAAACTTTATATTCCTGACTGTTATTCCTACCACTTTAATTTCGATAAATCTACTTAAAAATATTGCGTAACCAGAAGAGGTATTATAATTTCTTTACCTTCTTTATTAGCTTCCTTCTACATGCTGTTCATGTATTATTTAATCGACCTTTTGGAACTAAATATTATCATCCAAACAAATGCTATCAAATTAATTTCAAAGAAATGCCCCAAACACAAGTAAATGGTTTAATTGCCTCTAGTTTATTATTTCTCCTGATTAAATCCTTTTCTCAGTGTACTTAAAAAGTAATTAAGAGAAATGAACAAACAAATTGAGACACCCTGTAGGAGGAAAGTCATTCAAACTAAGGCAATGTGAATGCTGCATTATAGTATTATAAAACAAATAATTGCAACAGCTGCCAAAGCGTGCCACATGCAAAGGGGTTTTTAACATGTCATTTAATGTTGCGTTTGATTTATCTGCCTTGTATTTTTGACATCTTGTGAGTAAAAATATCGTAGAAATTAATCATTGAATGTTACCACTTTTTAGTAGACTTAAGAGTTAAAATTGTAAAACAAGAGAAAATGTTCAGTTTTACAATTTTTTATTAATTGTCGAGATGTAGGAAAACAGTTAAAGGTAAATACGATAAAAACACAGTCCCTGTTGTGGAAATAAAAAAGTGTGTGACTGGCAGTAATTGACGTTCCAAATAAACGACAAAAGTTGTGTTCGAAAACCTTGGTAGTGGATTCATCTACCCTTTATTTTTTAATTAAAAATGGTCGACACACTACTCTGGAGCTTAAAGAGTCAAATTTCGGTAAGATCAATCTTTTTCTTTTGCCGAAAGTATATTTGACTAAAAGGAGCAAACTATTCACAAGATTGTTAAAAAATCTTATTTTTTTTTTTAAACTGACGAGAAAGAAGCATAATAGTCCAATTAAATGGGCCTTTAAATCGCAATTTTGATCAACTTGGGGTATGAGCTAGAAAAAAAGTTTCTTATAAAAGTTGCAGAGCATAATTTTCAGTTTCAGAGTACTTCTGAAGAAGAGAGCGATATGTCTCTCGAAACGTCAAGAGTTGTAAATCGACGACGTGGCAACGAGCCCGGAAAGCATTCAACCTTGTAGAGCATAAAAATCTACATAAAAATGGTCTGTTGACTTTTTCTTGTAGTATTAAAATTAACAAAGTTAGGGAGACTAGAAGTTAAGGGATAATTTCAGAAATTAAAGAATCATCAATCAGAAACATGAATGAATTTAATATTTTTTTTCAATCTACTCTAAAAAATGTAAACTATATTTTCAGAGAAAGAGATACATTTTTTAATTTTTAATAAATAAGTTATAACAATTTCACAAAGCGAACATGATTTTTTATCTTTGTTGTAAAACAAAATGTCGAAAGCAACTTAATTATTTTAAATAATCGATCGAATGGCATACAAAAAAATTGTTTTTGTGTTAAATCATAAAAATTAATGATTAAAAAATTGAAATTGTTGTAACTTTTTTATTAAAAATTAAAAAATTCTCTGAAAAGGAAGTTTACATTGCTTAGAGAAGATTGAAAAAAAATTATAAAATTAATTTATTAATTTTTCTGCTTGTTATGGATTTTTTTTTAAATTTCTGAAATCAACTCTTAACTAAGTACAAGAAAAAGTCTATAGACCATTTTTATCTGGAATTTTTATGCTCTACAACTTTTATAAGAATCTTTTTCTAGCTCTTACTCTTTTTGAGTTATCTTGAAGAACCTCTTTATTTTATCTTTTTTCACCCCTGGCCGGGGGTTGAAAAAAAAAATTACTGTCATTTATTGTTAATATATACTTCAAACTAACTTATATAAAAAATTCAGGCAAGTTGACCAAATTGCGATTTAAAGGCCCATTTAATTGGACTATAAAACAAAAAAATATTAGCAAAAATCAAACGTTTTGTACTTACATGTTACAAGAGCAAAAGTTTACTCAGTAGTTTTGTTACTTATAATAAATAATATGATCTCTCCCTATTGTTATATAAACCCTACTCGGAGTCTCAATTGTTTTTTTAGATAATTCAATCTGCTTAATTTATATTTGTCAACGACGGTACTGCTTTAGTAATTTTATTCTAAGTAGAAAATGACTTTGGATGGGAGCGGTGTTAAAACAAAAGGAAATTTTTTAAAACTGTTTAAAAGAGGTCAGTTACATATTCTACCACTAGATCATAAAACAATTAGAAAACAAAACCAAACACAAATAATTTTATCATTAGTTAAAAGTTGATTTTTTAAAATGTTTAAAATATTGAGTATTTTTTTCAAACTATTTAAATAACAATTTAATATATGTACAAAATTAATTCATAGTTTTTAAAGCCTAAATAAATCAATACAGTTCAGGAGATATGTATATAGGTTGTAACTTTATATGGGGTCAGTTTTTTAAGTTGTATAATAATTATTTCGGCTGTTTTACATAACGACAAAATTAAAAAAAAATAAGATACTAATATAATAAATTTGAAATATCTTTTAAAATCATTCCAATTTTTTAATAAAAAGTATTTATTGTTATTTTTAAAGCATTTAATTTGAAAATCTCAGTATCAATGGCCTTTGGCATTGACCTAGTTTAGGTGAACACACGAGGCATATCCACAAAGTAAGAGTACTGAGACTCTGATGCTCTATGGCTTTTGTTTTTGACAAAATTGGCAACATTGCAAGGCCAAGGTGTTGGGAGCAGAACGCGCGCTCATTTGTCTCAGTCAGTTGAGAACTGTTGTGGTAGTGGCGTGTTGAAATGAATGCCGATATTCCGAATCCCGTCAACTGCGAGAGAGTATGTTTATTGCATAACAATGCACGTTTCCACACAGCCAACACCACACAACAACTTTCGGATTGATTCGATTGGAACATCATCAACCAGCCCGCTCACAGCCCTGACCTGGCACCTTCAGATTTTCATCTCTTTTCTTCTCTGAAGGTGTTTATGGGTGGAAAGAAGGTTTTCTACCGACAAGAGGCCCACAGTGCCGTAAAACAATGGGCGGCGGGAGATCTTTTTGATGAAGGTATCAGAAACCTCATCACTCTGCTCATGAAATACATTGAGGTCGAAGGCGACTACGTCAAAAAATAGTTTTTGATATACCTTTCTGAATAGAAAATTTTTCATAAATATACTGCCATTTTGATTTTTAAAAAATTGAGTACTCTTACTTTGTAGACATGTTTCGTGATATCAGTTCACCATATGACAAGAGATCATTAGGTGGGCACTATTATTATCTGAAACTGATACACACATTTCGTATGACCGGATACCACCTACGAAAAAGTCGTGAATAAAATAATGATGTATGCATTCCCAACTAATACAAATGCTACTATTACATCGCTTATTTTTTAGATTTGTAATGCCTTAATAAGGTGTTAATTTGCTCCTATAGCAATTTTGGTATATAAAAAAGCTGTCAGAATATTCTAATAGTAAAATTATACAATAATTTTATAAAGGCTTTCTTAGAGCTACTAATAACTGCTTCCTTGTTTTTTATAATGTTATAATAGTATATTAAACAACAAGGTTTGAAAACGACTCTTTGCACACGAGCGAGACATATTGGTGGACCGAGCCGAAGGCGAGGTCCACAAATCGAGCGAGTGTGCAAAGAGGTTTTCAAACGAGTTTTTTACGATACTTTTTATACGACTGCAAACAGTACTGGATTTTCACCCTCCATGGCGTTTGAGGGCAAGCAGATTTGAGCCAGAATTGACTAAAATTGTGGCCGATGAACGCCGAAAACAATGTCCCGTGTAACTTTCTGGATTCTCTAGCATCAAAAACTTGTCGATTTCCCTAGCCATGTTTCCAATTTTGTTGATGCCAAGGTTTTGGCTTGAACATTTCCGTTTTGATAGTTTAAAAAAAACCTGCCTGTCATCAGATTAGGAGGACGAAGAGCACAGTACTTTTTTAAGATAGAGTAAAGGTTTCCTGTAATTGTAAGACACCTTGGTACTTTTGTTTTTGTATTCTTCAGCTTAATCAGCATAGCACTGCCGAAATCTTGGTGTCTTCTATTTTGAGATAACATAATTCCTCCCTTCGACATGCCAGCCCCAGATAGTCCAACTGCCACCACCGCCTTGATAAGTAAATATTTGTCGTCTGATGCTTTCGTCAAAAACCGGCAAAAATCATCTTCTGTGACTTCTTTGGGACGTAGTTTTCGGATTTTTGTTTGATTAGCGCTTGCAACTTTTTATAGCTTCCAAGATCTATGTTGTGATTGGCACTTAACGTTGACTTGAGCATCGAAAAAATCGTCCACAACGTCGAAGATTTATATTTCTTAGATAGTTCTTCAAAATACACCATTACTGCGTTTTCTATGAAAGTTTGGACATTATTGGCTAGTCGCCAGTCCATAAATCGGCTTAACTCAGCTTCATACCTACTTCTGGATTCTGTGGGCAGCAGTTCCGAACATATTTCGCTTGCTTTCTGTAAAATCTCTTCAGAATCACACATTTTCACACCAAAACTTCGGGAATTCAACAATTTTTGAAGTATCTAATCACAAAATTAAAGGAGCCGTGACGGTTGCTATGAAACTCAGCCAACTTGAAACATTGCATAATTTGGGTGACAACATCAAACTGAAATCACAATCTGGAGACGCATGTGCAAAGATGACATAACCGTGTGCAAAATGTTTAGCACACGTTGTGTGCAAAATACCGTTTTCAGAGCGTGTTTTCCGTGCGAAAAACCCCCTTTTGCAAGGCAGTCGTATAAAAACAATTTTTAAAGCTTTAATACAGTATATTGATTGCACTATTAATGTTGTATAACATTATCATTTAAATAGACTATATGACTAAATTATAAATAATTTTAGCACTTTAAGTTAAATTATATCACAACAAGCTTTAAAAAAGATTCTATAAAAGGGTTTTATTACAGTTGTAAGCAGAATAGTTTAAGTAGTTTCTTCTCAACTAAAAAGCTATTTTTGAGAGATGCAGCAATATATTTTATTGTACTTATAAAACTACTATATAGTAAAGCTTTCGAAGACATAAATATATATATGGAGATATTGTCCGTAACCTAAAAAATCTGTGAATTATGGCGATAAAATTGCACGTTGTTTTTAAAATTTAAATACCTACTATGCATGCGTTATGTCCTAGGATATTATTAGTTGCCCTTCAGGAAAACACTCGAATTATTAATTTTAATCATATTATTACGTTCAAATAAATTATTTATTATTTCAAACAAACTTGCCAAGTTTCATTAAAATCGATGAAAGAGTTTGTTTATACGGTACGTTGCTTTTACAGTCACAACAAAATTATTTTGTGCTACAAACAACAACACTAAAAGTACTATAATACTGTTTACTGATTATAATTTCATTAATTATTAATTACAATTAACACTAACTGATAATGATTTCATCTTTAGACATCCTTTCACGTCTCTTCTAGAATGTATTTGTGGTTTGTGACCAATAAGCGGCTGATTTGCTCATATGATTATCAAATTTGTAACTTTGTGACAGTACTCCGTATATTTGTCTCTTCTAAACTCTACTAGCAGTGCTATTAGTTAAAAGTGTTTTATCATTCAAAATCTTCAGAGCTTCTTTCAGAACATTTTAAAATATAAGTAAGCACTTACTAGCCATACTATGTACCCATCATACTTATATACTACTTTACTATCTGTCCTGTTGACCCCATTGGAATTGTAGCAGGAAGCAGTTAACGCAGAATTTTTAAACTGACAGTAGACAGCAAATTACTCTACAAAATACTTTATAAAATCTTAATTATTTTATAACAGATTTATAGTTATTGTGGTAGAAGCTTCCTCCTAGCAGCCATATTTTTCAAACATGCTTAGGGCAAGATGTCAGCGATATTGTACACCAGAATTACATCAAAAAGAAATTCAATTTTATAATATATGTATCATGTAATAATTAGTTTAATGCATGTCTATTGAATTATATTTTATTAAATAAAGTTATTACTTGTTATGTACAGTGGCGGCGCGTGAACATAGATTCAATGTGTTCTGCTTAGGGTTGTTACATTTGTTGAATTAAATTCCGGGATATTAACTGCCCGGAGTCTCTAAATGGCACCGCAGGCGAAAAATTCTAAAATTTTCAAGGTCACGCGCTTTCCTGGCACTTCTGAATTTCAAGGAACAATGCATTTATAAAAAAACAGATTTTCACAAGAATGATTTTTGAAATTGATACCTTTTTGAAATATCTATTCACGAATTACCTACTGACGGTATAAATAAATTGGAATAAACTAAATATATTGTATTAAATTATTGAATATTGTTTATAAACAAAAAAATCGTTTGTGAAATTTACCAACGATTCAACGAATTTTAATTTTCCTCGCCGTGTTATGATTTTTTCTTTATCTTTTTGTATATATAGATGTACATTATATTATATTCCGAGAGTTACACATACAAATCCGAAATCCGGGACCATATAGCTAATTCCCGGTACAATCACAGAAAATCTCGGTCATACCCATATGGCTAGATGTTCTTTTAATATGTCGTCAAGATCTGCACTAAAATTTATGAGTCCACGAGACCCATCAGGGTTGTCCGAATTTTCTGTCTCGTCGTGTCCCCGAAGTGCTAATTCGAAAGCTCCGCAAAATTTTATACAATCTATGGTTTTGGATAATACATAACGATTTTTCGTTACCTGTTCATTGTGTTTCCGTATATTATTCCAATATGCAGAATCTAACTGACTTCTTATGTTTATTTTACCTAAAGACTTAATGACTTAAATCTTTCACACTGTATATTGTCCATGCTTTATCCCCACCGAAAAGTAAGCACGGAAAACAAAACAGTGTATTTTTTAAATCACACCCGCACACCCACTCTGCTTTTGTGTATATATTAGTGTTAAATTGTCCTTTATAACTTTTACTTCGGCTTGTTCCACTAACTTCAAAATTTAATTGTGGTGTTGGCCCACCTAATTCTTTTATTTTTAGTTTATCCTCATAAGGCAGAGAACGAAACGCTATTCATTTTAATAACTATAATATCCGTAGACGCCTAAACGAAAATATTCACCACGTACGAAATATTACTGCATTTACTGCAGCAGTGGCTGGCGCTGTTGCAGCCACAAAAGCCCCTATCTTCGTGTACTGGGTCACGTGCCTGATTAGTCAATAAAAACAAAGGATGCATCTAATTGTTCGCTGTGCACACATTTTGTATATGAGGTTGCATATATTAAGGAGCATAGCTCGCGTCACAATAAATAATAATATAAGCTCCTAGATTTATTTTAGCGCGAGTACATTTGGATTCTTTAAATATTTTGTTGATATTTAATATGATTAAATACATAAAATTTTATGTGTTCTGCAGCTCCGCAGCTCTTATGGTAAAACCGCCACTGTATATACATATTCTTTATTTTTTTATTGAATCGTAAATTGTGACATCATTTTTCAAAAATTATTACAGACGAAGTAGTTTTTTATTTTCTAGATACATATTTAATTTTATTGTGTATATCGGTAAACATTAACTCTTGAGTACCTATCTTATATGGCCGACAATCAGCAACAGCCCAAAGCTTCTACTGTTATTATTAATAAAACGATTTAGTATAGAAACGCATAATTATAATGCTAAAAAGTTTTGTTGTATTGTATATTGGAAACATTAATACAACATTCATCGAGTTCAAGTTGGGAAAAATAGCTTTTATAAAACATGTATAAACCTTTTCTACGGAGACAATTATATTAGCAAATTTGTTTAATAAGACAATGTTTTCTATATAAAGGTTTTATAGTATGTTTTAGAAATGCTGTAAGAATGCAACGACAGAACACTAGTGGAGTAAATATTATATGCACAGATTTTATAAAATGGTTTTATAAGCTGCGCCTATTTTGGATTTATAAATGCTGAATAACTGTTCTCAGCATCTTTTAATAAAGCTTTTACCTGCGGGAGAGTGGTTAATATAGATATTCTTAAAGTTATTATAAATTTATTTGTGCTACTTGGGATACACATATGTGATAAACCGTATTACTAATATTTAACTAACCGAATAAAATCAAGTTAAATTAGGACAATCCGTAATTTAGAGCTTGACTACAATGTCTAGTTCAGTTTCCTTTATTACCGCACATTGGATAAGTTTTCAATGTAGTCCAACTTGTTATATATCATAGAAAAACCTTATAGATAGATGATGGCTGACCTAGTTTCATACAACCGGCTCCAATCGTCGCGTCGACATGAATGCCGTTGAGATAATACCACTGAAGTCTGCGTATCACGGATTCGAATCATTTCAGTATTAATTCAGTCGTTTGTAGCATCTACAGCATTGTCAATTAAGAAAATTATCTTTATGCAATGCTACCAATATGTACCATAATTTGGTATATGTATTCAACCATGTTATTCATTTATTGAGTGGTTTGTTTTGTAATTGAGATCATCGTATATACAAAGCAGTGGCAGCCCGTGACTTTTTTTCTTCTGGGTGCACTGTTCGAAATTTTTTAAAAGTCTAACATTTCCCCCCTTCCTCTCCCAACATGGATTCTCTCGTTGACGAGACGGCAATACATTCGCATAGCACATGCGGTACTGTCTCGTCTTCCTGTTCACAGACCCTACAAAGAGGTGTTTCACACTTCCTCATGTTGTAAATGTGCTTCCTTAGCCAACAGCGTCCAGTTTGAATAATTGATTTGATCTAGACATGGCCAGTAATTTTTTGACTGTATCCTTGCTAGGATATTCTAAGACTCTTTAGCAAAATAACAGCTATTTGTTCATTCCACCGTTTTATAAATTCTTTGTGGGTGTTTTCTAAACCGGGGAAAATTACCGTCAGTGTCTGCCTGCAGAAAGGGCATATGCGACTACTAACTTCTCCTCATCCTACATCCGGTTTGAAACCAACGTTCTGGAGACGAAGCATGGTTGTCAAGGCCGCTTCTCAGATAGATGTGGCAGACACGGCATTACCTCCATTGCTATGATGGGTGTTGTTCGCGTAGCTCCAGTTATGCCCAGACAGGCAATCTTTGTACTTGGTTGAGCTTTTGTTTAGCTGTGGTCTGTTGGGATTTCGGCCACCAGACGAGAGTCCCTTAGGCTAACTTAGGTCTCATGATGGTAGTGTATATCAACATAACCACTTTTGGTTTCATTCCCCAGGCTTTACCAACGGTTTTGTGGCACTGCTCATAGGATATGTACCTTTTTTTAATGTTCTTTCAAAATGAAGATTCCATGATAGCTTTGCGTCGAGTGTAACCCCTAGGTATTTCACATCAGATGCAAAGTCTTCTGTGGCCTATATTAGAGAGATCCCCTTGAGCAACGTCACTACCTTTTTCTCTGTAATAGGTTGATTAATGGCTCAGGTAGATTGATCTCCTAATGGGAAATACAAGGTGCTCAATGAGGCCTAAGTGCTGTAGCTGACGTAAAATTTATTATTCCGCGAAAAATAGCAGGATTTTCGGCTTTTCGGATTCATTATATTCTCGTTCAAAACTTAATACAGTTAATGATTTTCGATAAAATACATTTATTTTTTTGTAAATTCATAATGTTTTTGAATATATATCCAACAAGTGGAATTCAATTAAATCTGTATGTTGACATTGCCAAATAATGTGTATCGCGTATTTGATTGCTAATATGGGTTTTATAATTTTCATGTATTTTTATCTTTTTACTTAAATGTAGATCCTCGTTTTCCTCCAGAGACGTTCTGGTCCAAATCAACACCGAAGGTCATTGTCCAGACAATTCAGTATTTAAACAGGACCCCTTTGTCCCCCCAACATTTCATTCTGATGTATGAAACATATTTTTCAAAAAATTAAACTTAATCTACTTCAGCTTCTTCTTGGGGCGAAGGTTATTTTTATGTCCACATTTCTTCTTTCGACAATTTGTAGCTCTGGGATACAGCCTAGCGTAGCACTTGCGACAAATTATTTATGTTATATTTTAAGGTTTTATGATACCTCCTCTTAAAAGCAATACCAAATGAAGAGTAGAGTCATTCTGGATGTAGTAGTCAGACAATGTGCGTTCATCTTTAAGTTGTTTACCAGCAAAAATCAGGTGTTGCTGATCTGGAGGAATCTCCCTATAGCTGGATTTTAGCTTTCACATTTTCGATAGTATCAGATGATTCGACTTCTACCGTGATAGTCTTTCCCGTGAGGGTTTTTACGATAATTTGCATTGTGGCGTTTTATATGCCAAAATATGTCCGCCACAACTCCTTCCGACGGAAAGGAAAAAAAAATGGAAACAACTGTTTTTAATTAAACTACTTAATAACTGCATTAGTAGGTGAGGATTTGAGCAGCCGATGTTTCAGTGGTGCCGATCCGACGATGTCTGAAAGCCGCTAGATTACTGTCATTTTAGTATAGTATGGATTTGGGTTGGGTATTGGTAATAAAAATAATAATTATTTAATACTCATACCAAATTTTGATAAAAATTTGAATTTGGTTGTCTGTTTCTGCTACAGCTTTGTTATAATTTCGGTGGTTCTGCACCTCTTATGAAGGGGCCACCTCTGGTACAATGTGTTTTACATCAAAAATATACAGAACAGAACCGTAACTTAGTTTACAATGGAGAAATATTGCTTGCTTATTGTGTAGAGGTCGCTTTTGTGCACTAATTGACACTATAGTGTGGGTTTCCACCAAACTATGAAGCTATGACAACGAAACAACAAAATAACCGAATTAAAGTAATATCAGCAAACAATATTTTCTTATTTCAAGTTTTTTAAAGATGTGCAATATCAACAGAATAGGCTTGTTCTCGAAATGGAGGACCATTTTCTGATTAAATGTAAAAGTACGTGTAATATTAAAACTATAAGAATTTTTTTTGCATTTCAAATCGAAAGTTACAATCAAAATCAAAATTTCATCATTGCCAGTGTATTGTCGTTTAGAAAATGGCATATAGATGTCATACAGGATGTTTGACTGTCTTAATTTTAACAGACGATAGAATAAATTAAAATAAACAAAAAAACCTTATATGACATGGGTCCTAAACTCAACCATTTCCGAAAAAAATAAATTATCAAAATCCAACTTGATGTACAAAAGTTCGATTAATCAAGGAATACTGACATAACTGCGTGCATATAATACCATAAAATACAATGTTTATCACTTTTTTAAACTTCTTTCTGCTTAATTCTAAAAAATAATTAGCGTTGTAATAAATTTAAAATTCGATAAAATTCATATCGAGCAATGTGACAACGGCGCAGCGGTTAACACCAAGTACTAAGCAACCAGCTATACTCAATTCAGTTGGTATCTGGAACTCGATCGTGCAAAAGTGTTTTTTGCGTACCACTATTTCCTTTTCTTGAGGTGTTTCTCCTTGTTTTTTCAAAATGTTTACCACACGTGAGTATCACGGTTCGAATCACGAAAATTGAATTCGAAGGTGTCATGCCTGCATCGAAATTGGTGGTGGACATTTTGAGCGTAGTTTGTTTTGTACTTGTGCGCTTAAAAATTACTGAATTTTGCTTTTTGGTAAGTACCTAAATTATTTTCAATACGTATGATTATTTGAACGACATGAATCTTTGGGTACTTTAGTTACATATTTTTCAAATTCGTCATTTGATTAAAAGTTAAGTTCCTGTTTTAAGAGATCCATAATTACTAAGATTAGAGCAAAAATTTGAGCACAACACCATCTTCGTACTACAAAACCGATACATTTTATTTTATTTATTTAAAAATTGGGAAACAAGTGTCTTGAAATTTACTAAATGTTTCACAATAATAGTTGTTTGCATTTTTGTCATTCCGTAGGACAAGTCTACCGCGTGCATACGTGGTGTGCATCAGCTGTGTAACATTAGGTTAAGCGCTGTGTCACGTTGTGATGAAACTCCTCAATATTAAGACTCACTGTATATTGAAAACTGTTAACCTTACGCCCCTGTAATATACCACTTTTTTGTTTATTTATGATTACTCTATCTCATGCTGTAGTAATGGCAGTCAACCCTGTATATATTCCTCAACCAAGCTGTCAAAAACGTAATAATAACTTAGAGATAGTTTGAATATTTTTTATTTACAATCTTCTCCGAATGAGATTGTTACTATTATTATGCGACATTTATTTAAGTGCAACATTTTGAAACAACCAATAAAATAAAAGAAGCACCGTCTTATTTTATTTAATATAGTAATTAAACTGAAGTAAAATAATATAAATCTAAGTATGTAATTTGATTTTGAAGTTGAGTTAATTTCAACACTATTAAATCTAAGATGGTTTTTTAATAAGTGAAATAAGATATGGTTCTAGATTAATTTTAAGCGGAACATACAGTATAGATAGTTTTCCTCAAAAGAAATATTAAATAAAAAAAGAATTGTATGTTGAAAAACTTTATCTGGTTATTTGAAAGATATAATTTATTTTTATGTTACCATTATTTCTATAACTGGCTGACAAAACCGTTTGTAGTTATAAATCTGCCTGGCAGCGCACTCTGTTGGTCGTAACAACAGCATATCGTGCAGGACGATGCAACCAGGATAGCACGCAGGATCACGAGTGCCATGAGTTTCCGCCATCCAGATGGCGTACGTATTATTGATTTATACGCTTTGAGCAAACACTAATACAGAGTTATTTTGATAGAGGGCGATCTCTAATCTGTACGGAGCCGAGTCACCAACCAGTTGCTCGTAGCGGTTTCCTGTCAGAGAGAAATTTTAGTACGCGTTTAGTACAAAGGTGTCGCTATGTAATAATAATATTAATTTATCATTCACACACAAATTAGCATGTACATGTAATATTAACATAGCCTGGTAATTGCATTTATGGCGAATAAATAGTGAAAATATATAGAATATACAGTGTGTCCCGAATGGAATGTATACATTCAATAAAACTTAAAGAATTTATTTTTCACAAAATCGTCGCGACGCGTCGATAAAGAATTAAATGCCTTGTTTTGAAATGGTTTTCGGATATTTTTTGACATTATTGAAGAAGTTGTGACGTCAGTGACAATTTTTTTAAATGGCAACCTCAACTTTTCTCTTCAGATTCTGAAAGAGGATAATTTCTTGAGTATAAAACACTAAAAAGTGAGTGGGTTACATAAGAATTGACAACTATTAATAAATTTAAATTTAAGCATTTAACATCTTTTAAATTAAAAGTTCAAAATGTGCTCCATTCTCTGCTTGACAATATCCAAGGCGGTCGATAAACCCTATTTGCATTTTGGATCTTCTCTTTTAACGCTTCCAAATTATCTGGTCAGCATACACTTTTGATTTTAAGTAATCCCACAAAAAATAAACCAAAGGGGTTAGGTCTGGCGACAGTGCAGACCATTTGACAGGTCCCCTTCCGTCGATTGGGAAATGTTTCATTTAAAAATGTACGCACAGAGGCAACATATTGCGGGGGAGCACCAGCTTGTTGGAAGACAAGGTCTTCATCAGGGGAGTCTAGTTCCAATGGATTGGGTAAGAAAATTCAAGATATCTTTTCCAGTTGCAGAGTGCTCAAAAAAATATGCGCCTATTACTCTTTCTCTTACTATTCCACATCACACATTTAATTTTTCAGGGTAGATACTGACTATGAGCTTCTATCATCCGGTACGAGTTCTCTGTTGCCCAGTACCGACAATTATATTAGCAATACCACGTAGAGAGAATGTAGCTCCACTGAAACAAATAATGTTCTTTACTAAATTAATATTTCGATTACACAAATTTTGCATGTGCTCACAAAATCCGTTTCGTCTATCGAAATCGTCTTCAGATACCTCTTCTACTGGAATAACTTTGTAACTTTGTATACTCGTAGATGATATTTGAAGTATTCGATGAACATTTCGACAAGTGTAAATTAGCAGCAATGTATGACAAGGAAATATGAGGATTTTCTTCCACGGAAAATAAAACTTCGAGTGGGTTATTTTCTTCTCTAGCAGGACCACCTGACTAGGCAAATTTCTAACATGACCAAATTCTCTAAATTTTGCTTCAATTCTACTGACTACCGTTTGTAATATGGGGGGATGATTAGGATGGATTTCATTAAACTGAGCTGCTTCCACTTGAGTGCGCATTCTATCACCACACCCAACCATGTAGATCATTTCAATTTTTCTTGTTCACTCAGCTTTGCCATTTTTAAAAACTACTTTCACTAGTTTAAAGGTAAAAAGCCTACTAAGGAAAGGATAAGAATTAAAAAACAAACAAACGTCAGAAAAAATACACAAAAAATGGAATTTACAAAAAAAAATATGTGACCCGATTTTTTGTGCTTTAGGTATACTAAAGAAAAAATCCTATTTCAGAATCTGAAGAGAAAAGTTGGGTTTGCAATTTAAAAAAATTGTCACTGATGTCACAATTTCTTATTATAGCCATAGGGTATTTCTTTCCCTCAATATCATAAGTTAAGAATTTTGTCAATAAGGTCAAGTAATTTTGATAGAAAACACAGATTTTTAATTAAAAATTGTACCTAAACTTTTCATTGATTCATAAAGTATAGAGTATAGGATTATGTACACACACGACCTCTTTTGTCGGAATTTTACATAACGATTTTGTATAAATGTGGCTGAATTTCCTTGATACAGCGCTCAATTTTCCCCTTCAAAGTGTGGGGAGTCATGGATTTGTTGGCATAAACCTTAGACTTCAGAAAACCTCAATGACAAAAGTCCAAGGGAGTTAAATCCCATCATCTGGGCGGTCAATTTTGATCACCAAAATGGGAAATTCCATGACCTGGAAATAACTTATGCAGGAATTGAATTGTTTCTAGAGCTGTATGGCATGTGGCACCGTCTTGATGAAACCACATGTCGTCTACATCCATATCTTGCAATTTGGGTACAAAAAACTGGATTATCATGTCGCGATAGCACATTTTCGAAGAAGAATATTCCGATGATGCCTCTAGTCCAAAATCCGCGCCAAACAGTGAGACGTGGATGTATTTGTTTCTCAATAATCAATCGTGGACTTTCTGAACCCCAAAGCGATAATTTTATCGATTAACGAAGCCATCACAATGAAAATGAGCCTCATCCCTGAAGAATTTGTTCGAAAAATCAGCACCCACTTGTTGTTCCATAATCCATTCAACGAACTCTCTTTGCTCTGCGTGGTCAGTAGGCTTCAGTTTTTGAGTCAATTGAACTTTGAAACATGGAGATGCAAATTGATGAAAATACTCTGTAGAAATCTTCTCGAAATGTCCAATTCGTGACCACTGTGACGAACTGATGTTCCTGTACTCTCAGCAACACTTCCACGAACTGCTTCGAAGTTTTGTGTTGAATGATTGATCTCCCTGAATTTTTCAATTAATCTCTTCCTAGTTAGAATTATTCCGACCATATTTTGTACGAAAATCGCGAACTGTAGCGGCTAAACATTTTTAATGACCCTGTCACTCTGTCTTTTTTTTTGACAACTCTTTATCGTACAAATGGCGCAAAATTTAAATCTTGCATAAATTTTGTGACACCCCATATGAGACAGATTATCTTACTGGTCAATTTCGCTCGGTGGACATTGTGGCATTTTTCGAATCGCTTAGTATGAAAGTACTAAAGTTAGTACAAATCAAGTCAAGTCAGCATCAGCGAACAAGGGTAAGGAAAATTCTATTTTAACAAAACCTCAAAGTAAAATACGTGTGGAATATCTACGTTACGCTAGAGGGTCGAGTTGCCTATTTTCATAATTCTGGCGTCCCCATTAATGCAATGTCATGCCCCCAGCTTTCATTTCGGGCTAAGCGCGAAAAATTTTCAAGGGAAATGCGGAATGATCCGATCCGCGCGATGACACGCAATGAGGGAAATTTCGAGACCTTTGATAATTTCAACTTCGAGACAAAACCGCACGCTCTTAGCCCCACGGAGATGACGACGGTGTGAAATATTACCGCTCCAGGCAAGCCAAACACGACGGATAATGGCGAACAAAAGGAATTTTGAATACAAATGTATCAGCAATTTATTGCAGTTTCCCCAGTGCGAAAGTTCTACTCTTGAGGCTGCAATTTTCGAAAGTTGGGGCCAGATATATGCGGATAACAGGCTTGATGTTCCTAATTTGGTTTCTACAGGGTGATTTGGAAAAATATTGCGTCAACTCAAAGGACGATAGAACATTAAAAAGTAAGACGATTTTTTCCTACAGCCAAGAGCTTATCTCTTCTATTTATGAGATACAGGCCGTCAAATGTGCTGTCCAAATTTGGTTAGTACATCTTTCTCAGTTACACAGAATCGATATATATTTTTTCAGTCACGAAAATTGAACAAATCCAAATATTTCGAATTTTCACCACTAAGAGAACGGTGGTGACAACATATTTAACACTAAGGCGATATTTAGCATTGTGCTGCCTATATCCTGTCCAATTTTGGTTAGTGCAGCTCCCTCGGTTTCGGAAATTCAATACCATGTTCAGCTACGAAATTTGAATAATTCCAAATATTTCGACTACCAAGATCGGCGGTGACAACATTTTTAACAGTAAAGCGATGTTTCGCATTATGCTAGCTATATCCTGTCCAATTTTGGTTAGTGCAACTCTTTGGTTTTCGAAAATTCAATACCTATTATATGTTTTCAGCCACGAAAATTGAATAATTCCAAATATTTGAAAATTTCACCACCAAGAACGGTTGTGACAACATTTTTAATGATAAGGCGATATTTTATATTGTATTAGCTATGTCCTGTCCAAAGTTGGTCAGTGTATCTCTCTCGGTTCGATATACAGGGTGGCCAAATGAAAACGAAACAGAGCCATTTTCAGGAACTGCATCAATGTTGTAGAAAAACGCTCAGACTCGTCGATTTTAGATTAAAGGGGGACATTCTTTGCTGGTATTTTTGACTCCGCCACTTTCACCCTCAAGCAAGAGTAAGCATCACCCCAAAATATTTAAATGGCATTGGAGGTTGAGTAATATTTCTTTTGAAAGCTCTCACACTTCTCTTTACAACAGACTTTAAATTTTATAATTCCGCTCAATACTTATTAAGAATATTGATTTTAAAGTTGAAACTTATGTACAAACAATTAGTAACGGTAAAAATGTCAGTCATACAGCCAAAAAGTACCTGGCCATGTCTAGGTCAAATCTTTGCCTGGTGACAGGTATTCAAACTGGACACTGTTGGCTAAGGAAACACCTTTACAATATGGGGAAGTGTGAAACACCTCTTTGTAGGGTCTGTGAACAGGAAGACGAGACGGTATTGCATGTACTATGTGAATGCACTCCCGCCTCATCAACAAGAGAGTCCATGTTGGGAGAACGCTGGCCTTCAATGACCTATATTAGAGAGATCCCCCTGAGCAACGTCACCACTTTTTTCACTGTAATAGGCTGGTTGGCGGCTCAGGTGGATTGATCTCTCTAATGGGAGGATGTACAAGGGACCCAATGGGGCCTAAGTGCTGTAGCTTTGCTACCCTCCCCACAATTCCAAACTCCAGAATGTCAGTCATTCGAGTTAAGTACGCCAATGGTATAAATTTAGGATTTCTTGCGTTACATTGGTTTTTGGCGATTTCTTATCACTTTCGTAAAAAAACACAATTATAAAAAACAGAAATGAATGCTATACATACACAATGAACGTAAAATTAGTGGATTTCAAATTATTTTCTAGTATTATTTGGAAGCACTGGTTGGTAGTTTATTTAATTGTGTTTTTGAAAATTAAACACTATGGTTTATTCCATTGCGGAAAGGGTAGATATTATTTCGCTTTACTTTATGAACAATAAATGTGCGAATAGAACAGCTCAGCTATTTAATGAACAACATCAAGATCGACATGTCAAGAGGAAGTATATTCTAGAGTTAGTAAAAAAATTTCAAGAGACGTAGCCAATAAAAAACGAGAAATTGAAAAACCTATAGTTAATGATGCTAGTGAAGTTACAGTTTTGGGACAAGTTCATCTTGATCCTACATTAAGTACGAGGCAGCTGGCATCTGTGTCTGGGATCAATCGAACTAGCATACAAACCATTTTGAAGAAGAATAAATTCCATCCATACAAAATACATTTAGTCCAGGATCTTCATGAGGATGATTATCACCGCCATTTGCAATTTTGCGAAATAATGAGTGAGCGAGCAGGGAGCGATCCACAGTTCCTTTTTAACATCTGTTTTTCTGATAAATGCAGTTTTTTTTTGAACGGGACGGTAAATCGTCACAATTGCCGCTATTGGTCCGATTCAAACCCAAGAGTTCTTCACGAGGTGCATACACAGCAACCGGAAAAATTAAATGTGTTCGATGACCGGCTGGTGGGTCCTTTTTTTTCGTGGTGATTTGACTGGCCAAATGTATTTGCAATTACTGGACGACACTATTGACCCTGCCTTGACTGATATTATTGAAAAAAAAAATCAATACCTTGTTTTCAGCCACGAAAATAGAATAATTCCAAATATTTCGAATTTTCACCACCAAGAACGGCGGTGACAACATTTTTGATAGTAAGGCGATATTTCACATTGTATTAGCTATTAAATTTCATTGTATTAGCTATTATATATTATATTATATCATGAATTTTCACCAAGAACGGCGGTACAACATTTTTTAATAGTAAAGCGATGTTTCCCATTGTGCTAGCCATATCATGTTTAAATCTGGTTAGTGCAACTCTTTCGGCTTCGGAAATTCAATACCTATATATGTTTTCAGTTATAAAAATTGAATAATTCGAAATATTTCGAATTTTCACCACCAAGAACGGCGGTGACAACATTTTTAATAACAAGGCGGTGCTTCGCATTGTATTAGCTATGTCCTGTCCAAATTTGCTCAGTGTATCTCGGTTGTACCGATTCGATATATATGTTTTCAGCCACGAAAATAGAATAATTCCAAATATTTCAAATTTTCACCACCAGTAACAGCGGCGGCGGTGACAAAATTTTTAACAGAAAGGCGATGTTTCGCATTGTAAATTTTGTTTAATCAAATATTTTATCAGAAAATAAATAAATTGTTTTGCTTCATTTGGTGAGATATTTTAGAAAAAAAATTAGAATGTTTGAATTAGCTTAATATATTTGCAATAAAGCAAAAATGCGAGATCTAATAAAGTAATATACCTATGTATAAAAAAACAAGCAGTTACTTAGTAGTAGTTACTTAGTAAGAGTTATGTAATATCAATTATTTAGTAACAGCGACGAAGTATAAGTATGTAGAGGTATTTCAATATCTCATGAGCCGCGAAATGCACGAAAGGCGTGGTGTATCCGCATAATTCTTCTAATAAGCACGTTGTGAAAACATTGACTCAGAACTAGACCATGTGCATCATTACAAGTAGAAATGAACTAAGGCGCTTAGGTATCAATAAAGTCAACGGGCGAATGTTCGTTATATATATATATATTTTTATTGCTTAAATTAAAATAATAAAGAATAGGGCATTTTATTATGATATTTGTAATCGGATCAAACCGAGGCTTGTTTACGCTACGAGAGCTCGAGAGAGATTGTGAATAATAGGTGTAATGTTTTTAGGACGTAGAATAATTTAGGCGACGGTCGGAATTATGTTTCTACGCATATGAAGTACAAAGCTCGTAAGATTTTAAAACACCTCTACAATAGAACAATTACAAAATAACAGTTATAAAGTAGCAGTTACAAAATAAAGTTACAAAGTAACAGTTAAGTATCAAGAAGTAGTAACAATCTGTCTGTCGGCCGTCAGTCTATTTGTCCTGTATTTGTAGATTTTACGATGATATTTAGAAGTAGTTTTCCATTTTCGTGTCATGGTGTTTTATTACAAAAACGAAATACGTTTGACACTTTGAAAACAATAATGCAGATAGGAATCGGACCTAGAATATATCTTTTGAGACTTTATGAGAAAAATATTGATTGCGAAGGGCAACAGAGGTTACTTTAAAGAAAAAAAAAATGTATTTCAAACAACTATGGCATCGAAACGTAGAGGGAAAAACTAATTAACATTTCGCCTGTACCACGTCGTTACTGAATTGAATTAAAAGGTCCTCGGATCCCTTCCCCAAATATTGTTTCTATAATAAAATTAGCATCATAATCGAAATTCGACTCACTCGAACAGCTAAGGTGTGTTAAGAGAGCGCGTCCTATTGATTTTATTTCGTATAAATCAAAATTAAGGCGAGACGCCGTGCACATTTATGCCGAGATTAGAGTGGGAGATCATCCAATTGCCGATACAGGGGGTACTATTATGTTCAAAAGAGCCCCGATTTTGTTTACTGGCGAAGAAGCTACGTGAAAGGCTCGTTTCGAGGTGCTTTTCCTCCCAAGCTTTGCTTATAAGAGTTATCGATTCAATTAAGTTTATTTATTGTTTTCCCAGTCCTATTCAATCCGGTTTGATTGCCAATAAATACTTTTTCGAGCGGCCCAACTGAATGTTATTACAATACTCGAACAAAATTGTAATTTTATGGACCTAAGAAATTAATTTCGTCAACACCAAATACACAGACCGACAAAAGGCCTCTAACCCAGGAAGCAGAACCTAAAACTGCCAAAATCGCGAGTTTTTGACAAATTTGAGATAATATTCCATGGATAAATAATTTTTTGTGCTAAAACCATTAATGGGGTCTTAAAGTATTATACTTACTCTTTAAAACGCACTTCATATCATCTATCGTCTTTGAGAAATCGCATGTTGAAATTTAGTAGTTTGACTTATTTCTCAATTTTTGAATATACCTACTAACAACACAGCACTACAATCCTAAATTCATGGACACGCGGAAGAAGGGATCTTTATACAGGGTGTCTCAGTACTTCATACAAAGAAGTCGAGTACAAATAGATGAAGTCAAAATAATATCAGTTCTTCATATAAATTTTTTCCAGACGGGCCTTCGTTAACAACTTACGGGCCCTCAAAGGTGAAGATTAAAAAGTTATTTTTATTTACAGTCTCTAAACTGTTAACTTCAGCATGACGCAAATTTGGTGATCGATAACACATGCGTACATTTTGATTTTGGTGACGTTAAGTGAAGCTTCATTATGCCCAGAACGCCAGGGACGGACTATACCCAATGGTTAACAACCCAGAATTTTTGCATAGACGACGATCGCTGTCTGCCTGTATAAAAAATAAGTTCCCTGAACAATTTGCCAACCCTCTAGGTTCAGTTCGATAAAATTAACAGTTTACTAAATATTTGTGAGTTTATATCACAATGCACTACGAGCGGCGCTTTCACCATTTTTTGTTTTTAATTTTTATTGGACATAATTACTACTTATGTTAGAACCGTACATATTTTTAAAACAAGAGTCTAGAAAAACATAGCACAAAATAGAAAAACAAAACAAGAATAAGTTAGAGGAAGTTAAAAAAATTATTTAAAAGAAAGAAAACTATCAAAATACATTTTCAATATCCACACACTTCCTAAGTCTACGAATGTAATTTGTTTGTACACGAAAAAGCATTTCTGGGATATTTCTAATATTATCATAATGGAAATTAATTCTTTGTAGCAATTCATCCCTTGTCTGTTTTCAGGTATCCCGACAGGAAGAAGTCCATCGGGTTAAAGTCTGGAGAACGTGGTGGCCATGAAATTGGGCATCCTCTTCCAATCCATTTATTATTATTAAACACCATGGATAAATATTTCGTACATCAATATTGAAATAGGGAGAAGCTCCATCGTGCATGAACCAAACGTTTCTTCGGGTGTCTATCATGGTGGCTGCAAATTATTTTGCAAAAACTTCAAATATCGATATCCATTCAGACGTTCCTCAAAAACGTATGGACCTATTAAATTATTACTACAGAAATGCTTTTTCGTGTACAAACAAATAACATTCGCAAACTTAGGAAGTGTGTAGAGGTGGAAGGTGCTCATATTGAAAATGTATTTTGATAGTTTTCTTTCTTTTAAATTATTTCTTTAACTTCCTTTAACTTTTTCTTGTTTTCTTTTTTATTTTCTGTTATGTTTATGTGTAGTGTGTTTGTCAAATTTTGTTAGTGAAAATTACATTAGCAGATAGTAAAATTTTCTAGACTCGTATTTTAAAAATATGTACGGTTCTAGCATAGTAATTAGGACCAATAAAAATTAAAAACAAAAAATGGTGGAGGCGCCGATTGATGTGCATTGTGACAAAGAATTACAAATATTTCCTAAACTGTTAATTTTACCGAGTTGAACCTACAAGGTATTATCGTTGGAAAATTCTTCAAGGAACTTATTTTTGGTACAGGCAGATTGCGATCGTCATCTATGCAAAAATTCTGTGTTCTATTGGGCATAGTTCGTCCCTGGCGTTCTGGACATAATGAAGATTCACTTACATCACAAACAAGCTATATGCATGTGTTATCGATCATCAAATTTGCATCATACTGAAATTAATAGTTTAGAGACTGTAAATAAAAAAAAAAAATAATTTTCACCTTGCTATAACGAGGCTCGTAAGAAAAAAATGTATAAGAAGAACTGATATTATTTTGACCTCATCCATTTATACTCGACTTTTTTGTATCAAGTAATGGGACGCCCTGTACAGGTTTTTGGGGTAGCTGATCATGAATTTGAATTTCAAAATACCCTATCACGTCAAATTTTGCAATAAACTTAAAAAAATGTCTAAAAATTCGATATATGGCCGTATTAGATCAATCCGAACTCATAAACCCTAAGCACAAAAACCCTAAGTCCATAAACCCATAAGGTTTGCGGTGCTGTGTTGTGATATTCAAAAATCGAGATGTGTGTTTTAAAGAGTAAGCATAGTACTTACCTACCTACCCTATTAATGATTTTAGCAAAAAAATGTACCTATCCCATATAGCATAACCTCAAATTTGTAAAAAAATCGCGAGTTTGGTGGATTCGAATTCAGCGCATCAAAATTCTTTGGGAAAATATATTCGAGTTGTTGGGTTAAAATCTTGTCGGCCTGTGTAGTTGTCTAATTGAATATTTCTCTAATGCCGGAATACGAGGTTTGATGAAAAAGTAACGAGAATTGTTAATTTTCTCAGAAGGTGAATCCTCAAGTTTTTATGTCATCCCCATTTGATATTACACTTATGACAACGTAGCTATAGTCTTGAGCTCACTTTGTGATTTTAACTCATCTATTGATGAACAACGTTGTCCTTTGAGTATCCTTTCGAGTTTGGGAAATAGGAAAAAGTCACAGAGGTCATGTCCGGAGAATAGGGTGGTTGCGGCATCACAACGGTGTTGTTTTTCGTCGAGAACTGTTGGATAAGCGAAACGGTACGTGCTGGCACGCTGTCGTTGTAAAAAAAGAACAAACGAAAAAAGAAATAAATCTATCATACTGCATCATTTGCTCACTTACTTTTTATCATTAAATCATCGTATCAGTTTCAAAAGAAAGTTTATATTTGAATCCATTCGATAATTTTAATTTAAATAGGAAACCTTTAAAAACATATAACTATGTTCGGGACATATTGAATATTGTCATTGGTTTAAAAGGGTATATTGGCGTGGAATCAAATAAGTCGGGTTTTCATTTAGCAACATAGCCCCACATTGGACGCCATGTCGCGGTATTAAATAGGTCGGTTGTCGGTCCTAGGTCGTGGCCCCACGTTGGGCACCAGGACACGGAATTTGCTAGGTTCCGCTAGCTGTCGGTGGAGAAGACCTATTTGCTTCTACTATAAGCATCATGAGCGGGTTGTAGACTCTCATATTATGATTGGTGGAATCGTATTTTCCGGGGTCCTTTTTCACCCTCGGTACTAGGTGGTTCGATGAGGTAGCTAACAAGGGAAGATGAAATTTACGATCCTCCGCCATTGGGAGTTCGATATGCTCAGGTGGATAGTCCACGATCTAAATTTGAGTGGTTGGTGTGACCATTGAAGCACTGACACTTTTTCCAAATTTAGGCACTTTGGAAATATTTATGATTCAGGTTTTTTAGTTCACTCTTGGGGATCTGATACACTAATGTATGAAAATCACTGTCTCTTACTCTAAATTTTATGCACTATTGTGCGGACTCCGTGGAGTGTGTAGAAAGCTTGAATTGCAGCGTATAACAAAGAACCTTGAGCTCGGATTTAAGGATTTTTTGTAGAGAAATTATAACTGAGATTGTGGTTCCAGATATGTAATTTATTTATGCTTTGATATGATAGTACAGAAGTGTAGCGGTTTCAATGCGAATACTTTTGCTTGCACTTCGGCCAGGCATATAGGTCCTGGTTAAATAACTGCAAATGACCAGGGTGGTGCCGACAACAATGTGGCGGTCTCCGGTCTGACGTATATAGGGCGAAAATTTCCGAATATCTCTGAGGCGAAATTGAAAGAAGGTGTATTCGATGGACCTCAGATTCGGACATTGTTCAAGAATGCAACATTCATCACTGCAATGAGTAGCGTTGAGAAAAGTGCTTGGACTTGTTTTTAAAGCTGTAGCGACATTTTTTTTAGGAAACAACAAGAATCCTAAATACGAAGAAATTGTATCAAAAATGATAAAAGACTTCCAAGATCTGGGATATTTGATGAACTACAAGTTACACTTCCTTCATTCACATCTGGATTTGTTTCCTGAAAATATTGGAGATTAGAGCGAAGAACAACAGCGATATCAAGGAAGATAGGATGAAAACATGATGGCCGATTTTTGTTGGTTGTTAAAAAGAGAAATTAAAAATTGAGGAACTAAACGAAAGCGTAACCCTTTGCATAGATCCTGTGAAGAAAAGAGAACACGTTATAGCTACAAAAATAAGAATGATTTGTAGATATCGTTTTCTTTTGTTTAGAAAGTAGAGTATTCTACAAGTTTTATTGCATTCTAAATCTTCTAGGTTGTTATCTCATCTCAGTACAAAAAGTAGGTGGATAGATGGGTGGATGGGTGGGTTTTATAGGTGGTACAGGTGGATGAATAAATATGCGTATTCATGCATGAACGACTGGATACAAAGATGTATGAATTCATAAATGGGTGGGTTAATTAATTAATTGCGGCTCCTTATTGGTGAAGGTTCTAGACAATAGCCCATTTTGGAGCCACTGGGTAACAGTTTCAAAGGAAAATTTCCGAAGAACAAAAACAACCTCGTTAAATATTCAGCTCCCACTAATAATCGTCCGAATTATTCGAAAATACCGTGGAAAGCTCTATACTTACATTACATAATTAAACGGCTCAACCAGTATAAACACGTAGTCGTAAACGAGCAGTTCTTGTAATAATTTAAGCAGTAATCCCGCCTGTAATAGAAACGGATTAAAAACTTATATTATTCATAACTCTCTGGCTTGAGACTTTCGTCGTGAGCGGCGTGTCGATATAATTATTTCATTTGGGTCTTGTTTTAAACCCGACTTTTCAACATTCACGTCAAAAAAACTAAATTCTTACAAAAACTATTTTGAACAATAAATTAAATCATATAGATTTATTTTGTACCCATTCAATTCGTAACATTTAAAATAATACAGTGATAATGTTAAGTAAGGAATAAAAAAATATTTAAACTTGTCCTTTATTTTCCGGAAAAATGCTGGAATATTTCTGAATCTCATCCAGTTCAAAATAATCAAGGGGATTAATGTCGGGTAACCGTTGAAGTTATGGCACAGGATCTCCTCTAACATGAAACATGTCCATCGCTTCCTAGTTCTGTCTGAATCAACTAAAATTTTGTGTAATTTTATCTTTAACCGTTTTGTTGATTTGATTAAATTAGAAAAATCTGCTGTTGGCAATACTTCCTGTAATATTACACATATATTGCTTTTGAACCGTGAACCAACTGAATCGCTTGAATCCCGTGTCATTAGGAAAATATAATTCCAGGACTCGACTTCTCCCTACACTGCCATTCACATTAGTAAACCATCCACTTTGATGATTAATTTCCCTATTAAAACGAGGGTTTTCATCCGAGTAATAATGAAAATTATGTGTTTACCTAAATATATTTATGAAAGGTCGCGCCATCCGTAAAAATAACTCATTTGGAAAAGTTTTAATTAGTCTGCTCTACTCTTATTTGAAAATTCGTTCCTTCCAACCCCAGGGCCCAAATTCACTTCATGCGAATGATACTATTTTTTGAGTCATTTCAATATAAAAGAGAAAAAGTGGAAGATTTAATGTGGTACATATAACACGAATTTTAAAATCTCTATAAACCAGTATTTTTATTTTCAGTAATTAATCAAAGAATTGTATTTAGTAACAGTTTAAGGGTATCATTTCCTCAAAAGAGTGTTTTCTATAAAAACAGTGATTTTAAGATTTTACTGGATTTTTAACAAATAAATCCAAATCGTTAACAATTTATGGCTTTACTTCGCTATACATCTGTCACTGATAGTGATGTCCGCGCAAAGCGTAGAACATAGGTGGCAATTTCAAATTTCCCTCTAGTTTTGAATCGAATCTACGAAGCGCTCTATATAGGCGAGCGGTTCACCCCTAAAAAAGGTATGAACCGACTAAATTTTTAAAACAAAAACCTACAGCATGAAACGTTTTTTATTTTATCAAGTGTATTTTTCTGATAACTTACTTATTTTTTTATATTTTTCGGCGTGGTTAGTCAATTGTTATATACAAAAAATAAATAGTTTTTGTTCTTTGACAAAAATTAGAAAAATGCTTCGTTTCCGAGATATTTACAATTTAATGTGAAAAATGTGAGGAAATCGATAAACTTTCAGAATTTTTTTTTCAAAAACTACTGAACAGATTTTAATTCTAAAAAAGCATAATAATCGGCAGATTTTCTACTTTAAGATATATTTTTTTGGTATGGGTCAATCATTTTATTGAAGGTCTAAAGCGAGTAAAAATAAAGTATTTTAAAGAAATTATGATAACACTTCAAATTTAAATTTTCTTTTTACAATATCTTGAATTAGATTACATTTACAATAAACATTATTATGATTTTTTAAATCGATATATGCTAACAGTACAAATGTTCAAAAGACCATTTTGTTTGGTTTTGTAGACGGAGTAAGGTTTTTACAAGTAATTAGTAAAATTTAAGTATTCGATTTTTGGTTTTATAAATGGCTAAAATTGACTTGAAAGTTATACCAAAACTAAATTAAATAAGCTTTTTAAATCGTAAAAATAACCTAATAATAATGATTGACCTCAAAAAATAAAAAAGTTATTGGATAATTTATTGTCTAGGATAATTGTTTTATTTTTATTTTACAAAAATATTAAGAGCAATAAAAGTATATTAATTTCTTTTTTATTTAATTTTTAAATAATAGGTTTTTCGTTATTTTCGACAAGTTCTTCAGTTGAAATAAGCGTTTCATCATCAATTTCGGATGGAATATTCTGACATTCATCTGAGCACGCACAGATTGCACAACATTCCAAGTTCGATGACAAAAGTTACAATTTTTCGTAGAATATTTTCCACTACACGAACAAAAATATTTTTGAAGCATATCTAACGCAGTTTCTCCTTCGAAACAATTAAAATCCAAACAACCATTTTCGATTTTCCATCCATGTGTCAATGGATCTAGAGTTACAATTTCACTATTTGTAGCCTGCTTCCATTCACTTATTTGCCATTTTGACCTCAAATATCCTAATAACATTATGTTTACTGTGATGTAATGAACCATTATTCATTCCAAGTTTTTTCGTAAGGGTTCCGTTATTTATTTATGAAATTAGTTTAATTGGGTGAGAGCAATTAACCGCGAGTCGAGCCGAAACCGTCCGTTGCCCCACTTTGTCGAGGGCCGCGCGCATCGTCCCACCACGACTCCTGCCTAGTCAAGGGGGGATTGGGACAATAAAACCAACGATTCCAGACTAAAATCCTCAGTTCGCTGCCAGAACTCGAAGAACTCCAACGCCAACCTGAGGACCACCCCGAGGACCTGAACACCGACCAGAGACCGCCACCCGATCCAAGGAGTTCGCTGCCAGAACTCGAAGAGCTCCAGTTCCAACCCGAGGACCACCCCGAGAACCTGAAGACCGACCTGAGACCGCCATCCGACCCAAGGAGTTAGCCGCCAGAAGCAACCGTCCGGAATAAGTAAGCAAATTGTATTTTCCTATATTTACTTGTCCTGCTATGGTATAAGTCTGGCCGTTTTTGAACTCTGGCAAGACAGTACGACCACAGCGTTGTCGGCGAGGGTTTGGCTGGGTGCTCCACCGCCCTCGTTCAACGAACGTTGTCCGTCACATCGACCGAACTGCTGGTTTGGCTGGGTGCTCCACCGCCAGCGGAAGACGTTGAGTGCAGGCTCGTACGGCAGCAGCGTTATCGGTGACGGTTTGGCTGGGTGCTCCACCGCCGTCGTTCGACAAACGCTGTGCGCCCCTTTACTGAAACTGCTGGTTCGGCTGGGTGCTCCACCGCCAGTAGAGGACGTGAAGGTGTCAGACTGTACAGCAGCAGCGTTGTCAGCGAAGGTTTGGCTGGGTGCTCCACCGCCTAAGCTTGATAAACGTTGTAAGGCACAATAACCGAAACTGCTGGTTCGGCTGGGTGCTCCACCGCCAGTAGAAGACGTTGTGTGTCGGCTGTGCAGCGACGGATAGACCCTCGAAGTTTGGCTGGGTGCTCCACCGCTTCGGGAAGAAATCTGTCGGCCGCCCCGCATTTGAACTCGCACCTCGACCAGACTTTGCCTCCTGTTCACCAACATAAATCATTTTCCTGACTACCGTTTGCTTATTTACGTCCGTTCTAAACCGCTTTGCTTGGCTTTTTCTCCTGGCTGGTCGCATTTCCGCTTAATTTCCGTCGCTTTGCTAGAAACTGCCGCCGATATTTATTTGTAGAATTAGAGTCACCCGTAATTATTTTTCTGTTTCAGAACCATTGGGAACAATTTATTTATTGCTCTAATTTATTAATCTTATTTTTCCCTTTCTAGCACCGACCGAAATTTAAAACCGAATATTATTCTGGCGTACCGTTTCGTAAAGTCTTAGATTGTTTATTAAATAAACCAAACGCCAAAGACTCCGTTTTCTACCGTACCGATTTTGTGTCCTGATCTTTTGACTAATTTGTATTTATTTACAGCTCCGAAAAACCGTATCGGCATTTTAAATCCGTCGTACAAATAATAATTGCTCTAACCCATTTTATTTCATTCTTACACCGCTTGTAAATTTATTGTATATACCTGGTTTTAGTTAGTAATAATAATTGTAATTAGAATCTGTTTTACTTTTGTTTGTTTGTTTCAAATTCAATAGGCCTGATTAATAAATCTAGTAAATATAATTCCCGTTTGTATTCATTCTTAACGCCGACAAAGTTGATAAAATTCCGATCAGTAAAAAAGGGGTCCGCTTATCTTTTTGTGACCTACACTGATAAGACCGTTTATTTTGAAAGGAAAATAACACTACACTCAGAGAACTACTTTGCTTGAAATTAAGAGAAATATAACAGACCCCTGGAATTAAACTTTCTTCACTGCAGCTATCCCGAGTACTTACTCTAAACCGAGGGTAGGTTTCACGTGGAGTTTCCCCCACGTAACTGATTGGGAAACTGGCGCCCGAGACAAAAACCGCACAAAAAGATTTAACCCGGAGTACGTTCCTGTGACGTCACTCACCACCGCCGGCTGCCAACCACCGCTGCCGATAAACTAGTAGTCAAGGGTCGTCATAAAATTAGGCGTCCAAATAGGGACGTCAGTGACGTCAATAAATCTAGTAAAGTAGAATTCGCAATTGTGAATTAAGATTCCGTTTAGAGTTGGTAGTATACCGGGGGCGGCCATAAGTAACGTAACTAACCGTCACCACCACCAGAACCGAAACCGCAGGAAAGTGCGTTACAGTGAATATCAAAATTCAATAAAATAATTGACCTATACCAAAAAAAAAATAATATATATGTTAAAGTAGAAGATCTGCCGATTATTATGCTTTTTAAGAATTAAACTCTGTTCAGTAGTTTTTGAGGAAAAAATTCCGAAAGTTTGTCGATTTCGTCACTTTTTTCGCATTAAATTGTAAATATCTCGGAAACAAAGCATTATTCGAATTTTTTTCAAAGAACAAAAAGTGTTTATTTTGGTCCATTTTACAGAATCTGTTTTCAAAGCCATTCGGAGAGTAATTTTTTTACAACTTTTTTGTATATAACAATTGACTGACCACGCCGAAAAATATTAAAAAATATGTAAATTATAAGAAAAATACACTTTATAAAATAAAAAAGTTTCATGCTGTAGGTTTTTGTTTTAAAAATTTAGTCGGTGACTTTCATTTAGAAGCATCTTTTTAGAGGTGAACCGCTCGCCTAACACAGCTCTTATGAGGGAACAATCCACTCAAATGTAGCTGCCGATTCTCGATGATATTTAGTGAACCATCCCTGTAAAGAAGACGTTGAACGAAAATCGAAATTTTCAGCTCAGTTTCGAAGATTCCAACGACTAGAGACACAGTACCCAACTCACCAACGGAAACCCATGCTGATAGCAAAGCGGCCATCTACTACGCGTGGAAGGTACAGAAAAACTGTCTCAGTTTCGAAATTTGGGAAATAAAAAGATTCTCAAATATAGCAAAATTCGAATTGAGGCGTACCAACATAAAAATATACAATCACACCAAACGACAAGCCCATATACCACTGCGGATATAGTCTACTTCAGAAAATGGAAAATCCGGAGAGAGCAAAAGTGAGAACTTAACTGCGGGACCACAGCGGAGCTACCGTGGAGTGTGATCGAACGTCAACTCTACCTTGCAGTTCATTAACTTAAGATTGATATAATACCACCCACCCAGTATATGGGATTTTAGTTCCCAGTCGAATTGGTTGCAATCAATTTTTTTCGATAGTATTTGACCTTCTGATAAAAAGTTCTCACGGGCACAACGCCTAAAAAAAAACTACTAGAAGGTCTGGCATCTCAAGGTCAAATTGTGAAAAAACCATTAGAAAAATGTGAAACAGTAGGTACATAGGTTTTTGAGGTCACTGAATACGAATATCGGGTTTGCTTAATCCTACAAGGTCACCTAGCGGTCATATCATCATATCATATTTCAACTAACTGTTTCTATACATTTCACGAATAACACCCCGAATTGCAGTCTTGTTAAAATCATCAACATCTACAATTCGTTTTTACCGTTAGCGTATTTTTTTTATTTAATTACATGTAACCCCTTCAACCACCCCACTGAGGTTTAGGGATTTTCATTTGATCTTACCAATCGTGCAATGTTGGGTCGTCTATGCTCGACAGTCACATGGTTTGTAAACAGTTATGTAGGCTCTGCACAAACACTACTAAAAAAATTCCGTTTATTCATTCGAAATACGATTGTTGAAAACTTCCGTAAACGGAAATGCGAGAGCTCTGATGCAATTAGCAGGTCGGATTTTCGTTTGATGTGTGAAACGTGTTAATACCTGCGACATGAACAAAAACACGTGCGTCGAAATAATTTTTTTAGTAAACATCAACTTCCACCGAGATGTGATGAATTGGGAGTAATGAAATATGAAAAGTTTTTTTTTTATTAAAAGATAAAATGTAGGCAAATGTTTAACCTCTGTCGGGGCCCTCGAGCATCAGTTTTTAATTAAAATGGGATACATAAACAGCACTCGAGTTATAGTGGAAGGTTATCATGAACAAAGTTAATTTTTATGCGAGTATTGGACAGTTCTATGAAAATGCTTTAGAGAAACACAACACAATTTAAATCTGTAAAAATTATTGATTTAGAAATACGTGGAAACAGATAAGTGTTGCACAAGGATCTATTTTAGACCTAGTACTATTTTTATTGCATATGAATGCTTTATTACCAGTTCAATTTGCTACTTATGCTGGTAACGTATCTAAAATTATGTCAAATATGTGATGAATTGTTTGAAACCAATGTGAAAAAATATAACGAATAACTTGTGGGTGTAGTTTCAAAGAAGCGGTCTTCATTTAACAAAAAGAAAACGTTTGCAATGAGACATAGAATTTATGTAATAATATAGACATTCATTCATACAAAAAATCTAATAATATAGAACACGTTCAGTTTGTGTGTATATGGACAAGTAATGAACTTGCAAAACTCATGCGAAATTTAATACCTAAAGAAGTTCCATTATATTTCAGTTTATAAATATCAGAACTCTTCTGAAGCCTGAACAACTGTTTAAACTATATATAGACCAGAGCAGATCTGTTTTGAGATGGATGTGAGAGGGGGCAAGCAAATTTTTTCTGGATTACCTTCAGGACAACTCACATAATAAAAGTGTAGATCCCTAGATCTGAGCGAGGTCCGGAACATTTTCAAAATTGCAAAAATGTTTAAAAATCTTTAAAAATGCCTATTTTATCTGAGTTTTTTACTTATATCTTGGAGCCTATGTATTTTGGAAGAATATTGAAGAGGAAAAAAAGTTTTAGAATTGAATTTTGCACAATATACTGTAAGTTAAAAATGTTTAAATTTATTACCGATGTTGCAAAACAACAATAATTGATGAAAAAAGGCCAAGTTTTATAGATAATTTTTTAAAAATATTTGAATTTTGTATTTGAAAAATGTAGAGTATAATAAAACAACACACCAAATTTCATTAAAATCGGTTAGATAGTTTTCGCAAAATCATCTTTTTTTTAATTTAGAAACAAAATTTTCGAATTTTCAAAATGATGCACAGCCTCAAATAAAGCATCTAGATACTTTAATTTTTTTTTACTTAGAAAAGATCGCTCAACCTTTCAAATGGTTTTTGAAAAATTGAAATCGGTTGATTAGGACGGCCACAGTAAATTTGTAAAGTTAACACTCTTTTTTTTAATTTTTAAACAATTAGATTACATTTATCAATTTTCCATTTAGTTTTTTTTTTCAAAAATTATAATATAATGACAATTTTGCAACTTTCCCTCGTACCATAATTCGAGCGAAAACATCCATCACTAAAGTAACGTTTTTTTTAGTACGCTTCTATAAGAAAAACATTATCATTGCTGAAAACGAGTTGAATCAGGAATTAATAAGGCCGTTATAAAAAATGTTGTAGAAAATAATAACAAAGGTGCAAACTTTTTTTTCAGGAATCGCTTTTTCAGCATAACGAACAGAAACTTTATATTCGGGCTAATCTTTTATAGGGAAATAACTTTTCTCTATAATATTTTCCGTAGGGTTGAAAATAAAGGTACTTTACTCTTGAGCCGATTTGCAGTTTTCGTCTGCCCCTCGTATATAAACTTAAAAGTATTGTTGTATTTACTATATTCTTTATTTACTATATTTGTGTTGGTTCATATCTTATATTTTCTATTGACCAAACTTATACAATATTTAATGTACCGTCTCAAGAATAAAGGTTATTCACATTGGAAATACTTAATGAATCGATAGTACAACGGAAAATATGTAAGGGTATACATTTTCAGCATTATAAATGATCGGTTGCTACCGCTGAGCGCAGATGTGGTCGGATCGGAGTAATTTTGATGTCGTTCAGTAAGATGTACCTTTTTACGTCGAATATAAGGGGTCTGGATATTTCATGAATACGGGTGTGTGTGTGTGTGTGGCAATGCTGAGTATCCACATTTTTACTATTTTTGTAAGACTCTGTCGATTACAAACTTTTAATACATTTATGTGATTAATGTTTTATTTTATCCATGACAACTACATTTCCAATGTGTCACAAGTTTGCTTGGTGGCGAGTTTTATAAATTTTATCGTTCATTATTGCTACAAGACCTTTTACTTTGACTAATACATATATTTTACATTAATATTTAAACTCGATTCAAATAAAATTCGAATTTAAACATATTTTCGAGTTGTTTGTTTGAATAAGGATATAGTGTACACAGAATAATCAACTTTTGTAGCTTAAAGCGAAAGGCGGTTATACTGGGGATTCATTTAAATTTTAAGCTACTTAAGTGAAAATTAATAATGAAACACGAAGACAGGGCACTAAAATACCCCTGAATTTATAAATGATCATCAGGAGGCACAATTACGGAAATATGGCTTTAGCGACGTTTCTAAGATGGAAAATGCAATGGGAATTAAGCCACGAGGCGTAGAATTAGATGAGCGTAATGACTGGAACGAAACAAGGACTATGTAAGACGAATTACAAAGTAAGGATAGTAAAATCGGAACTTTTGTAACTTTTTGTTGCGATATCAAAGAGATAAAAGACAATTGATCAGTAAATAAACCGAAATACCATACAAACCATCAAAGCAAATATATGACACCTTATATCATTGCAATTACAAAAAACCTTAGATTTTTTTACATTCTGTTTTAAAATTGATAAAAAATTTCTTCAAACTTTTGCCTTTACCATTTTTTCTTACACAGAAAAGTAGACAATATAAAGGGAATAGAATGTTATGGGTATAACCTTGTATTCAAGACAGTAGACAATAATAAATAATGGGTAACAAATGCCTTTTCTACATATTTTCGAAACAAAGCTTTCAGTAATTATGATTAATATTTTGAAATATTTGCTTTATATTTAAAGGGATGAGAATTTGGTCTAGTAGAAACAAAAAATCCATCTAACTAAAACTGGTTCTACGAATGAAACTATGCAAGTACTTACTACCCGTCTAAATATTTGCTTCGATGACACTGTAGACGGATTTAGCACATTTAGAGGTATGGTGTCTTAAAACATATCGGAGTCAAGAGAATGTTATAAAAAAAGAGTAGAGATTGTTACTAGTGATTATGGATACTTTTTTCGTTTTTGTGCCGAAAATGGCTAACCAGTCATTTCGTACATGAAAAAACAAAGAATTGCAGTCGCCCAAAACACGAATGTTTTCCTGAAATATGTATCATTACATGTCCCAACAAGTAAATGTAACTCATAGAGTTAGAATTGTTTCCCACAATACTGTCAGTTAAGTATCTTCTCAGGTATATCAGGAAAGGTGTTGAATACGAAAAACTTTCTTATTTTTAGAGACTGCATTTTACTTTTGAACAACTTTTCCTAGTAACTTATTTCCACACTTTCACAAATAAGTGCACTTTACTTTTGTATTATTTAAAGCTTTTTCAATTTTTTGAACACCCCGTACAAGAAATGTTAAACTTTTCTGTTCCAATCTTACTTTAAGAACAAGCAAAATTTTTTTCATGAGTAATTTTTTCGATAAAATGAAAAATAAGCAAACGTTTCCTATTCAACACTTTTTCTGTGGACATACTGTAGAATGTAATAACAATTTTACATTAAATAAGATATGTGATTTATAGAAAATGCATGCAGGTAAAGATGAATTTATTCATAACTTTCACGTCAATATTTTCAAGTAAAATAAACTGGAAATTTCATATCCAACGTTTACAGGCAACAGGATTATTGGGTGACACGTTATTATATTTGAAAATTACAATATAGATGGCAGTGGAAAGAATACAGAAAACGTAATTATAGATAACTAAAGAAGTTATTCTTTGTGTTTAATTTAATATATTCTACCCATGTTGTGAAACTTTTACTTTATTAATTAGTTTGTTATAAATAAGAAGTTATTTCGACATAACGTATAACCCCCCCCCCACAATATGGTGGTGTTTAGTGGAGAAAATGTAAATATCAAATATTTAAAGAATGTTAGAATTAGAGTAAAGTAAAGAACAAGTGGTCGAAATTAAACTGAAGGCCCTACTGTCGAAGGGAGAGGAACTTCAAAATATTTTACCAATCTTTCTAATATTTAGATGTCGTGATTGCCGCCAGAATCATCCCAGAGACATCCACGGTGATGCAGACAAGCACGCGACTGAACGCTGCAAGTCTCCACCCACATGGAAATTCGCCGATGTTTTGAAAAATTTCACCAGTGTTTCTAAAATCTCTCCGAGGTTGCCGACAAAATTATTCACATCACTTTCCAAAAAGTACATAAATAACTACATCCTAGGGACTTCAAATTGACACCTCCAAATAACCTTAGGATTGGTATTAACCCACATCTGTTTCAGACTTTCAACTCCTAAGAGACGGCTGTATTTGCAGAGGACGCATTTTTTCCGGTTCTAAAATTTCTGGAACTAAACCGGACAATACATCAAGCCGCCTATAGGAATCCACCCAACCAGTGTGCGAATACCAACCCAGGACTCCCGCATATTTCTCACCCATAATGTTTTAACAATTTTACGTTTTCTTTTTTTATATGAATAATAATGCAATCAAAACACTATTTATTGTTCCCAATTTCTTCAGCAAATGTCAAAAATATATTTAATTCGATAATAGTACTGTTACGTAAAACTTCTAAACAATAGAAAATCAGATAAAAAAAACCCATCCACTTAGAAGTATCCTTTCTAGAATCCGGGGACTTCATGTAACATTAAAAGCGAGTAATATCGGCAATATGGTGCCATACGTTTAACAGTTTGATATTAAATTGAGGCGTTTCGTTTTATTACGAGCGCTATAACTTTTGACAAACGTCGTTCTAGAAAATAATATGTTAAACACATCGCGAACACTGACAGGCGTTGAGTAAAACTAAAAGTTAAGGTGACACTTAATAAGTTTACGTCTAATCGTCGTCATATATTTCATTACTTTCTTCTAAGGATTATTATTACTAGTGCTAGTCAGTGGCGTATTATGTCATCATGAGATCTTGGTCAAATTTAAATTTGGGGCTGCAGTATTTCAGCCCTACTAAATTCATGTCAAAAATCTATTTATTTCTAAATTTCGAAGACAAATTATTGATACTTTTTTATTTGTATACGGAAAAAATATTTTTTATTTTTGTATGAAATCATTAACTAACAATTTGAAAAAATATAAAAATTAAACGAATTTGGCGGACAATTTTGATGTGCCTGACTATTTTTTAATTCCGCCATCTATTAATAGGTAGTTCAATTAAAAACTCATGCCATTGTCCTCATTTTATGTACTAATAGGGACAGAAAGGTATTACTTTAATAATAATAATATTTACATAATCTAGTACGCCAGACGGTTGAATAAAAATTTATGAAATCAAATAAGAATTGATATAAAAAAAATATTAGCGAAATTGCTTGCAGTTTACATTAACGTTCACCGTTGTGAGAAAACACTACACAATTTTTATGCAAAACCAAAACCACATTGTAATCATGTATAAAAAATTGCACTACTTTTATTGCAGCAAAATCTAATAATATTTTTCTATCCTACAATTTACACCAACTTCTGTGTATGTGTCGTGTCGGTTTTTGTAGTAGAAAGTGTTTTGAAAATAATAAGTTTTTTTCTTATTTACCGGGTATTTCGCCATCTGTGAAAAAAAATTAAAATTTAATGAAAAAATTCTTGGCCCAAAAGAATCAGTCAACGGTAATTTTTTGATGAAAATACTTTGCTTAACTAAGAATATTATACTGAAAAAAGCTAACAAATAGAAAAACTCGAAAGTTTTAAAAAAATTACCTATGAATGAGATTTAAAACAGCAAAAATAATTATTATAAAACATATATTAGTTTACTTATTTATTAATAAGTTATCTACCTCCCAACATTAGTTAATATTTAATAAAAGCAGAAAATTACAATTTTTTAAGAACACCATATATTTTTTTAACGTTTAGCACTTCATTTGCATTAACATTAAAAAATATGGTGACTGAAATAAAATATCACCCAGTATAAAAGCAGCCTGTTTTACCAAATGATTTTCCATTGTAGTTTCGCTCTCTAACAGTAGATTTAAAGAAGTAACAACTAACAACGCTGATAAGTGTGTTTGTACATCTTGCTACGCTACTTTCATGAGGCCCGGTATACGACACAGATTGTAACTCAACTATTTATTGGAATAAAAGAAAAAAATTTAGATTAATATTCTAGAGAACACATACCTTAAAACTGTGTAAATTTTTAATATGTTTTTTCCGTGTACTTGGCTTAGTTCCTCTATTAAATAGTTATTTAATAGGAATTTAATAAAAAAATATTCGCACGACTTGATATTTGTTACTAGTACCTACTCAATGAAACGTTGTAGGATTTGTTATACCTACTGGTTGCTATGTTGTTTATTATCAATTATTTATTTATTTATTTATTTATTTATTTATTTATTTATTTATTTATTTATTTATTTATTTACAGATTTGGCAAACCAACAAATTGATAAACAATACAAGTTACAGGGTGCACTATAGATAAAATATAATAATAGCAGTGTGTGTACAAAATTAAAATTAAATAAGAATAACAAGTTACAATAATACAATATACATAGTAATACAATAAATAAACAATCAATATGAATAAGTAATTACCTAGTTTTAACATAATGATATGATTAAGGGCAAAAGAAAAAAAAAGGAAAGAAAAACAAACAAAAAAACAAAGCACAACAAGAAAAAAGAGAAGAGAAAAACCATGCAATTAAAAACTAAGGCGTCTAACCGAGTTGAAGGAGAGGCTGAAAATGTCGATATGATTAAAAAACAAATTATAAGTTTTTTGCAACATACTAAATGGGGAGTTATTTGCAGCATTGGAGGCATACACAGAGTGATAAAATAAATTTGAGGAGCGCGAAATATATTGTTTAATATTAAATGATAGTGAACTCAAAATGTAGCTGCAGTGAATTTTCCCGATAAATAATTTATACAAAAAAAGAACATAAGCGATATGCCTCCTGGATGATAATTTTAACAGTCTATAGTGCTGTAGATTCGAATCATAGCTTAGTGGTAGCAAGTGCCTATTAAATCGATAGTTTAAGTTATAGATAAACTTTTGTTGGACCTTTTCTAAACGTTCGATATATTTAAGATATTGAGGATTCCACACTAAAGTCGCAAACTCAAGATGAGATCGGACCATGGAATTATATAATAAGATTAAGGACCTGGGATCACGAAAGGATTTGGTTACACGTAAAATAAATCCAAGATTGCGCAAAGCTTTACGCACAACATTTTCGAAGGACAGTTTAGAATCTAAAGTGACACCCAGATCCCTAATGGAATCCACTTTTTGTAGCAGAGTATTGTATGAATATTATTTTTAGACGGGTGAATTTAATGATTTGACATTTATTAATATTCAAGAACAATTTGTTAAAATTACAATAATTGGCGAAACGGTCGAGATCAGATTGAATATTCAGGCAGTCAGCAATTGATGAAATTCTTGAAAATATTTTCAGATCGTCGGTATAAAGTGCATACTCAGAGTAGCGGAAACAGGAGCCAATGTCATTAATAAACACAATGTCATTAATAAACAAAGAAAAGAGCAAAGGTCCCAAATGAGAACCTTGTGGTGTACCTGATGTAACGTGAACAAAATTTGACGTAGAGTTATTGGTTGACACACATTGGCACCTATTAGTTAAATAGGATTTTATCTATCTTAATAGATTTTCATGTATACCGATATTCTCCAACTTTACGAACAATGTAGGATGGTGTACTTTATCAAATGCCTTGGAGAAATCGGTACCTATACACGGCATCTACCTGATTTTGGGTTTCCAGACAAATATTTCCAGCAGGCCGTCTGGACCCGCACCCTTACTGATGCCAAGTTTATTTAGACGCTTCTCAATTGTAGATGTACTTATATAATCAATTATTCACTTTAAGGGATGTACCATAGATTTTATGACATTAGAGGATGTAGAAGAGGGTTCATAAACACTACCAAAGTAAGAAGAGAAAGCGTTGGAGATATTCTCATCATCAGAAAAAACGTCTCCATTAAATGACATTGTATTGGGTAATTTATTATTTTGCCTTTTATTTGCTACAAAAGACCAAAATAACTTGCAATTGCTTTTTATGTTATTTTCAGTGTTAGCGACATAATCGCGATAATCCTTCTTAATAGCGAGTTTTACGGCTTTTCTAGCGTTAGAAAAATGTACATAATTCAAATTATTTTGAAATCTTTTCCATTTAATAAACAGTTCTATTTGAATTTGATAAAAATGCAAGAAAGTAATTGTGTTCCTGTGGCTGTTTTTGAAGAGGCTCAAGAAGCTATTTTTCATTTATTGCCAGTGAAATCCAGGGAACATTGCGAAAAAGTGTTCGCCGAGTTTAACGAATGGAGGGAAAAACGGAGAGTAATGTCAATAAATGCAGAAGAAGAAAAAATATGCAATTTCATCTATGTGATCGAAGTATTCGATGTCAAAGGCTATAAAGGTCTACATAAATATAGATATTGAAAAATATAACAAGTTTACTGCTTATTTGAAGAGTGAATCGAGATAATACAAAGCAAAAAAAGCCGGAGTACCTATTGCAAAGAGTACATATTGAAGAATTTTTGACTGTGGCTTCCGATAAAGAATATTTAATGATTAAGGTAGTATCTCTTTACCTTTTACATGTTGTTAGGTATATAGTGAACTTTGAATTATTTTAATTTGCACTAATAATGGAGATTTCTGGCTCGAATTGACAAATTTTAAAATTAGTGACGTACATGATGTTGGCAGTTACCTACTTGTTTCAATACCTGACACCAAGATGAGCATTTAAAGAAAATTTTCAATTATAGAAGAAGGATTTTGCATCAATGCTGTTGAAATATGCACAAAAAATATTTCTCTGCGCCCAATTCGCCTAACACAAGACAGATTCTTTTTAAGATACATCAATCAAAAATGTACTTCTTAGCCGGTTGGAATCAACACATTGGCGAATGTATCCTTAATAGTCGCTTCATTTCTGAATAGCGCAAATCCAGAAGCATATACTGGCTATTGTATGAGGCGCACTTCAACAACTTTATTGACCAATAAAGGTGCTGATCTTATAACCATCAAACGGCATGGTGGATGGAAGAGCTCCTCTGTAGCAGAAAGTTATGTTGAGGAGTCTATATCTAACAAACTTGATATTGCCAGGAAAATCCAAGGAAAATATAGCTGTTCCTTGCAAGAAGACATCCGCAAATTCTTAACAAACTTCGGCAGATGTTATGCGTTCCGAAAATGATGGCAAAAATGCTACAAGGGTTGTTATTAACAGAAAGGAAGTTAAATGTGATAAAAAAACGAAATGTATATTACTATATAAATGTAAATGTTAATGTTAATAAATAAATAAATTAAAATTGATTTATTATGGTTTTATTATTTTTTCATTATTCTACTACTGAAATAAAGTTACTTTATTCCACTAGTGGAATAAAATATCAGTTAGACGGTTCATATGTGTGGATAAAAGTCCAATTATAAGGTGATTGTGGATAAGGATAGTTTGAAGCTCACGCTTATATTTAATTACGTAGACTATTTCGCTTTGTAAATGAGAAATACTATCAGAATTTCACTTAAACGCTGAACGGCTACATTACTTTGAAATTCTAATTTATCCACTCGGCAAATTTTCCAGCTTCTCGGATAATAATTATTCACACTTTCAGGGCTAAATAAACTGGGTCTTGGATTTTTTGACCGAACATCGATATAACAGTTTGTACAAATTTACCTAGTTGTTAACTGTAGAATTGAAAAAAAAAATCATATTGAGTAGTTTTATTTTAGGTACTATTGAAATGTATGGAAAATGTGCCCAACATTATTTTTATAGTGAGTCTATTCTGCTTTTGTCCGAAGTAAATGTTTCAAAGTTTTTGCATTTCTGCTCCATTGATTTTTTAATTACAAGTGCTGTTAGTCTTTCTTTACAATCTAATTTAAACTTTTACAATCTTTTAAAAAATACACAAGATTTAACAACACACGTGAACAAACTTTTTTAATAAGAAAAAAAAAGTGGCTTGTTTGCGTGTACGGGAAAATTAAAACAATAATTCTATTCAACCAATCAGCGATCGCATTATCTCGAGCATAGACGTAAAGATTTGTCATTGGTCATTGTAAACGAATCATTAATATTGGTGACTTTAAAATTTAGGGATTTTCGGTTGGCAGTACCACCATGCAGTGTTCTTTGCCTAAGTTCGGCGGTCACATGGCTTGTAAACATTTATGAAGGCTCTGTATAATTTGAGTGTTCTACCGAAACCAACGATAAACTTTTAATCAATTGAAAATCATTTGCAGTGAAAGCAGTGGCGGCTCGTCGTACGAAGCAACTGAGGCCGGGCCTCAAAGTAAAATTTGGTTCTCCCACCGTATATTTTAATACCTACTATTCTACTATTAACCTAAATAAACAGTTAGGTAAACTAATTTCCAATTACCTTATCCATTTATACCGTACGCGCCTAAAGTATGGAATAAATTCAGTAAAAACGAAACAAATTTTTTTGGGAGAAATCCTCGAATAGGTCGATTTTTAATTTAAAAATACATATTTTAGCGTAAAAGGCGATTTTCAGCCGTCATTTGTTTTCGAGTAATGACGTCATCGACATTTTTTTAAATAGTAACCCCCTATTTTTTTTTCTTGATTCTGAAAGATCGTTTCATTGTCGATTCGACAATATTAAAATGTTGCCATCTTACATAGGAAAGTTTTCGAGTAAATGACGATTGAATGTTAGAAAACGTAAATTTTATTCATTAAAAAAATTACAATTCCTATGACAAGCAAATACAATTCATTAAATTTTCTTCCTAAATTAAGTGTTGCCACCCACCGATTTCTTGACAATACGCAAGTCTGTGTAGAAATTCTTCTTGCATATTATGAATTATTTCTGGGGTAACTCTGTATAATTCATCTATAATACAATTTTGGAGTTCTTCTAAATTATGTGGTCTATTAACGTACACTTTGGACTTTAAGTAGCCCCATAAGAAATAGTCCAGGGGTGTAAGATCTGGGGATCTCGCGGGCCATTCTATCGGTACTCGTCTGCCGATCCATCTCCTAGGAAAACAATTGTCCAGAAAATCTCGAACAGGGCGCGCATACTGCGGAGGTGCACCGTCTTGCTGAAACCATATGGTGTCATCAGGAATATCAGGGTTATTATCGTTAGGAAAAATTATTGCAAGCGCTGGACCAAGGTCATTTTGTAAAAACTCTAAATATCTTTCTCCTGTAAGGGTTCCTTCAAAGAAGAGAGGCCCTACTATTCTGTTGTAAACTATTCCAGCCCACACATTTAATTTCTGTGGGTATGTGTCTCTGCCATCCAATGAGGATTTTCCCGACTCCAATACCTGCAAGTTTGACGGTTCACTGTACCATTGAGACAAAACGTGGCCTCATCTGAAAAAAGTATTTGCCGGTGTAAATCTCTATTTACTTGACATAAATCCATCATAATTTCGGTGTAAGCGGCGGTCGGGATCATCTTCAGTGAGTTCCTGCACAAGTTGAATTTTGTAGGGATGATATTTTTCCTTCCTTAGGATACGAAGCACTGTGGTCTGACTAATTTCATTGTTTAATGCAACCAATCCTGAAGTATTATGAGGATTATCTACCATACTTATCAAAATGTTCTGTTTGTGATCTTCACTAACGCTTGGACGTCCAGGTTTTGGAATATTGCCAGTTTCTCTAAATTTAGATTCTATCTTACTGACTGTTGATTGGCTGATATGGCGATATGGATGTTTTTCATTAAATAAATCGCAAACTTCCTGCTGCGTTCTAGTCTTATCCCCGCATCCGATAAGAATTAAAATTTCAATACTTTGTGTAACAGTTGAATGTGCCATAATACTTTAAATTCAACAATAATTTTTAAATCGCTTACAATACTTAGAAAGTCGGTATGACAGTGACTCTTTGTAAAGATTTACACCTATACGTGATCCACCTATTAAAAAAGCCACTGGCCTCATTTTTTCACAATCACGAGCCGCCTCTGAGTCAAAGTACATGATAAGGATGCAGTAATTATTCTAGAAATACAAACCAAACAGTACTATTTGAAATACCAATTTTGTCTGCAATATCGGGGGTACTGCGGCTCAGGTTTTCCTCTTGTAAAATATCTTTCTCCCTTTTTAAGACACGTTTTGGTTTTTCTGGTTCACGACCTTCATACGTTTATATTCTATCAGTGTCCCGACAGAGTTTCTGTTAATCGATTGTTTTCTTTTGGGTAACGATTCGCATATAAACGACAAGTCATATTTAAATCATATTCGCACTCCCCGTAAGTTATTACCATATCCGGTAACTATTAGTTTTAATGACGCATTCTGGCATAACAAAATGGAAATCAATTTACATTCGAGGACAGGAAGCAAGACAGGTCCATGCTCGCGTCTTGCAACACACATCCACACTGAACTTGACCTAGTTACTGCACTGTACTTGTTGATCAGTTGATTAAATGGGCGATGCAGGGTCGGCCTAAGTTCTGCGTAATAATTTTTGTTTAATTTTCTGTGACACACAGTAACAGCACAGGTTGCTTAATGAAAACTGTTTATTTGCACGTCCTTATAACAGAAATAACTTTTATAATAAGTTTCTAAATTATTTTGCCGTCCCGGACAAGCCGCCACTGCTAATTTCCGCCGAAAGGCGTACTTATACATATTTTCTGAAATTTTCAGGAAACCCAAACTACTCGTACCGGAATATGCAATCCCTTTACGCGGAATTAAGCCCCTCGCAGAAAATCCACCCGAAGAGATAATAACAAACTAGCGAGTTTCCTCGTTTACTATATAAATTAATCTACCTTGAGAATATAGTGTTTCTGGAGATTATTTTGTGCATAGCTGAATTTAATTGGATGTAGCCGAATAGGTTTTAGCTACTCGGATGATATTAATTCCCAGTTCTGTTGCATATTGCGACTAGGAAGGCCGATATTTTAAGAAGCATAAGTTTTATTACAGGGGTGGGTCTTGCCATTTTACATTAGGGGTTTTATTTCAATAAGGGTCTTAGTTCTGTCAAGTGAAAACTTATGAGATGAGCCAATTGTTCTCTTTTGGGAATTTTGTCACAAGGCAAATTGAGGCGCTAATAAATAAACATCTACGACATAAGGGACAGTCAGGTGTTATTTTTAACAGGCTTGCTATGGCCTACTTCGAGGACCCTTTTCATACTATATGTTTACATTAAAATATAGGACGTCGAAATATAAAACGTTCTTTTCCTATGGACCAAAAATCTACCGTTTCTTATTTCTAAGATACAGGACGTCAAATCGATTTTTTTAAATCAAATTTTAATCACCTCTTCCAAAAAAAAACAATGTAATTTCCAAAAAAATTATGTAATATATTCAAATTTACTAAAAATAAGTTTTTAAGTTTTTTTAAATACGGGGTTGTCTCAAACTCCAGGGGATAATCTAAGGAATTTTAAGAACTACCCAAAATCTATCACGCTATGCTAGCTCAAAGAAAGCGACGAAAAACATTGTTCCCAACATAAAGCCCCCCAATACCCCCCCCCCCCAAAAAAAAATGCAGTATTTTTTAAATGCCGGACAATAAACTCTAATTCTTTATTATATCATTTCGAGTGTATTAATTTTAAATGTTCATGTACTGTACTCAAAGTACATAGTCATTGTTTTATTTCAATAAATTTATGTTATTTATTTATTTATTTATTTATTTACTTATTTATTAACCTAAGTATTCATGAAATTTCAATATCATAGTACTTCAAGCAATCAAATTTTGCAACTGTCCTTTTTAACTTTTAGAACTAACTTTTTTTTAAGAACTGCCTTTTCGGTTAGAACTAACCCTTAGATTATGCGCTGTCAAGCTCCATGACAAACTTTGACAGATGGTAACTGGGATAATTTCAAACATTTTTTCTTATATGAACATAGGTTGATTCGTTTTTGTTTAGAAGTTACAAGCATTTTAAAAAAATATAATTTCATATTTCAATCAAAGTAGCCGATAATTTTTAAAGAAACAAGATTGTAGAGGTATCTCAAACTCGATAGTATAAGTCTACTGTGAGGATACAAAAAATTAAAATAAAATTTGGGACACGTGGTGTTAAATGCGATGAGGTAAGATTCATTTTCAATCTAAAGTATAATCTTTGGGATTTGATAGAAACGATTAATGACGTTATCAATTATATTTTTTCCAGAAACATACCAAAATTTATTGATTAGCCCGGATGTCCCAGTACATTTAGTGTAAATGACGGCTATAACTATGTAACTAATTGCTCAATCGATCTGTTTTTTTTTTAAAGAAGCGTCTTTCCAAGAACTTTTAAAACCTGCTTTAAAAAATTTGATTTGATTGAATATTCACAAAGTTCTAATTGTTTATAAGTACAAAAATTCGACCAATGCTTAAACAAGCGCTAGAGCTCTCCTAATTGACGGATTCGAATTTTTCAAAAAAAGTTTGAAAGCTTGAGAGTCCTTCTATATGTGATTAAATTTCCAAGTATTTAAGGGCCTTGGTTTTTGCTGTGCAAAATTTTGAAAATTTGCAATTTTTTTTTCAAAATCTAGATTACAAAATTATTATGCAAAATCTGTCGAACCGATTTTGATGAAATTTGGTGTGATAATTCTACACGAAGTTTTTTTGAGCCAAGTATCAAGGTCCTAAATCTAATTTAAATACCCCAAAAAATTCCCTACATGTATAAAAGTATTGTTTTCAACCCCATTTTTGCGATTTTTTCGATTTTTACCATAATAAACATGATTCATTCGATTTGTAACTGGACTTGTTTTGTAAAAAAATTAATTGCAAACATTTTTTTCCTCTTCCATTTTCGCCTAAAATCAACTCTTGAAAAGATACATAATTAAATAGGAAGAAAAATATGACATTTTCGAATTTTTTTAACATATTGTGCCGCCAAAAGTTAAGCCCACGTTTTTTTTTATGCGCATAGAAAAATTTTCATTTCTAGTGATATTTGAAAGCCAAAAAGCCAAAAATCTCTCCACGATTCACCCAAATATGGCTTTTTGAAACAGATACCGTCTGTACTATTAGGACGATATTGCTTATAACTTTTAAACGGGAAGTAATAAAGAAAATGTTCTATAATAAAAGTTAATTAGAAAAAAGAGAGCTTTTAACAGGAAAAAAAATTGGGTATGTTTCTAGAAAAAATTACGTCATTAATAGTTTCTGTCAAATTCCAAAGATAATACTTTGGATTGAAAATGGAGCTTACCTCATCCCATTTAACACCACGTGTACCAAATTTTATTTAAATATTTTGTATCCCCACAGTAGGTCCATACTCTAGAGTTTGAGACACCTTGAACTAAGATAACTTCATCCATATCGATTTATTTCCATCCAAGGAAGCTATCCCTGAAGTATAGCCGATTCCCTTCCCATAACCCTTTGAATTACGGAATAGAAGCTTGTACAGAATGGTGCTAGTTCAGCAACTTTACAAGAGTACCAATTTATACATTATAACATAGGAAAAACCCGTAATAAACCTGATCTCAAAAAAGTCTTCATGTAACGTCACTGGGTAAGATCGTAGCTGGTGACCTCTAGCAGAAAGTCAAACACTAACAAACTAACGTATTTGACATCCTAGAGAACTTACCTATACCATATTTCAATAAACTATGCTATTTCTTGGAAAAGATATGGCTAAATTTAAAAAAAATTCCTTGACGCCCTGTATCTCACCAAAAAACGATAGGCCTACGGTCAATAAAACATTTTTTGGTAACTTTTCCTACAACTCCCTGCCTCTTAATTCGATTACCAAACATCTGCAAGGCGTTTCTTTTAAAAAAAATTAACACGAGAAATTGAAAATGAACTATGGGTCAATTATGATTTTGGCGAAGATACGGCAACTTGAATATGACTTATTAACAATGTTTTTCTTTTAAATATCTTTTAAACTATTACTAAAATAAAAAATAGATCTAAAGCCTGACTTACATAATGTCACCCAGCTTAAGCCTAGTTTGTATAAGGGCACATGATTTATGGTCGGATGTGGTGACTGCTCTCCTCCTTCGCGCGTATCTAGCCGGGGAGAAGCCCTCTTCTCCCGCCCTGATGGCCGGTGAAGAGCCCCTCCGTCTGTTGGACATGTGACGGCCTGCAACTCCGCCCAGCATCCTGCAATAAAAAAATCAGTGTGAACACATACATAAACTTAATACGTGGACATTCGAAGTTTTATTACTACTACTATAAGAGAACTGGCAGTAATGAAATTCAAACTACAAGTTACATCGTGTACCTGACCTAGAGCCAAGCCTGTACCACATTAAATCATGGTAAAAAAAAATAGGCCAGGAGGCAGCGACACTATTGATGTCCTAAAAAGCTTATTTTTTCTCATTTTGTTGTTTTGATATCGCAAGTAAACGGAACGGCAGTCTACCGCGCCAATGTGGGGGCAAACATTAGTAACAATGTTTGAAACATGTAAATAAATAATACCTAAATGTTTTATACCTACAAGTGTGAAACTTTGTAGAGTGATCAATTATACCTAAAAATACAGTATAATGTTAGTCTACCGCGTCGGAAGCGGGGCCATCAAGGGTCTACCACTCACGGAAGTTGTTAAAAAATTAACTTTTTTGACTTGTTTCTACAAGGCTAAATATTTTCTCTCAAATACTTTAGTTTATAAGAGAACCAAAGAAAATAGTCTACCGATTATCTAAGGGTGTAAAGCCTCGATAGACGCAATGGAAACACGATCTCCCGAGTGCAATCGTTACACCAATCCGCTGTAATAGTCGCTCTGAATAATAACTCATACCGGGATTAAATTAAAATTTACAAAGTTGCTTTTCTGTCTATAGGTAGTTTACAATAATTATTGTCAATAAATGTCTTCTATCTTCGATACAAGGTGGCTAAAGCTTGGGTAGACGTGCTTTCAAACTATTGCAATATTAAGGAAATACAATATTTATTATAAACAGCTGCAATATACAGGGTGATTTTGAAAGTGGGGTATTAATTTTAACTAATGACAGTAGGCATTAAAATAAATCATTTTGCAAAAAATTGCTCTAATAAATTTTATTAACCGAGATAACTGAGTTTAAAGTTATTGCAAATTTTGAAGCCGACTCTGTACATCCCTAACTTACCCTACTAGGTGAAGCAACGGAACACGCTAATGTTGACCGATACGTTATCGATAAGCCACGTGTTAAGTAGCGCGCGCAGTCCTTGCTTTGATTCAGTTAGTACGTATTATAAACGAATTGTGTTTTCGTTATCATTTTGGTGTTTTGTATTGCGTATTTAGTATCTTTTTATGTTAATTTGCTGGCAGAGTGATAAAACAATGGCCGATGTGTGTAGTAATAATGAACTTGTGATCATTTAAACAATGTTTTTAATGACAGATGGGTCGGACGTAATGGACCAATTCTATGGCCTCCACGCGCTCCGGACTTAAATCCTTGTGATTTTTAATTGTGGGGACACATGAAAATGTTAGTGTATGATGACCCTGAAGTTTCCAGTGTTGAATAATTACGAATAAGGATAGAAAACGCTGCCGAAACAATCCGCCAACATGATGGGCTATTAACTTCTTGCACTGAATCATGGGTCCGCCGGGTCACAGGAAAATGGAAATAATTTTGAACATTTGCTATGAGTGTACAGGACCGGATTACATAATTTAAAAATGCGAAAATATGTGAGTTATTTCTGATTTTTTATAAATAACATTTTATTCTTCTATTTTTGTATAACATTTGTTGTTGAAATAAGTAGGCGCATACTAAAATTACTACCCACTTTCAAAATCACCCTGTATTAATTTCATAATTATTTTTTATTCAATCCTATATTATTATTTATAAAATATATTGTTGTATGTTTTTTTTTTAAATTAAATAACAAAATAATCTGTGATTTTATAATTAATTTTAAATAATTTGGAAGTAAACTGATTGACGAAAAGTACAGTAAGCTACTGTTATTCAGGCTCGGCGAATATTGGTTGGCTGTTCAAAAGGCGAGCCAATATCCTTGGCTGGATATATGACTTCGGATGGAGCGGGGTCGAGCGGGATTATAGCTCTTTACCCACTTCTTCGCTGTAGGCTCGGACACCTCGTAGATATAGGCCCTTTCCCCGTCATCTCCGACCGCCGATTAATTTGTGGCGACTTTTCCTGTCCTGGCTGGGCCCAGCCGGAAAGGGCCATTTCTTCTGGAGCTCCTCTTTTTTCGTCGGCTCATCTGAGTAAACCCCCGCCCCGAGGGGTGTCGTGTGTGGGTGAGGTCACGCAGCTATGCAGTTTAGGAAGCACTGTGTTAAGGTGGCCATTAAGCTAACGCGGGAGGGGAGAGGGGTAAGGAAAGTAGGGTGGAGATGTGTGTGTGTGTGTATGTCGTCGTTTTCGGTTTTTGATCCTGGCGGTCATGAAACAGACAGAAAAATTTCGACTCCCCTGCATCCAGAAGTTGATGTCTAGGCCGCCTGCATCTGCCGGCAGCCTCTGTGGATCAACGGGTTGCTGTGTCTGATCACTTTCAGGGTATTCAAAAGATTTTATACCTGCTCCCTAAATATGTTTGTCTCCGCTCCGACCTTTCCGGGGTTTCATCCCCTCTTGATCTTTTGAATTTAGTCTATAGTATTTAGTATTTTTAATTTGAAACTAGTATACGTTCTAGTATTTCCTTGTTACCTTATTATCGAAAATCATGAAAATTCTGCCAAAATCCTGATCGTGAAAAATTAGCAAAACAAAAGTTAACTTGGCAGTTGTAATTTGATCTCTTATTAAAGTTCCTTGGCGTTTCGTTCTTCTATCTATGATTGTTTTATATTCCTTTCCGTTGTGTCACCAGATAATTTCCTTACTTTTATATCGGTTTTAAGGTTAGTCGTTTTATCAGTTAAATCTAGAACCTTAAAATAAACTCAAACCAAACTACCATTAGTGAATTGTACTAAATTGGCAAACAAAAAAATCAAAATGTTATCTATTTGTTTTTTCATAGTTATTGATAAGTTTTTTATTAGTACTTTGTAGTATCTTCACAATACTTCAAGTTACATAACTCCACTTTCAAGTTTTTCCAATTTTATTGTAAATTACCAGGTTTTCAGCATATTCTGTTTTTTTTGTACCAATTAGTATTTACTGCTAATCCAAAATCGACAACCCTGGTGCTAGCTGCTTACCAGTGTGGCTTTGGTAAGCGTTGTGGATATAAATTATAAGTAAAAGTGAAATAAATTTAATTATTCAACGTTAAAAAAAAATGGTCAGTTATTTGAAAAAATGTATTTTCAATTTTTACTAATTGTATAGTAGCAAAAATCTCGCTTGCCAACGCTCGCTCGTTATTACTAATATCGTACGTATTAATAATGGTGCAAGCTCAAAAAATTATAATTATTTAAATTAGGAATTTTAAACAACCTCGCGCGCAAAAATTTTAGCCACGTCTACCGAAACTTGAGCCAATTTGTATCGAAGGTAAAAAACGTTTATTTGACGATAATTATCGTAAACTACTTATAGACAAAAAAGCATCTTTGTAGACTTTAATTTAATCCCTACATGACTAATTAATAATTATTCAGAGCGATTTACAGCGGATTGGCACAGCGACAGTCTTCGGGAAATCGTGCATTCCATTGCGTCTATCAAGGCTTTTGTAACAAAAGCCGGGACGCGCCGTCAGTCATTTATTAGTTCTCGGAAGTATGGGTCAAAAAGTAAGATATTTCAGTCGACACAAATTATCGGAGGGTTAATGGTTTTCAAATAGTAAGTCGCCAAGACAGTCCTTCGGAGAAAATTGCCAATATTTTAACAAGTTCACTTAGACTGTCGAGGCCATGTGTTAAGCGTCTGGGAGGCGCCGCGTAGAACCCCATCTTTTTAATAACGCGCGAAACCGCGAGAAAGAGCGTGAAGATTCCAAATTAGAATTAAATTATATTGTAAAATTGATAGTAATACGAAAAGAGAGTATACCTAAGCAGCTGGGTTTTTTAACGGATTTTTCCTAGCTATAAGGGTAGATTAAATGAGATCGACTAATTCGTCCCGTAATTGCTACGCGGAGTCATAGGGGAAGGCTAGGGTTACTAGTAAGTCGTATAATTATTCTTATATAAATGTAAGTCAAGTCAATTAGATAATTATTAACCTAATTATTAAGACATGAAGAGATTCAGAGTTCTCGCCAATAAGATGAGAACCGAAACTTCTGGACCCAAGAAATGGGCGTGGTCAAAGCGAATTGTGGAATTCAGGAAGGATCTCGAAAAAGTCAGTTCCTCCTTAGATTTCATATTGAGCAGTCGACCTAGTTTTAGATTAGAGTCTCGGGCTAGTTAAGTAAATTTAATAATAGATAAAGTTTTTCCAAATTTGTATGAAGCGCACATTCCCTGAATCTCGGTACGCTGTCGCGTTTGAATCAATTCATTAATAATGTCGTCGAGCCGTTATGTTTTTCATTTTGTTTGTTTGTTTGTTCTGTTTATTGTTAATAAAACCCTTCCTGGAAGTTTTGGTGTTCTTTTTTTGTTTCTCCAACTTCAGTGTCACCCTGTATAGCCAGCCACTGGATTACATTCCACGTAAGCAATGAAAGGGTAAGTGACTGAAATGTATTTTCTGAACATACAACATTTCTAAGTTCCCACGTGTTAATTAAAGTATAACGATAACTAAATAAACTCCCTTTCGAGAATTAAATAGTAACTCTTTCGAGAATTAAATAGTAACTCTTTCGAGAATTAAGTAGTAACTCTTTCGAGAATTAAATAGTAACTCTTTCGAGAATTAAATAGTAAATTAATTAAAGATAGATAATTAAAGAAATAACCCCTCAGGTTACACTTTACATCCTTAGATGATCGGTAGACTGTTTTCTTTGGTTCTCTTAGAAACTAAAGTATTTGAGAAAAAAAAAACGGTCTTGTAGAAATAAGTCAAAGAAGTTAATTTTTCAACACCTTCCGTGAGTGGTAGACCCTTGATGGCCCCGCTTCCGACGCGGTAGACTATCATTATACTGTATTTTTAGGTATAATTGATCTCTAAAAAGTTTCACACTTGTAGGTATAAGATTATTTATTTACATGTTCCAAACATTGTTATTAATATTTGCCCCCACATTGGCGCGGTAGACTGCCGTTCCGTTTACTTGCGATATCAAAACAACAAAATGAGAAAAAATCAGCTTTGTAGGAATTGGCGCAAAATTTCTGTCGCTGCCTGCCGGACTAAAACATATAACTGTATTTTTCGGTTAATTTATTGTTTAAGAGAGTTACACCGACTTATAATTGCAAAATTACCAATTCTTTTTTACTTGTCTATATAAAAATGTTATAAACTAAATTCATGATATTTACATTGGCAACTCTGGTGTGCTTATTATGTTAAGTTGGTAGTACCAACAACGATCAATAGTAGCAGCTTAAGAGTAAATCTACAACACACCGAATTTAATGGCAAGAAATGTCAATGGAAATGTCGCTGGAATTTTTTATCTTTGTCAGAATGGAACTGATTAAATTACCGAATACATATTAAATATCTCAAGTTTTCTAAAAAAAAAATAAACATCAACAGAAAACGTCCTTATCCCAAAATTGAAAACGGCATACAAAACAGATGGCGAATGTGAGAAAGGAAAAAAATATATTTAATAAGACATCCATTCATTACACCACGTTTCAGACACACTTTCTGAATGTATTTTCTCTGATCTTTTGAAAGAAATTTCGTATGAAAAAGTCTCGGGTAAGCTGCATCTCTCAGATATGTATTTATTCAAATTTCCGTCTTAATATCCAAATGTTTCTGAACTTCTTTAATAATCCTTCAGCTCCGCAAAATGTTGCTTTTTCTCCCTGATGCGCACAGAGAAGGCAGAAGAAAGCCTGTCTCTTTTAAGTTTAAGGGCACAGTGCATGTACCCACTTCGGTTCTATATAGTGACCTCAAAACATTACATCGCGGTGAACAATTTCTTACCCAGCGGCATGAACGGCTTTGAAGTTAAATGTTTCTGTTTTGAAAGGGACTCGACAGGAAACATGTGTATAGAATATGTCGGTCAACCGCGTGTAGTAATTATTCCTGCAACGAGCATGTTAATAGTTAAAGACCAGCGACAGTTTAAAAAAAACCTCATTGATAGAAACTTGCATGGGTAATTGCACTGAATGAATTAAGCCTGTATCAGACAATGCAATTTTGTTGCCGCGATAGAATCCATGAAATTTTTCTTATCAGACTATGCAATTCTGTCCCGGCAACTGCGTTGCATGAATTAGAACAAGCTCTATTCCGTGCAACAAAATTGCATGGATTCTAGTTACTTTTATGAAGATTTGTTTATTATCAACCTAGCTGTTGTTGGCTGTTGATCATGGTTGTTGTTAGTACCACTGTACAGCAATTTTCTTTTAAATTTTCATCCATTGCAATATTTTGCTCGAATAAAAAATAATTGTTTACATTGTAAACAATTATAGCAACCGCTATGAATGTGCAAGAATGTGATTTAATAATTCTGCATTGCATTATTCACCAACAAAACTTGTGCTCTAAGTCCATTCGACTGAAGAATGTTATGGATGTGGTAGTAAATACCATTAATTTCATTAGATCCCGCGGTCTTAATCATCGCCAGTTCAAAGCGTTTTTGGATGAACTCTCTTCAGAACACGATGATGTAACATATTATTGCGAAGTAAGATTGATAAGCAAAGGTAAAATGCTAAAAAGGTTTTATGACCTTAGAAAAGAAATAGCTGATTTTATGGAAATGAAAGAGAAAACATTGCCGCAAATTTGTGATCCATCTTGGCTTTGTGACGTGGCATTCCTGGTAGACATCACAAGACATTTAAACGACCTGAACTTGAAGCTTCAAAAATAAGGGCAATTAGTAAATCAGCTGTACAGTCATCTTAAAGCTTTTCAAAACAAAATTCGCTTGTGGGAAACACAAATGAGAAGTAAAAACTGTTTTCATTTTTTAACATTATCCAGTCACGAAAACATTGAATACGGTCGCTTTGCTGAAGAACTGGAACTACTGTCAGAGCAATTCACTGATCGATTTTCCGATTTTAATATTTTTGCAAATCCTTGTAAGTGTAATGTGGAAGATGCTCAGCTTCACCTACAAATGGAGTTGATCGAGCTTCAAGAAGACTCATATTTGAAGTTTAAATTTGATGATGTGGAACTAAGCGAATTTTACAGAACATACCTTTCCGAAGAAAAGTATCCACAGCTTAGAGTTTTCGCACGAAAAATAATTTGCACATTCGGAAGCACGTATAAATGTGAGCAGCTTTTTTCAATCATGAAAATTAATAAGCATCATACTCGGCTTATAGATGTTAATTTAGAAAACACTTTGCGCATATGTACTACTGATATTGACCCCAATATTGATCATCTTGTTTCTCAGCTTCAAACTCAAGTATCTCATTCATTTTCATTTGATTTTGCAATTGCATTGCCTGGCTTTATAAACAAACAGGACAAGTTTAAATGGTGTTTTGAAATTGTTTTGTGTTTATAATTGAAAAGTATTAATTTGGAAAATAAAACATCATAAATCCTATAATAGTAACAATCATGAACGCTGTTTATGGGAGGCTGCTGCGTCCCCTAGAAGTTCGGTGATAGTTACCAAAAGGCACTACAATAGATACGGGATTGTTAAAATGTAATACAAATACATTCCGCACGATATTTGTTGAGATAGAATTCCAAGAATTACAATATTATTTTAAAATAAATTTAATTCAACATCCATTAATGTAATAGTACAATGTACAGGGTGTACCATTTGAAATTTTTGAATAAATTCAACTTCAACGTCACGATATTGGCCACACGTTTTTAAACACTCTGTATGAAGTTTTGCAAATTTGACATAAACTAGTCGAATTCCATTGCTTTTAAATTATCCATGCCAAACATTAATAATAAAAAAATATTCAAATTCATTAATAAATAAAGCTATATATCGGAGTTATTCTGTTTCCAAATATCACTTGCATCCCTCCATTTTTTTCGAAAATTGATAACTTGAAAACTGTCACATTTTGGCCTATAATACCTTATATGAAATTAGTCTAGAATTTGCCGTAGAATAAAAAATGCATAAATATACAAAGCGTTCCATTTGAAATAACAGAGTTGATGATGGCTTCCGGTATAACTGGAAGTGCGAGGAAGTTGACACTGTTTTCATTGAATAGATCTTTTTGAAAAACCCTTATATACCTACAAATTTTCAGATTTCAATTCTGACTACTTTTAAAGATAATCCTACGAGGCCCTCTTCGTGATACACGCTGTATTATAAAGAAAAATTAAACGCTGCGCGCTGTTGGTTGGTACGCGAATCACTTGAGAAGGCTGGTCCGACTTGACTATTTTTTTTTTTAATGTTCGTAATAGTCCGAATAAGGTTTTTAGGGAAAGAAACATTGGAAAAGTTGCCCGGATAATTGGAAAATTCGGGAAATTTGCTTTTTTCTATGGTATTTTTGTATGAATTCAAGATTTCATGATTCGAACGATGGATATGCGTAATTCTTCTTTTGTTTTGATCATTATGGTCCTGAAAAAGTTTTCAGGAAAAAAAAATTGTGACATTTACAAACGAGAGTCGGAAAAAATCGGAAAAATGCAAAAATCATTTTTGTGCGCACTCACGATCATAACTGACGATAGTTTAATTGAAAAAAAATATCTGGAAGATCTGGAGAAAAATCTGGAAAAACACATTCTAGCCTAAATTAAAATAAAATTACATTTGTGTTGCTTCGCGCGATATGTCAAACAAGTGAAGTTATTTTTATCAAACCAATCGGTTACATAGTGATTTATTCAGTTGTTTATTATCAGTTGAATTGTGATTCTTCGCATCGCACATTGTGTTGCAATCGACACAATTGAATTGAATTGACACAACGAAGCAAGAGATTCATTGTGATTTCAAATTTAATGGAAGACAATCATTCATTTGGTCGACATGAAATTCTGACTTAATTCAATTGTGAGTTAAATTTTGTAACAAAACCGCATCCAAATCGAACACATTCCAGGCAGATCACATATTTCCAGCATTTCAGCGGTATCTCCCATGTAGTTTCCCATTGGCGTACTTCTGATTGTACTCCTCTTCAAACTGAATATCCATTGCCACAATCGTTAATAGATACAATCATCACTCAGAAATACATTTTTTCTCATTTTTACTTTGTTTACACATGTTCAATAGCTTTTTAGAAATACACAAAACGATCACAAACAAATTTTATTGAAATGTGGAGAGGACAACGTCCGTCGGGTCGGCTAGTATATGAATAAAAGTGTTAAGTGCATGACTTGATTTAGCTCAACCAGTCAGATTATTCATGTGATCACTCGGTGAGGTGCAACAGAGTGTGCGTAGAGAACTATGCTAGTTGTTCAGTAAGCATGTTTAGATTCATTTGTGGCGTAATGGCAGTGTGTTTTAACTATCTAATATATTGTTACAAATAAATACTGAGGCGATGAAGAGTATGAGAACATCAATAATAACCATATTGAACTTTCCCTAACCTTTACACATAGAGATATCCAGATTGTAGCTTACTATTTAAGATTTATTTTACTTATTGTTTTACTTACACTATATTTTGTTTTCAGTTTATTGTTCTCAATAAGTGGCCATTGTTCTCGAAATGGATCAAAGATTCCACCTCAAAATGAACCTGGATTAGGACAAAATTTTCGTTCAGAAAAGGTCTTCATATAAATGAAAACCGCAGTAAAACTTGTCAGGAATATTTTAGAAGAATTACACACATATCATCGATGAAAAAAACAGTGGACCAAATGTCTAATCTTAAGGCATACTTGCTGTTTCTTAAAATACCAGATAAGAGCTTGAAAAGTAATGTACAAAGACATTGACATATCTTACGGATTGCCATAGTTTGAAGCATTATAAAACATAGAAGAGGAAATCCAAGTGTGACTCTTTCTAGAATTTACCAAATTCCAGTTTTTTTAGAATCCCTTTTAATAGGTATCTCAGATTCGTTAATACAATTTGTGTAAGCAACTTTAGCGACAGATTTAAGCTGAGACCGAAGATTTTTAAATTAATAGTTTTTGTTGTTTTGATCCCCGGACCTGATCTTTATTCTTTAGAATAGTTATTATTGATAAGGCTTGCGAGCTTTTTTATTCTAAGATAGAGACTGCAATAACCGCTAACGTCCCAAAAACTTTACCTAGAATTAGTTTTCGTTATCCTTCTTGATTTACTAATGACATTATACGAAGGCTAAAGTTGAAATATCGCATTGGAAAAACTTAAAAAAAAAACAAAAAATGTTAATGTTTATACCAAATTTAGCAATCTTCGGGTTCGTATTACATTACGAATATTGAACATCAAATAAAATCTGACCCTAATAAGTTTTGGTTTTATCTGAATTCAAAGAAAGGAGTCTTCAGTATCCTTCCAAGTATAAATTTTAGCAACAGTTTTGAATGATCCTAATGATATTGTGAACGCATTTGCTACTTTCTTTCAATCTAGTTATATTATCTCCTCATCTCCAAAGTAAAACGTTCTCCTTACGGTGTTAAATTATTCGTCTTATAGTATTCCTACCTTCTCCGAGTCTGTTGTGTGTTAACTGCCTTAAAAAATTTAAACCAAAACTCATCGCAGGACCTGATGGTCTGCCGGTCTTCTTGTTTAAAGATTGCGCAACAATATTTGCTAAACCATATTATGTATTCTATATAATTTGTTACTAAGTGTAGGTAAATTCCCTGATCTTTGGAATTCAGGTCAAATTTGTCCCATCTTTAAAAAGGATGACAAAAGTCGAGAATTACTGTCCTATTACTATCATTTGTAATGTCTCTAAAGTCTTTGAAATATTGCTTTATGAAGGTCTGTTTTCGCATGTAAAATCAAAAATATCCGCTGCGCAGCACGGCTTTTATCTAATTTGATGTGGTCAGGTAGATGTCATCATTGGATTGGCTGGACCTTGGTATTCTATTGTCAAAATTATCAAACTTTGGCTTAACTAAACAGTGTCGAATCTGGTATTCAGACCCATGGACTACCATGTATTTTTTCCGCTGAATCCGAATCTGCCTTCAGATTTGGCCCAACGGGACTGAGTTTTCGGGAAAACTTAAAAAACTGGTGATTCATAAAAACGTCATTTACGATCGACGAAAGTTATAAAAAATCAAATTATTCTACCCTCTCACTAGACGTGTGATTTTTCACTCGTTTAATTCCAATTTATCATCATAGAGTCAGACAAGCTAGTCCAATTTCATTCAAAAACAGAAAATAGATCAAAATGCTTAAAAACGCCATATTCATGGCATAATTCGTGTTGCAGAGTTCTGGATCCACCTTTTTATCCACCCACCCATTTATGAATTCATACATCTTTCTATCCAGTCGTTCATGCATGAATATGCATATTTATTCATCCACTTGTACCACCTATAAAACCACTCATCTATCCATCTACTTTTTGTGCTGAGAGATGAGAGAACAGCTTAGAAGGGGTCGGCAAGTAATTTTAGGTGGGTCCGGATACTTTTGAAATTTTTTAACGGGGCCAGAAAAAAAATCATATTTCTTAATAATTTTTTATTTTCATTTGCACTCAAATTTAATCTGCTTAATAACCATTAAGAACTCAAATCAGTCACAATTGTAAAATACTAGAAAAAAATGATAAGGGTGGCACTCAAACGTAAAAAAATATTTTTTAAATAATTTATTTGAGTAATTTACATTTTAAAAAAAATTTTGGCGGTCCCGTATTTTACCTTCAGTACTTTACATTCCGCGGTCCGGATCTGGACCGCGGTCCGCCAGTTGCCGACCCTTGGCCTAGAAGATTGAGAATGCAATAAAACTTGTAGAATACTCTACTTTCTCTTTTTAACAACCAACAAGTTTTCGCCCGATAAAGGGCGAAAATTTCCGAATATTTCTGAGGCGAAATTGAAAGAAGGTGTATTCGATGGACCTCAGACTCGGACATTGTTCAAGGATGCAACATTCATCACTACAATGAGTAGCGTTGAGAAGAGTGCTTGGACTACTTTCAAAGCTGTAGCGACAAATTTTTTAGGAAACAACAAGAGTCCTAAATACGAAGAAATTGTATCAAAAATGATAAAAGACTTCCAAATTGACAGTGGAGTATCGTGGTTGCCGATCAATAGAAATAAATTCCACCTATGGGGTCCCTCAAGGATCGGTTCTCGGCCCGCTATTATTTCTAATCTTTATTAATGACATTGTCCGGAATCTGAGTTGTGAGGACCTTCTTTATGCAGATGATCTCAAACCATATCTGTCTGTGTCAGATATTAATGATTGTGTCAAGCTTCAATCTAACCTAAACAAAATTTATAATTGGTGCTCTGAAAATATAATTTATTATGAAATTGATAGTAAGACCTCGGAATAACCTTTTATAGTAAGCTTAGTTTTGTTGAACATATTATTATTAACAATATACAACGTGAGGCTTATAAACATCTCGGCATTGTTCTAATAATAATAAGCTCAAGACAGTTTTCTGAAACTTATACTACTTCGCTGCTGTTCAATGCATTCGTTTTACTAAAAAGTAATATTCCCACTCATTAGTTGGCTTAGGCTGTCGAGTGGTGTATGCTAAATAAATAAATAAATAAATAAATAAATAAATAAATAAATAAATACATAAATAAATAAATAGATAGATAGATAGATAGATAGATAGATTGATAGATAGATAGATAGATAGATAGATAGATAGATAGATAGATAGATAGATAGATAGATAGATAGATAGATAGATAGATAGATAGATAGATAAATAAATAATTGTGTATTAAACCTCGATGGGTAAGATAAAACTTAAAAAATGTCCAGAAGTTTATTCAAAACAAGCTGACGATAGGTCAAGTGTGTCATGAAGCAGGAGGACTATGTCAAAGAAACAATTTCTATAGGTAAGCAGTACTGTTCTACACAGTTCTTATTATATAATGACTTGCCCTCATATACTGAAATTTATTTGAGCTATTTTGAATGTTCAAATCTTTCCGTAAGTACACGAGCAGACAATATTAAAAGATCTTTCAGCTGACTTACTCCGCTTAATTAATATGCACGAAATTCAAGAACTTTTCCGGAAACTTCACTAGTGGTTCGAGGATGTTAAAATATGCCTGGTAACGCGATCATCAATTATCTCGTATCTCTGTCTAGACTAATTACTACTCTTATTAGCATACTAACCGTCTTTTAAAAGTCAAAGTATATAACAAGACTTCAGTAGGCGCAACAAAGGGGAGATGGGATTAGTGCACCTAAAGATAACCGCAAGTGGATGATTGCAGGAAGTATGTGCGTGTCTGTATTCCATTGGTATTTGCGATTTGCTTATTTTACAATATTTTCATAAAATTTAATAATTCTTCTCATAGTCATATAATACATACAGAAAAAACATGTAAAAGCATCTATTACCTGCAAAATCGTCCTTAAGTTTCGATAATTCTTGCCTTTATAGGGTGTGCTATATACAGGATGTTTCAGGAGGAGATGTACATATTTCAGTATATTATTCTATATTCAATTTTAAACAAAAAATTTCCTATGAACTTAGGTCTGGAAACGCTTCGTCTAGGATATACAGGATGTGAAATTTAAAAAAAATTCTACAAAAATATGTAAAAATATACAGGGTGTTCCATTTAAATTAGCACAGTTAACATCAGGGGGCCATTTTGTTTGGATTTCATTTATTTATCTACTATCATTTTCGAAAACTTCATAACAAATCATGCATATTTTGTATTTCATATTTTTTATAACTCTAAAAACAAACAAGTTAATGGGGCGTCAAAATATAGTGAAACACCCTGTTCATAGGAACTTTCTTCTTATCATTGTAACGTTAAATTACCAGTTAGCGATAGAGGCATAAGAAAATTAATAAATTAAGTAAATATGGTCACCACTTTATATGCGACTCTTAACACTTTGTGAGAATTAAAGGCAGTAACACTGGTTGCATATCTAAATAGATTTTATTTAGTTGAAAATTTTTGCATACAGAAAGATAAACATACATCATGTAAAAATATGGGCAAATATTTATAAGCATTAATTTATGGCTTCATATATTTCCGTAATCTCCCTTAAACTCCTTAAATTCCTGAAAATCAAAGTGATAGTATACAAATATTACGTTAAATAATTAAAACAGTAATCGTCTTTTTGTTCTTTGTGCATAATTTTACTAAAGCAGAGTACTTGATTGTTATTTATTTAAAAATATTATTGTTAAAAATGGAAGGCATGTAGAACGTTGGCTGGATAGAATACAAAAAATGTTAAGGCTTTTTGCGCGAGTTCGGCGAGCGTATGCGGGAGATAGATAGCGATTAGCGTGCGGGAATTCCGACGAATATTACACATATTAGGTTGTTGTGTTAAGGCCCCAGAAAAACTAGGGTGAGTGTTTCATTATTTGAAAAATGCATAATTTGATAATTATTTGTTACCCGCAATTGTATTTGGCACGTTTTGCTTAGACGATTTAGTTTTTGTAGGTCTTAAGATATACGTACGAAACTGCTAATTATAGTTTTTATCCAACGTTGTACATAGGCGTTTCTCGAAATTCCTCCCTGATACTGTAGCTAATGCTATTACTGTTCTTGTTGATGTTGAGCAATAAATGAGTCTGAAAAATTAAAGAAGAAAATTATGTCACATGGATAGCGGAGTCTTTTGCCTGTCCTGTACTTACCTGACCCGATACCTTAGAAAGAGTAGCCGTGTAGCCGCAGTAATTTACGTAAGCCGAAGGCACTTGGTGAGCTGTCTTGATTACGTGATCCTGAGGCTGTGAGTACATTTCCATTTGTTATAACATTTTGCTGTCTTGTGCAAGCCCCAAAGAAGTAGTGAAGAGCTGTTGTCGTCGACCATTTTGCCGTGAATCTTTTGATTTTCTCTGCTGCAAGTTCTACAATTTTTTAACGATCTATTTCTCACAAATATTTATTAGAGAACAAATATATGAACAATTTATTTACCTAATTATAATAATATTTATTGGTCTGAGATGGTAATTAATATATGCCACTTTGGCTTTTGGTGTCAATAAAATTATACTACGTATAACAGATAAATAGTATATTTTGTAAACCGAATAACAGCTGTTATCCTGGGGGTTTGATATATTGTTTTATTAATAATGTTTTCTACCGTGTAATTGATACCTAAATAATACCCACTCATTTGTTAATAACTAAATAATGTTCATCTATTGTGTAGTAGTATTTCAGTAATTTTAAGTACTTAATTAATTAATTATTTTCACAAAATTATTACCTGATTAATCTAAGTTATAGAATTTTATACATTTTAACCCACATTAAAGTTTGCATTTTAAGATCAAAATTTTGTGTAAGTCTTACGCTCCTCTTCCCTTTTGTCGATTTGTTTCGGCTGGCGCCCAGGCCTAGCTTATTTGTACTTTTCTGTAATCAGGAAATATACTTTTCACCCACTGTCTTGCTCCCCGACAAAAATTAGCTACCGCGCAGTGGTTAAGAGCAATTGACACACTTAAGAACCAACTGATTAGGTTATATCATTAACTGAGAAATCATCAACTTTTTTATAGGAACGCACTCACGGACCCTGTATACATATTATGCTTGTAAAAGATTGTAGCAGTATCATATTTGCCAGTTTGTGCCTTAAATCAAATCCGTTTCACGATATTGAACCTCGGCATAGCTCGACTTCAATCTTATAGTCCTTATTGTGGCCTTCTTAGACGTATTAAATAAATCCTACCTAATAAATCCGGCCTTTTTATAAAGTCCATCATTTCATTAGGTGAGTGATTGATTACCCAGGTCCGATGCCGACGGCGTGGCCTTCGCAAATATTGGAATTTGAGTCTAGCCGCAGATGGACAGGTATATACATTATGTGCTTGGGTGTTACATCGTCCGTAGGCGTTTCCACTAGAACCCTCTTCAGAAAATCGCTATTTAGTAAATATTTCCTGCTAATTCCAAAAGTTGCTTACTTTAACCTTCCACAAATATAATATAGTGAAATTGGAAATAGAACAGAGTAAAAAGGATCTGGCATTTTTTCTGTTAAAGATTTGTAGACAAATTTTGCAAAATACAGTAAATTTTTCTAATAATTTTTCAAAAAATCATAACAATTTACTTAATAAAATGACGCAGAACATTACAGAAAATTAAACTGAACTAAACATGAAGTCTGAAGAGGACAGGCTAAGAAGGCGAAATTAAATACAATAGACCATAAAGATTTTTTAAGAAATTATATCATTTTTTCCAGTGTATACGACTAAAAGTTAAATTTAAACGTTTGTAAGAAATTTGACACAAATTGAATTACGTGATTTCCGGTAAAATAACGAGTCCCTCGTGTAGTTTGTTTTAAAATTATCAGGAACAGTGTAAATATGTCACCCCTACGGGAAATCAGCTTCCCGGCCTAGAGGAACAAAATTGGATTATGGTAATTATACTTCAAATTGCACAAAATGAATTTTATATTCGTTTTCCCCGTTATTACGTACATTTTCGAATATAATTTCGACTAAATCTCGTTTTACAAATACAATTTTTAATATTTAAAATTCCCTGTTTCCTTAAAGTCGTTTTTATGTGAACACTTTTATAATTTACATTTAATTTTTTAACGGTATATACAGTGTTCTGCTTAAGGATGCTCACAATGACATTCCGGAAACAGTAAAGATAAAAAAAATCATACAAAGTGGTGCTTTCAATTTTCTTATAAATTTATAAATCACTAGCCTATTTTTTTTAGATAATGTTCATTTATACAGGGTGTCTCACGGTGACGGCCCATTAGAATTATTTCAGAGACTACTTCGATCTGAATTTTGAAAATTTGGGATACCGGGTTTTCGGGCATGCCCTTCTCAACTAAAATAATGGCGTCCACGTACCACTTCCGGTTATACCAGAAGTCGCCATCAATTTGCTTATTTTAAATGGAACACCCTATATATTATTGCAATTTTGGATTCTACGTGTTATTTTAGGTGGACTTTTATGAAGTTTCCCTATTCCTAGAATTAACCTTTTTCGAGATATTTAACTTTTTTTCAAAAAAATGGACAGAAACAGTGACTAGCTTCAAACCATGTGTATTTTATGGTAAGAAAGATAAAGCAATAATACTTATAGGGAGGATAGCTAGACCCCTAAGCTTTCAATCCATACTTTCAGAGTAGTTTAATTGCATACAGGGTGCTAGAAATTTAATGCCGAGCTTAATTCACTTCAAACCTTCATAAGCCGGTTTTTTTAAATAGAACATCCTGTATGTGTTTTTTATTCTGATACACAATGTTATTCTCTTTCGAACGGTATCAGGGTTCCCCATACCTATCTCTTCTAGTTTTTAGGTTATCTACTATTTTTTGTGTAATCACCTAATCATGTAATTTCTTGCGAGGATAGCTTTGGAATTTTTAGCAAAACTTCAAAACAAACAACTAAACTATCAATTTGTTGTTAGTCTCTTGCAGTGACAGTTTATAAGAAATAGAAAACAATACATATTCAAATGCTGATATTTTAAATTTATTGTTTATTCACAGACGCTGCAATGGGATTATAAGCAGAACATGTACAGTTTTTAATGAGTCATATCCAAATTTGCCACCAATGAGCAGAAAAATAGTCGAATTTGTACAGAAAGAATTTTACCAAAACCAACAACTTTAAATGAAGATAATGTAATAAATATGGTAGCCTATTTTTTAATGTTCATCCAGAATTCTCACCTCGTGCCGCAGAGTATGATTTAGGAATTTCACGAGCGTCCATTGACAGGATGCTAAGAACTAATGATATGCACCCATACAAATTTAAGCTACTTTCTGCTCTTCATCCGGGTGAAGCCGTGCAACGTGTACAATTTTGTGAAACGATGTTAGTGCGATACCAAGAAGATCCACAATTTTTGCAACATATTATATGGACAGACGAGTCAAAATTTACGAGATAAGGTATTTTTAATAGACATAATACTCATTCGTGGTCATCTGAAAATCCTCATGGTATCCGAGAAAAAAACTTTCAAAATAAATTTAGCGTAAATGTTTTTTGCCTAATTAAAGGTAACCAAATTTCTTACCATAAAAATTTAAATACCGACAGATGTCTCAATATTTTGCAAACGGCTGTGGCAGATTTTCTAGATAGACCAACTAAGGAAGTGTTGTTATCAATTAGAAGGGGCTCCACCTCACTGTCACAATCAAATCGATCAACAGCTGACTGAAATGTTTGAAGATAGATGGATGAGACGCCTATGACCGTGGAATTGGCCAGTGAGGTCTCCCGACCTCGCTCCATTTGATTTTTATGTTTGGGGAGTAATAAAGCAAAAAGTTTACGCTTCAAAAGAGTATTTGATTGCTTGAATACGAAGAGTGTTCCATGAATTGCCTGCAGCTGAAATAGCAAAAGCGGTGACTGATGATGTTATCTCTAGAATCCACAAGTGCTTAGCTGTTAATAGGGTCATATTGAACACTTATGACTTTATTAAGTCATTTTTTTATCTTAGTGCATTATTGTTATCAACATACATAATTAAAATTGTGTATTACTATGTATGAAGTTGATATTTTAGCTTAACTCTTAACTTTATTCTGCTCATTGATGGAATATTGGGATATGTCTCATTAAAAACTGTAAATGTTCTGCTTAGAATCCCATTGTAACGTCTGTGAATAAATAATAATAAATAACTGGCGACAGTTTAGTTCTTTGTTTTGAATTTTGCTAAACATTCCACAGTTATCCTCGCAAGAAATTACATGATTTTAGGTGATTACACAAAAAATAGTAGATAACTTAAGAACTAGAAGAGATAGGTATAGGGAACCCTGACACTTTTCGAAAGAGAATAAAATTGTGTATTAGAATATAGAAAAACAAATAGTGTGTTCCATTAAAAAAAACGACTTATGAAGGTTTGAAGTTAACTAAACTCGGCATTAAATTTCTAGCACCCTGCATGCAATTAAGCCACTTTGAAAGTATGGGTGAGAAGCTTAGGGGTCTAGCTATCCCCCCTAATAAATATTGTTGCTTTATCTCTCTTACTATAAAATACACATGGTTTGAAGCTAGTCACTGTTTACTGTTTCACATAAGACATACTACGAGAAATGTTACATCTTATAGAAATACAGAATTCCACAAGGTTTAATTATTTTGCAGTATAAAATATGTAGGTACCGGTAGACGACATACCGGATATTTTGACAGTGTTCGGCAATGTTGGATCTATTACAATAACATTATAAACTAAATAACCCGGCTAGGTACCGGTTTTCGTCGGCTGTCACTTGCAGCAACGTATATTATCATGTATAAAGTATATTAACATAGAAAATGTTGTATATTTTTGTGAAAGCTAAATTTTTGAAATTATACTCTTTTTCTTATGGAACATGACGACTTGCTTATACATGAATATATTTTTAAAGCTAAAATAATAAAACAGACCCGTTATATAAGTTTCCTTCCCCGCTACTGCTTATGGTTTCTGACGTCAAAGACAAATTATATGTACCAATTCTGCGGCTCTAATGATCACTTGTCTCTGTATATCCCTATCGAATGAGTAACTGTAGATGGTAGACATCAAAATAATAAGATTTAGTCAAACATGCCAGTAAAATTTTGCGGGTACGATGTACAGAGCGTTAAAGTTTTATTTTAAATATCTGTTTAGGCCATATTAAATAGATTTAAATGATTTCTTTAATTATTTTATATCCTTTGTCACAGATGGCGTACCATGTACAATTTTTGAAACAAAACTGTTCCTTTTTATTTTCTTTTATTTGGTATGTGTGCAAAAAACTCTGATAAAATAGTACAGTATAGAACCGTGTTCATTAGTATAGATTTTTACAAATTTTAGAAAAGTTACGTGATTATAGATATTAACTTATAGAATTACCGCATCACTAGTTGGTGACTCGTATTAGTATTACATTACCTATCTTTCCTTCCTTCTCTCCATACTAATACGACAACAGTGAAAGTGCGCCATTTTCCTGTACTAGTAAGTGGCCAAAGCATTTACAAACCTTTAATTTATTTAATACAGTCCACTATAGTAAAATTCACGTAAGAAGTAATTTTAATTAAAAATTTTAATTTTTTTTATCATCACCACAGTAGTATAGTCGATCGAGCATGCGGTGGCAAGCATTTCTCGGCCACACTTCCTATTCTGGGTTCGATCCCTGGCGTCGGCACTGACAATGTCGATGGATAATGGGTGTTTGTCCGCGTTTTTTCAAGTGTAGCTCCCTTCCCCACAGCCTTTGGCTTTGGATTTGGGGGTTGTCTCATTTCTGTGGTGTGTTTTATGTTTTATGTTATCGATTTATCGGATAAATATCGGAGCTGTGTAATTTGTCAGGCTGATTATTTTTGAGGGAAAGGGTATACTTCTTTGATATTGATAAACTCCTTTTTATTCCCGTTGGGTGATTCCTCCTCGATAATCATCCAAAGTGACCCGTATAAATGCACCTTTACTGCTACACTTGTTCCTCTTCGGTCCCCATCCCAGTACAGATGCAGAGCTCAGCAACAGGTCCAGTGTTTCAATTCAACAAGTAGAGTTCATGAAACTGTAACTCGCATTGTCTGTTTAATCTACGGCGACGTGCATCGGCGGGCGACGTCGTGCATGTCGCTATATTTTCGGGTGCCCTCCGAGAATACGGTCGGATGAAAATATTTTCGACGCGTTCAGACCCTATTAAAATTCAGCGAGTGAGTTTTCCGAGGGATTACTTTACACTGGGAAATTTTTAATGAAGACAGTGTTTGTTCTGGATTTAGCGAGGATGTGTTTCGGGCGTTAACGCCCGCCGTTGATCTTGAAAGGGTGTAGTCATAAAAAAACCGTATAAGCAGTATTTAACTAAAATTATTTTGAGGAATATTGTGGAATTTTAACGTGTACGAAATATTTAAATTTATACTCCAATCGAATTAGATCAGTTTATTGCACTTTATGACTGGGAAAGGGTATACAGGGTGTTAAAAAAAGGGTGTAAAATATTTAAGGAGGTAATAGTATGAAACAAAATAAGCACAAAAGTCCAAACAAACATGCGTCCGCAAAGTAACGGTTGCGGAGATATGGAATGTTTTATGTTTTTTAGCCCCTTTCTTTATTTTGTAAAAACGTTGTGTATTTTCTTATAATAGTTGGTTGATGTTTAGTGAAATAAACAGTACGTATTTGACAGTTGTTCTCAGTGCACAAGTTTTCTTTCACTATGGCTGGTTACTCTAACGCAGAATTAACAGACATGCATTTCATGTATGGTCGTGCTAATGGGAACGCCACCGAAGCGCGACGTCTTTATGTTGACGCTTATCCAAATCGCCAGATTCCTTCACAACGCATGTTTGGAAGAATTCACCAAAGATTGCGTGATACCGGTTCCATGAGCAAACAGTGCCATTTATCCGGAAGACCAAGGTCGGTATCCACTCCTAGAGCAGAAGAAGAAATTCTAGCACTGCACTGGTAGAGCAGAATCCAGGTACGAGTGTGCGGAGAATATCAGCCGACGTAGGAATTAGTGGTCCTCTTGTTTGGAGAATCCTTTACGAGCAACTGCTTCATCCATATCATGTGCAACAAGTACAGGCCTTAAATCCAATAAATGATCATTAAGCACGTTTGGTTTTTTGCCGCTGGTTTCTACGTCATGATGCTGAAGACCCTCGTTTTCTTGCAAACATTCTTTTTACTGATGAGGCCTGGTTCACAAGAAATTAAGTGTTTAATTTTCACAATACGCATATTTGGGCCGACGAAAATCCTCATGCTCTAATAGAATCTGGATATCAGGCACGTTTTTCATTAAACATTTGGATGGGTATTGTAAGTGACAGGTTTCTAGGTCCTGTTGTTTTACCAAACCGATTAACAGGCGCTGCTTACCTCAACTTACTGACATTAGAAGACATTTCTTTGAATCAGAGGCAACAAATGTGGTTCCAGCATGATGGTGCTCCAGCTCATTTTTCCATGGCCGTTAGAGAGCATTTACACCAAACTTTTCCACATAGATGGGTAGGAAGGGCCGGACCTGTTTTATGGCCTCCAAGATCGCCTGATCTGAACCCTCTAGATTTCTTTGTTTGGGGATATTTGAAGACATTAGTGTATGGTACTCCTGTAAATAGCTTGGAAGAGCTGCAGCTACAGATTAATCAAAAGTGTCCAGAAATCCAAACCAAGGAGGGTGTTTTCGAAAGAGTTCGAATATCGTTGAGACGAAGATGTCGTGCCTGCTTGGAACATCTTCTGTAACTTTGTTTTTTGTTTGTTAAAAGCTTCCTTTGTCGGTTTATTCCTAATAAAATAAAATGTTTGAAAAACGAATAGTGGTCCATATCTCCGCAACCGTTACTTTGCGCACCCATATTTATTATGACTTTTCTGCTTATTTTGGTTCATACTATTACCTCCTGAAATATTGTACACTCTTTTTTTAACACCCTGTATAGAATGCAGCGACATTGTGAATAGGTAAGGCCCGCGGCTTTTTTACAAGGTGGGCAAGAAAAAACAATTCAAGGTCAAACCGACTAATGCATCTGGAAATTTTTAGTTGCATTTACAATATTATAGAGAAACTAATGTTCACGAGTAGGAATAAATTTCCACGTCATTTTTCATTATGGCGATCTTCGCCAATAGCCCTACTGTAACCGAAAATTAAAAAATTACATTAATAATAATATCAAAACTTTAAAAATTGTATTTACAACAAAATTAATTAACAGAAAAAAAACAAAGTGATATATTTACCTAACAAACTTATTCCTACTTGGTTTATGAATATTAAAAAATATGAAAAAAACAAACAAATTTTCATAAGGTAGACAGCCAACTTATCTATTTACATATAAAACAACGCCACCAGCTTTTCGTTTGCCTCCAGTTTTAACAAAATATTTTTAAAACATGGTGAATGTTTCCATAAAACAGGTTTATTCGACCGTCTTTTACATTAGCAAATTTACTTATAGTTAATAATGTCTTCATAAAATTAAGGATAAGCACTAAGACTTTGCAATAGTTCTTTTTCTGTTGTCATCACTGTTAAGTTGTTTAAGCGCTCTTTTGTTATCGTATTTCTAAGTCTTAATGCGATTAGCACACAAAAAGTTTCTTTCTACCGAGACACTTGTTGCAGGAATTGTTAAAACTGGGCAAAACAATTTATTTGTTTCCGAAAATACCATTTTAAATTCCTTGTATAATATTTCTATCTTTTTTTTTAACTTCTAAATTACGAAATTGTTCGTCTCTGTACAAAATATTAAGTTCGTTTTTCAACCTATCTATTTCAAAAACGTTTGGATACATTTGTAATGAACATACAAACGATTTTTCGGAAAATTTGTTTGCATATTCGGGAAATTTTATGGAATCTATTAAAGCAAAGAAAATTCCCAAAACGATTTGGTACTTAATTAAAGGGAAATATATTTCGAAAATATTTCTAATTCGTCGCAACTTTTGCCCCGTATACTTGGTAGTCCAATAATATCTTTCACATAATTAAAAATATTTTCAAATTTTTCTTTTTTTTCTGAATTCAGACATTCTTTGACTAGTGATTTTAATTTGTTTAGAGCAGTAGTTTAAGTCAATACGTCTTGAAAAAGGTGTTTCAACAGATAAAACAACATTGTGAGATAGTTTCTTACTTTGTTTTGTTGTAAGGAATTTGTTATTTATTTACTTTAAATTAATACCTGCCTTGTCCTTATCCTTAAAGCCTTTGTACTATCCCTCACACTACCCGCGTACTGTGCGACGCGTACATTAACCGCGAACTAAAGCTACAAGACAAGTACAAGCAGCTTTGAGCCGGCTTCAGTTCCCTCCTAAATCACGTTAGCACCCTGTAGCATATTGTAGGCAAGTGTGACGAGCCTACAAGCAAAGAATTTCTGGCCTCACTGTGGTGGGGACTAGTGGGGAGTAACAGTATCCAATTAAATATTCAAACAATTATTTTATGTTATTTTGATTTTTGATGAATGTAATATGTAATTGGAAATTAGTTTACCTAACTGTTTATTTAGGTTAATAGTAGAATAGTAGGTATTAAAATATAAGGTGTGAGAGCCAAATTTTAGAGTAAGGCCCGGCCTCAGTTGCTTCATCGACGAGCCGCTACTGGTAGAATGATAATATTAAAAAAGTAACGTTTTCGAAAATTTGTGCATTATTATTGCAAAAAGCGATGGATGTTATTGAAATTTAAGTTAAAGACGGTGAATCCAATTATTTTAGAAGTTAATATCGTAGATATAGGTTCTAATCGATCCAAAGAAACGTATCGAAAAAGAAATATTTCAAAAAGTTGAAATTAAGTTACCCTTTACAACTAACAAAGTAAGACGTGCAAAACAGCGTTATACCTAAACAAATTGTCCCAGAGTCAGGAGAAAGCCGCTCGGAAATTAGCTCTTTTTGCAACAGCGCTAGTTAAATATTGATTTGTAAATTATGGAAAAAAACCGTATTCAATTGCTGATATTAAAAATGAATAATTTATTCATTGGTAATGTAATGGGATTATAAATAGAACATGTAGAATTTTTAATGAGAGATATCCCAGTTCACTACTATAAGCAAAAAGACAATTATTTTCAAATTAGTGTTTAACTAAGTACCACTGTCAGAAAAACATCAATAATGACTTATGACATACTGGTTGTATTGTTTTTAAGTTTGCTAGTAAGTTTACAGCCATTCTCGCAAGAAATTTTAATTACTTATCACAAAAACGGTCAATAACAAAAATTAAAAGAGATGAGTCAAGGCAAGTGGCAATATGGATAGATAGAAAGTAAAATTCTGATTAAATATACGGGGTGTTCCATTTAGAAAAAACAAGTTTTGGCGGTACAAAGTTGAGCAAATTCGACAATAAATTTTCATCACCCTGTGTAAAATTAAACAGTTTTTAAAATAACTTTAGCAAAGGATAGGCCTCGGGTGGACTTGTCGCTACACAATTTTTTATTAAACCAATTACCACTTAATATAGTTTATGTATCAATCAAGTTGAAAATTTCAGGTTTGTTTACGGTGAAAATAGTTTTACGTACCTTACTGATGGAGTAGATATAAACTATTTTGTTCTTCACATATTTACCATTTCGAAAAAGTAACGAAATGCTAATTTAAATACAATTGGAATCATAACTGTTTTCTGTTGAACATTTTCCATACAACCTTTGCATCTTGTGATAAATAGAAAACTAATTTAACTACAGTCCGAACAATATTTTTTGATATAGAATTCCAAAAGAAGAATAAGCCAATAAAGTTCTGTTATCGAAACTACTGTAACAATTTACCACGGGGCGCGCCTTGAAATTTTCTGCATTATTTTCAGAATATTAACATATATATATATACTAATTTTATGCAGGAAACTTCGAGGGCAGATAGATCTCTTTAAAATAATATGTGTTTGCCTTATAAACATTGGTCTGGAACATCCCAGTTTTAGAGATACAGGGTGTTGAAGTTGTTAAAAAATATAGATTTTTTGTTTGTCCGGAATCTATTAACCAACGTCAATAAAATTTGATACAGATATTGCATGATAGTCGGCCTTACATTTCCTAAAATATGAGCTTTAAAGGTTCAACCAGTGGTGTACAACTGGACAGGGGTCACCCCTTTTTTACAAAAAAACCTACGCTACTGCATTTTTTACAAGTTTACGGATTTATATTCTAATGCACAAAATACGTAAAAAAGGTAACTTGAATTTTTTTCCCTAAGATTCACCGTTTTCAAGTTATTCATACCAATACAATCTCCTTGTGCAGACATTTCTAACCATAATATTACAAGAATATATTTATGCTAAAATATAAGTGGAATTTGTGTGAGGTGTGTGTGTGTTTGTGTGTGTGAGGTAGAGTTCCCTACGCGTTTTAGTTTCCCCTGGAAGCCTAACCCACTATCTTTACAAATAAGAGCAACTTACATCAAAATAATAATAAATGTACATTTACCAAAGGCGAGGGGTAGTGAATTTTCACAATCTGCATATTTGGTCACGAGAAAATCCTCATAAAATTCGGAGATCTCTTCAACACGAATTTTCTGTGAACGTGTGGCTCGGAATAATTCGCAATAAAGTTTCTTCTTGCCACCCCGTCTAAATTCCCAGTCATTTCTAAACTTTCTAGAAAACCGTCTATTTGAATTATTAGAGGAAGTTCCATTAAATATAAGGCAAAATAGTTGGATACAATGGATGGTACTCCTGTGCATTCTGGGAGAATAATATAATAATGGCTTAATGAAAATTATATGGGGCGATGGATAGGTAGAAGAACAAATGCCAATGTCAACCATAATGGTGCAGAGGTTTCAGTGTCTTGGCCAGCCAGATTCCCATATTTAAACCTCCCGGACTTCTATGTTTGGGGTTATCTGAAAAGTAAAGTTTATTCTATTCCAACAAATACAAGACCACAACTACTGCAACAAATAGAAGACCGGTGTAATGAATTAAAAGGAAACCACCACATGATATTAACTTCAATTAATTCCATTAATAGAAGATGTCAGAAATGTGAAATATCGATGTGGGTGGTTGGCATTTTTAACAATTGTTGTAAATACGTAACGTTAATTTTGTTTCTTGTTTAGTTGCTGTTGCTTACAATTAGTAAATATATTTTTATTATTATTTTGATTTACATTGTTCTTATTTGTAGAGTATTAGGCCTCCTGGGAAAATTAAAACACGCCAGGAACACTATCTCACAGGTGGTGTAGAAGGGAGTGTAAATAATTTTGTTGATGTGGTTACAAATTGCACTTACATTTAAGCATAAACATAAATATTCTTGTAATATTATGGTTAGAAGTTTCTGCCACAAGGGTATTGTATTGGTATGAATAACTTGAGAACGGCGAATCTAAGGAAAAAAAAATAAACTCGCCTTTTTTATGTACCTTGTGCATTAGAATATAAATCAGTTACAATGACTTGTGAAAAATGCAGTGGCGTAGGTTTCTTTGTAAAAAAGGGGTGACCCCTGTTCAGTTGTACACCACTGGTCGAACCTTTAAGGCCCATATTTTAGGGAATGTAAGGCCTACTATCATACATTATATTTACCAAATTTTTTTGAGATCGGTTAATAGATTCCGGTGCTATAAACAAAAAATCAATTTTTTTAACAACTTCAACACCCTGTATCTCTAAAACGGGACTGTTCCAGACCTATGTTTTTAAGGCAAACACATATTTTATTTTTCTTTGGAAAAATTGTCTTAAAATAATTATACACGTAAAACACAATACTCTTCGACTGGGAATTAAATTCCTTTCTTATAATTTTCACGTAAATTGATTTATTTTAATAAGAAATTACACTGAAAATGCACAAGACGGTACACTTACGAAGAAACATGCCTTCGTAACTGCAAGAAACACAGTAAACATTTCAAGCTGCCACGAAGAACGCCACGCCGCCTATGTCTTTCTACCTAAGGTGTCGAATGTGGTTAATTCCAAGAAAGTGACGCAGGGGTCTTCTTGGAACTTTATCTCAAAAAATATCGTACGAACTGTAGGTATATGTAAACAAGCTTGCAATCTCTTTTTTGTACTATTATCTTATTTAAATTGCTTGTTATAAATGATTTTTTAAGATCAAACCAATCAATTATTAATCAAATTAATTTTCACAGTAATAATAGTTAACATTCCGATTTAAATTGCAGTTACACAAATTCGGTTTTATTTGACTTTTTTTTTGACATCCAATTATGTATAATTTTTACCCGAAATTAAGCGCAATTAAGAGTTTGGGTCATATTTACTTTTGAAAGTCTCAGACTACAACACATACCGACACTTTAGTACGAAAACATGCTATCTCAGATTTCGGTTGGAAAACATGCTATCTTAAATTTCAGTTGGAAACTATCTCAGTGTGACTAGAAATTTAAGTTGGCACATTGAATGGTTGAAACCGTACATTTATAATAAACTTATATAATATATTTTTCAAGAAGTAAGGAATGTTTATATTCAGGTACACTATTTATTTTATTTTTTTTTATTCAACATTTTTCAATTAATCTTTACTGTTATAAACGACAAAATTGTTAATTAAAAAATAGAATAACATGCAATGTTGCAACACGTATATTACTCGACGTTTCTTGAAATAACAAATTATAAAAAAAAAAATTGTGTATACCTTAATATATAAAAATGTTTGTTATTACTAAAAATTATTCGATTTTTTTCATACAAGTTTGCTTTGATATAAAAATTAATAGCGCACTCTTACCTGATTTATAGTCACTACTAACCAGAATATAAATATAATGTATAAAGTTGAATGATATGTATACATATATCGATGCGACGGGCGCATATTATTTGCACGTGCACATTTCCGCGATTCCCCATGCACACATGTTTATCGTCTATTTTTTTTTAATTAACAATTTTGTCGTTTATAACAGTAAAAATTAATTGAAAAATGTTGAATAAAAAAATAAAATAAACAGTGTACCTGAACATAAACATTCCTTACTTTTTTTTAAAATATATTATAACGAGCGTTCAAATAAAAACGTGGTCAAGTTGGTTCTGAAAATTTGGACGTAGGGCGTAGCGTATAGCAAATGAACTTAAACGTCATCTGTCAAAGCGCTATATCGCCGCTATCAATTTGAATATTTTCGTTTTAAAAAGCGTTTAAAATGGTGTTTTCTCAAGAACAAAAAGTGTTTATCATAGAGTCCTACTTTAGAAATGGACGCAAGATTGATGGAATATGGAAGTATTATATTGAGGAATGTTTCATAGAATTTCAAAATCAATTTCCCGGCGTTGTTGAGTACAAAATTTTTCAAAGTGCAGTTCAGCGTTGTGTTAATGTTTTCGTGAAACGGGCAGTGTAACAAGAAAAGAAGGAAGCGGCAGACCTAAAAAGCGGACTGAAGAATTAAAAGAAAATGTCCAACAAATAATGGAAAATGCGCCAAGAACTTCTGTACGTGTTTTATCACAAATGGTGGGAGTATCAGTCGGTACCTGCCACACAGTGTTAAAAAAAGATTTGCGTTTGTTCTCCTATCGTTTAACTTGTCAGCAAGAACTTCATGAAGTTGATTTTCCGCGACGGGCTGTATTTTGTGAATGGTTTTTAAACAACTACGGTGAACTTCATAATATCACCTTTTTTTCTGATGAAGCCTGGTTTCATTTAAGTGGTTACGTAAACTCACAGAATATGAGAATGTGGTCTTCTGAAAAACCAGATAACTTTTTTGTCGAGGGTCCTCTACACGCTCAAAAAATTGGAGTTTGGTGTGCTCTTAATCGAAGAAGGATTTATGTACCTATTTTTTTTAATGGTACTGCGCAAAGGTATAGAGAAGAAATTATCGCTCCTTTTGTTAACCAGCTGGAAGAAAACGAAATTACAAACTTTTACTTTCAACAAGATGGCGCAAGGGCACATACGGCAGGCGAGACGATGAATATGTTGAGGGAAGTTTTCCAAAATCGATTAATAAGTCTCAATGCTGAACATGAATTTCCACCGAGGTCATGTGATATTACGCCGTGTGATTTCTTTTTGTGGCCTTACCTTAAAAACACTATTTTTGAACTGCCTATTCCTGATTTAAACCATCTGCAGGCTCGACTTATAGACAAGATTCGTGAAATTAACAATAACCCGAGCATCTTAGAAAATGTTTTTAATTCTTTGAGGAACAGGTGTGAAAAGTGCTTGGAACAAGGAGGGGGACACTTTCAGCAGCTGCTTTAATTTATTGTTATAACAAGGAGGGGGACACTTTCAGCAGCTCCTTTAATTGTTTGTTATTGTTATCACGATTATTCTTTAAAATAAAGTTATATAGTCATTAACGTTATTGAAACTGACAGCTGCTATACAGCTCGTTGAGAAATGAGGTTAAGTTGGTCGCTATAAGCTACTCCCTACGTCCAATGTGTCAGAGCCAACTTCGACCACGTTTTTATTTGAACGCTCGTTATGTTTATTATAAATGCACGGTTTCAATCATTCAATGTGCCAACTTAAATTTCTAGTCACACTGAGAGATATGTTTTTACCTAAACATCTGAGTTAGCATGTTTTTCAAGCTTAATTTGAGATAGCATGTTTTCCAACTGAAATTTGAGATAGCATGTTTTCGTACTAAAGAGTCGATACCTACTGACATTTTCAAATTAACTGGTGCTCTATGTTGCACATATTACCAGAATTCGTTTTTAATTTTAAACTTTAACACTGTAGATTGAAAGTATATTGCGCAGTTTTTTATAAGAAGCAATAACCACATCATTAAAATGGAATTAACAATGCCTAAAAACATATGGAGTATTTAACCGGCAGTATGTGATCGTAGTTATAGGGTATGGCAAAAATGTCATCAGTCATATACGAGTATTATCGGAAGGAATTAGACAAAAACTAGAGCTGAGCCCCTAAGAAATGCTCTTACGGCCAGCTATCCGGATGGGATTGAACATGTCAGCTATATAACGGATGACGCTGTGGACAATTTATGAAACTCCTGATTAAAAAACTTCATTCCCGGAGAAAAATTCGGGATAAATCAGTTAAGAAAGTTTTTCCAGACATTAATTATTTAGAGGATATTTTACTGGGCCAATATTTTATTCTAGGTATTCCTTTCCTCTTGTTGAAGTAAACACATATAAGACAATAATTAAAGAATATACATTAACAGCTTTGAAAAAGATATATTATTTGCTTGCTTGAAAATTTAGTCAATATAATATACAATTTTTACTAAATTTTACTCGGTTATAGGTACACGAAAAGAAAGTGGTATTGAGAATTTACACAAATGCGGCACGATTTATACATATAGAAAATATGACAAACCACACATTATAGTCATTCCAAAGTCAGTTGAACATGTATAAAAACACCTAGCAATAAAATTTAATGAGTTTCATGGGCGTCCCTAAAAACGTTTTCTGCTAAAAGTAAAAAAATAATAATTTGTATACAGGGTATTTTTAAAAGAAGTAGTAAAAATGGCACCACTGTATGTAGAGCCAAAAATAAGAGGATTGAAGTAAAAATACCTTATATGAAAGTTGCACCCCTGAGGCGATATACCCTCTTAAAGGAGGGGATTGAAATTCACATTTTAATTTTTTTCTTTAACATGGGGAATGCTAGAGACACGAAACTTGGTATGAGCATCCTACTAATAAAGAGACAACTTTTCAATATTTTTTCGATCATTGGCGTATTTTATAAAGGAGTGCAACAGTCAACCCCATTGCAATATTTTATTAGAAATTTTTTATATGAAGCAAATTATTTATTTAAAAATATTTATTGGGAAGACTAATTTATTGCGCAACTTTTTTACCTCTCGTAATTTTTCGATAAAACCGATAGTTTTCTAGTAAAAAAATTAAATGCGTCATCGTTCACTAAAGGGATAATTGCGAAAACTTGTAAAAATAAAGTAGGCGGATGTCATAACAAATAAATTGTTATTTATCATATTAATAAATGAACACTTTCTGTCAATAAGCTGGTAATTTAATAATAACATTAAGAATAATTTGCTATTAATTAATGAAAAATGTTTGATAATTTGTGACTATGGGACATGTATAGGTAAAGTTATTTATCTGAAATAAAATTTAATACGAACAAAAAACAAGTGTAAAATTAAATTTAAAGAATATTCTCGAAATAATTTCCATTTTGCTGCAAACATAAGTTAATACATCTGTTGAAGTTATAACGCACTCTCAGAAACAGTTCTTGGTTATTGCGAACGTCATCTGTTGCCTGAAATATTCTTAAGCTTAGTTCTTCTAAGGAGGCAACAGGAGTGGCATAAACAATACTTTTTATGTGTCCCCACAAAAAGAAATCCATAGGCGTTAGGTCAGGTACACGTGCAGGCCAACAAACAGGGGCATCACGACCACAACTAATCCAGCGATTCGGGTAATTTAAATTTAATCATTCTCTAACGGCAAGTATACTATGTGCAGGCACCCCATCGTGCATATACCACATCATCTGACGTATAGCGACGGGTACATCCTCAAGTAATGTTGGAAGATTTTCGTTACAAAATCTAAGATATTCGGCCGCTCCAAGTCTGTTTGGAAGAATAAAAGGACCTACTAGAATATTTCCTACAATTCCCATACAAACGTTTAAACTGAAATTATGTTGATATCTTGAAACAAATATGTCATAAGTATTTTCTTCCGACCATCAATGAAGGTTTCCTTCACTTACTCTAGGAAAATTTGCTTCATCGGTGAAAAGTATTAGGAAATTTAAGTCATGCCTGGAAATATTAATGTACCATTGACAAAAATCCACGCGGTTAGGCAAATCAGGGTCATTTAATTCTTGCACGGGTTGATGGTAAAAGGGTCTAAAAGATTTTCATGAGCTACATTCCACACAAGACTGTGAGAAACTTGCAGTTGCCTGGACACCTGTCTTGTGCTTGTATCAAAGTCTTGTTCTAGATTTTCCAGTATAGTTTCCTCAGTTTCAACAGTTCGGACATTACGCCTTCTTCCGGCACCCTCAGGATTGGGCTAAATGTTACCAGATTCGCGAAATCTTCTTTCCACCGAGGCCAATGTTTCTCTGTCGGTCCGTTTGGATATCTTTGGTGATATAATCTTACTGAAGCGTTACTATTTTTTCTGGATTCGAAAAACACTTGGAGGTATAAATATTATTTGCCATAATTATTCTGATAATAAATTAATCAATTAGTACTAATTATTGGTTGACAGAACGTGTCAATTTATTAAATGATAAATAACAATTTGTTTGTTATGACATCCGCCTACTTTAATTTTATAAATTTTCGCAATTACCCCTTTAGTGAACGATGACGTGTCTAATTTTTTTCCTAGAAAACTATCGGTTTTATCGAAAAATTACAAGAAGTAAAAAAGTTGTGCAATAAATGTCTTCCTAATAAATATTTTTAAATAAATAATTTGCTTCATATAAAAAATTTCTAATAAAATATTGCAATGGGGTTGACTGTTTCACTCCTTTATAAAATACGCCAATGATCGAACAATTGTCTCTTTATTAGTAGGATGCTCATACCAAGTTTCGTGTCTCTAGCATTCCTCATGTTAAAGAAAAAAATTAAAATGTGAATTTCAATCCCCTCCTTTAAGAGGGTATATCGCTTCAGGGGGTGCAACTTTCATATAAGATATTTTTACTTCAATCTTCTTATTTTTGGCTCTACATTCATTGGTACCATTTTTGCTGCTTCATTTAAAAACACCCTGTATAATGTTTAGAAAATTTCTATTAATATGTTCACTTGGCCAACAACATATTTTAATTATGTAAGTATGTCCTCAAACAATTTTATTATATTGATGGTAAATTTTGGTTATGACATCAAAAAAACATTTACATTTTCATTAAAATATATTACTGCTTGGCAAAAACCAACGGGAAGTTATGAACATATCCCTGCCAAGAAAGGATGAGGAAAGGTTATTAGTTTAGGTTAGAAAAGTTATTAAATAAAAATAATCAACAATAAAATAATTCCGCATTGCTGCACTGCTAGGCAATTTGTCAACAACTGAAATTTATGGCCGGTACCCAGTGCGGCTGTGTTTGTTCTCCGTTTGCCCGCGCGCGCATTCTTCAACTGTCTATTTTGCTATATACATAATTATTTATATTTTAATTCGTGTATTAATGAGCATCTTACGAGTAACTTCTTATAATTGTAAGCCACGGGTCAGTTTCCCGAAGTTCTGCATAACAACTTGGTAATTAAATCGAATAATTCGGAAGTTTGGTAACTTCTGAATTCGAAACGTATGTAAAGCACGTTGCCGCTACGGGAAACGCACGGCTGAAAGAATTTGATTGAATTATGAATTAAGCTGCGTTGACGTGAATTCATTTTTTATGCAGATAAATCCGAGCAATATGGCCGCTTGTCTAAGTACTGAGTAAATAATAATTTATTTCTGTCTTACACCTCTGCTTGGAAAATAAACGAGTACCAGACTCGACAAATTCCACTTCAACCACGAAAATCGCAGGCGAAGGAAAGAAAATGTGAACGATTTCATTTCCGGCAGAAGGATTCAAATTATGTATCACATAATGTGCATGCAAATTTTAATGTATTTACAATATTCGTTTTAATGTTGTCTTTTGCCTTGGTATTCAGAAATGGAACGAAAATTGTTATTAAGATCCCCCTTCTTGGATGTAAGAGGGGGCAAGCTAATTTTTGCTGGAATATCTTCAGTACAACTCATATAATAAAAATGTAGATCTGGGCGAGGTCCGGAACATTTTCAAAATAGCAATAATGTTTAAAAAATTTAAAAAATACCTATTTTGTCTGAGTTTTTTACTCATATCTTGGAATCTATGCATTTTGGAAGAACATTGAAGAGGAAAAAAAAGTTTTAGAATTGAATTTTGCACAATATATTGTAAGTTAAAAATGTTTAAATTTATTATCGTTGTTGCAAAATAGCAATAATTGATGAAAAAAGGCAAAAAAATTAAGTTTGGATAATATTTTTTGAAATATTTTAGTTGCTCCGAGGGCATTCTAATTTCATTAAAATCGGTTCGATAGTTTTCGCAAACTAATTTTTTGAAAAAAATTTTGAAAATTTTTTTTCGAATTTTCAAAATTTTGTACAGCCTCAAATAAAGCATCTAGATACTTGAAACTTTTTTCACATAGAAAAGATCGCTCGACCTTTCAAATGGTTTTTGAAAAATTGAAATCGGCCACAATAAATTTTTAAAGTTAACACCCTTTTTTTATTTTTTTTGCAATTTAGTTTTTCAAAAACCATTTGAAAGGTTGAGTGATCTTTTCTATGTGAAAAAATTTTCAAGTAACTAGCTGCTTTAATTAAGGCTGTCCTAAATTTTGAAAATTCGAATTTTTTTCAAATTTTTTTTTTTTAATTATTTTACGAAACCTATAGAACCGATTTTAATCAAATTTGGAGAGTTGGTTTATTATACTATAAAAACTATTTAAAAAAAGTTATCCAAAAACTTGATTTTTTTGCCTTATTGCTATTTTGCAACAACGGTAATAAATTTAAAAATTTTTAGCTTAGGTACTAGTATATTGTACAAAATTCAATTCTAAAACTTTTTTCCTTTTCAATATTCTTCTAAAATGCATAGGTTCCAAGATATAAGTAAAACATTCAGATAAAATAGTTATTTTTAAAAATCTTAGCAATTTTGAAAATGTTCCGGACCTCGTCCAGATCTAGGGATGTACAATTTTATTATGTCAAAACAGATCTGATCTATAAGAAAGTTGAAAATAAATAAGGATACTAGATCCTGAGATTTTTTGAGAATGACGTTTCTCGTTTTTTTTTTCAGATTTAAAGAACAAGATCTAGGCTTACCAATATCAAGTCGGTGCTGCTCCCACGAAATATTATTTCAAATCATTTTCTACGAAAAAAAGTCAAGAGGATTAAATATATAAATATGTATTAATAATTTTAATCACAATAAAAAAATCGGCATTTTAAATGATCACCGGCATGATGCTATACGACAAATATCTTCCACGAATTAACAATTTTCATTACTGAGCAGTTATTTTGTTACAAACTGCGAACAGCGTTTACACATCTTAATCATTCATGCACGAGGACAACGACGGGTTTGTTCCCTTAAGATCTCGTGTTCCGCTCCAGAGTGCACTGCCTTCCAACAGTTTGCGAACAATTCATCTGGATTCAATAAAGTGAACTTTAACCGGAATTCCACAAGGACCAGGAAGCAACAAGTTGTTACATTGAAATAGCCTAGGTCAAAGGTTACGCAAAGTTCAGTACCTAGAATATCTATCTATCAGACATTATAACCGGAGTCATGAACGAATTTATATTGATAGAGTTATTAAGTTAATATTCAAATGCAATTTTTAAAGGAAGACCGCTTGTTAAAGCAACCCTTAAATGCGGAAATATATTAATGGATCGTATCTAAATGCTGTGTTGGTCTTTGTTCAAATTAATGTTATAGCTTGTTAAATATGTCACAATTTTTTTTGAAGTTTGTTATTTAGTCTAACAGTTTTGTCAATTTTTTCATTTTAAATAATTATTAACGATTAACATACAATTGTTTGCGGACTGTTTTGTTTAGCGTATCCAAATATTGGTATCACAGAGTAGGTAGGTCAGATTTGTTTAGGACGCCAGTGAACAATCGTCGATTATTTTTGTTATACATACAGGGTGTTTTAATGCGTCTATAGAAGCAATAGTCCTCAAATTTCTTTCACTCATCAAAACAATTTAAGCTTGAATCGTACATTTCCTATTGAACTAGCTTACGACCAAAAAAAAAAATAATATTTTTCGGTAGAAAGTTGCTACAAGTTAAATTAATAGAAAAAATAATATTACGTTTTTTTTTTACTAACTTCGGCAAATTCACCTGGAATTTACATTCAAAAAATTAAATTTACTGCAAAATGTTCCCTAACATGTCCCCACTTTAATTGTTATGTATTCGATAGTACGGGCCTACTGTGAGGATACAAAAAATTTAAATAAAATTTGGGACACGTGGTATTAAATGGGATGATCTAAAGTATTGGGCATTTCATAGAAATGAAATGACGTCATCAATTATATTTTTTCCAGAAACATACCCAAATTTTTTCCTGTTAAAAAGCTCTTTTTTCTAATAATACATATTACAATCTATTTTCAATATGACCTCCTCTCATTTCAAGATACATATCCAATATTCGCCTGACTTCTTTGGGGGCTACGTTTATTAACATTTCGCCGTTTAACTCATTAAAAGCGTTTGTGATTTTTTCATTCAAATGATTAATATCTCGCAAATGTGTTTTGTAAACCTTATTTTTTAAATATTCATAAAAAAATCGAGGGGTGTTACATCTGGTGATTTTCCGGGCCACTGAATAGGTTCAATAAGCCCAATTCATTTTTCTTGGAAAGTGTTATCTAAACATTGCTGCAGAGTCCTGACCTTGTGGGGTGGAGCCCCGTCGTGCTGAAACCATAAGTTTCTCCTTAGCTGCAAAGGCACATTCTCCAGAAGTGCAGGAAGTTCTTCTAGTAGGAAACTTGGGTAACTCATGCTTTTCAATGTATAAGTTCATAAAAATAACGCCCAATTAAATGCCTACCGATGCGATGATGCCGCACCATCAAAATGGCCTTGGATTTGGATTTACAATGTGGGGATTTTCAATGGACCAGTACTGTTCGTTGCACCTGTTTGGCAAACCAATACTGACTTTCGTCCGTCCAAAGAACGTGCCGAAAAAGGTTCTGATCATCAGTTTCTATATTTACTACAATTTGAGCTGTAAAATTAATCCTGTTTTCAATGTGACCCTCAGGCAAATACTCCAAATTGTAAATTTTATAGTCATGATACCCATTGGTCTTTAAAATTCGTTGAACGGCTGATTTATTCAAATTCAATTCCTGGCTAGCCTGCCGTATAGAATTTCGTGGACTTTGTTCGAAATACTGTAACAGTCTAGCCGTATTTACATTGTTCCTTCCCTTCGGTCAATTAATCGATTTTCCAAACAGAAAATGCATCTTCATTTCGTTGCAAGATCGCCACCAATCTTATAAAAGTTCTATGATCAGGACCGAGTCACTCTGGATACCTTTCTCGATATAACTACAGCTCTTCTTGAATTTTTTGTGACAACATATCAACTTTTTCTGAATGAGAAAACATTTTGTAAACACAAAAGTTATACCTTTGACGTTCGTATTGAGTAATGACAAGTATTTTGTGACATTTATACACTTAAGCAACGAACATTCAGTTATTTTCCAACGACTACTTGATCCTTCCACCGCTAATGTGATTTTTAGGTGGTATTTCTTTTGAGACTCTTTAGGACGATATTGTTTATAACTTTTATACGGGAAGTTATGCAGAAAAATTTCTCTAATAAAAGTTTATTAGTTAAAAAGTGCTTTTTAACAGGAAAAAATGTGGGTATGTTTCTAGAAAAAGTATAATTGACAAATCCCAAAGATAATTCGATTGAAAATGAAGCTTACCTCATCCCATTTAACACCACGTGTCCCAAATTTTATTTAAATTTTTTGTATCCTCACAGTAGGCCCATACTCTCTAGTTTCAGATACCCTGTACTTAGAGAAACCTTATTTGACATTGGTCAGAGCTGCCATTTTATTAATTTCCCATTTATTAATTTTCTAGTTTTTCACCCTCGTCCAACATCGTAATACATACAGGTTGGGAAAGTCCCCATGGTTTATCGGCCGTTACGTGAGAGCGATAAAGTAAGTCGTAGAAATCCGTGCGATAGAGATGGATGGCTATAATGAAGGCGTCTCATAGTCACCGCCCGTTTCGCCCTTCCGCAAATAAGATCCACTTCCACTTGTAATTCAGCGACAGGTGATCATCTTTGTTTTCGTCGTTTGCCTTTTCTGTAATAGATGTCACTACTTATACAATTCTGACTTCGTATTCCGATATGTTAATACAATCCGTTAACAGAGGGCAGCACAATCTGTCTAAGGAGAGGCGCAGCCCTAGAAAGAGTGATGCCAGATCTACAGATTTTTGGAATTGCGGAAATAGGGAATTTTGCTTTATTTCTTGGGATTTTAAAGTTATTTGAAAAAGTATACTTAAATAACAACTAAATGAACTTTAAATGCAGCTGAGTACTATACTCCATTTTAATAACTTCTCAGTAGGGGAAACAAGGTCACTAGATTTACAAACAGAGGTATTTACTAGCTACTGTAAAAAGTTTTCTTTGTTACGCGTTGTGCTGCCCTCTGTTAACGGATGGTATTAACATATCGCAATACCGATGTCGAAATTGTATAAGTAATCTATTAAAGAAAAGCCAAACGACGAAAACAAAGATGATCACCGTAGTCCAAGCATTATAGAGAAATGCTTACAGAAATTATTACCTGGACAAAAAAAATATGACCATATAGGAAATTAAATTTTAAATTGATTGTCTTATTCTTTAAACTCGATCCAAAATGGCGAACATGGTTAAAAAAAATCGCAAAGTTGCAAAAAACGGTTTTTCTAAAATAACTAAAAAAATACAGCAGCGATTGAAAAATTATAAATGAGAAAGTTGTAGGCTTTAAAAAGATCTATCGACTGAATTTGTTGTAAGTATCCATTGATTTGTTAGTTTTCGAGATATATCGAAAAAACCGTTAAAAATCTTCTCTTTTCTCTTCTTCTATAACTCGTTTACATTTACGTTCCCATACTTGCTGTTTACTGCAAGCATAGCCCGCGGCAAGCCAAAAAAAATCATTTTTGAAAAATTTAAAAATATTAATTATTTTTCGAGATATATCGATTTTTTGAAAAAAAGGCGCTCTCGAAAATTGGCTAGATCTTCTCAGCGGATAGTCCTACAGTAACGATTTGCGGTTTATTTTCTTCGTAAAGAGTTATATTATCATGGTGTTAAAAAATGTTGACGATTTTATTAATATTAAGGATCAAAAAATGACTTTGAAAAAGTTGCACTTTTTTTGGTTATGTTTTTTTCAAATAACTATTTCAATTTTTATTTTACGAAAATAACTTTTAAAGAAAGAAACTGCTGACATTTTATCACGAATTTAAAAGAAAAAATGTTATTCTACGACCTTCCGAAGCCGAGATAATTTTTTTATTTAAAAAAAAAAT